>NC_135507.1:101554415-101863973 GCF_052857255.1 Amblyomma americanum | reverse complement strand
GACACAGACTGACAAAGCGCAACAAAACTAGGACGAGTAGAAGAAACACGAAACACAGGACAGGCGCTACTCTCGACTTGCCGGTGGTGACAGCAACCAGGTTGACCAGGGTTATGGCAGAATTGTGCATAGGTCGTTGACAGAAAAAAGAGCTCAGTGTAGGAGAAATATGTTCTGAGAGGACCTTGGTGTGGGCTAGTTGGTTCATACTGCTACGACACAGACTGACAAAGAGCAACAAAACTAGGACGAGTAGAAGAAACACGAAACACAGGACAGGCGCTACTCTCGACTTGCCGGTGGTGACAGCAACCAGGTTGACCAGGGTTATGGCAGAATTGTGCATAGGTCGTTGACAGAGAAAAGAGCCCAGTGTAGGAGAAATATGTTCTGAGAGGACCTTGGTGTGGGCTAGTTGGTTCATACTGCTACGACACAGACTGACAAAGCGCAACAAAACTAGGACGAGTAGAAGAAACATGAAACACAGGACAGGCGCTACTCTCGACTTGCCGGTGGTGACAGCAGCCAGGTTGACCAGGGTTATGCAGAATTGTGCATAGGTCGTGACAGTTAAAAGAGCCCAGTGTATTAGAAATATGTTCTCAGAGGACCTTGGTGTGGGCTAGTTGGTTCATACTGCTACGACACAGACTGACAAAGCGCAACAAAACTAGGACGAGTAGAAGAAACACGAAACACAGGACAGGCGCTACTCTCGACTTGCCGGTGGTGACAGCAACCAGGTTGACATGGGTTATGGTAGAATTGTGCATAGATCGTCGACAGAAAAAAGAGCCCAATATAGGAGAAATATGTTCTAAGAGGACCTGGTGTGGGCTAGTTGGCTCATACTGCTACGACACAGACTGACATGCGCAACAAATCTAGGACGAGTAGAAGAAACACGAAACACAGGACAGGCGCTACTCTCGACTTGCCGGTGGTGACAGCAACCAGGTTGACCAGGGTTATGGCAGAATTGTGCATAGGTCGTTGACAGAAAAAAGAGCCCAGTGTAGGAGAAATATGTTCTAAGAGGACCTGGTGTGGGCTAGTTGGCTCATACTGCTACGACACAGACTGAGAAAGCGCAACAAAACTAGGACGAGTACAAGAAACATGAAACACAGGACAGGCGCTACTCTCGACTTTCCGGTGGTGACAGCAACCAGGTTGACCAGAGTTATGGCAGAATTGTGCATAGGTCGTGACAGTTAAAAGAGCCCAGTGTATTAGAAATATGTTCTCAGAGGACCTTGGTGTGGGCTAGTTGGTTCATACTGCTACGACACAGACTGACAAAGCGCAACAAAACTAGGACGAGTAGAAGAAACACGAAACAAAGGACAGGCGCTACTCTCGACTTGCCGGTGGTGACACCAACCAGGTTGACCAGGGTTATCGCAGAATTGTGCATAGGTCGTTGACAGAAAAAAGAGCCTAGTGTAGGAGAAATATGTTCTCAGAGGACCTTGGTGTGGGCTAGTTGGTTCATATTGCTACGACACAGACTGACAAAGCGCAACAAAACTAGGACGAGTAGAAGAAACACGAAACACAGGACAGGCGCTACTCTCGACTTGCCGGTGGTGACAGCAAACAGATTGACCAGGGTTATGGCAGAATTGTGCATAGGTCGTTGACAGAAAAAAGAGCCCAGTGTAGGAGAAATATGTTCTGAGAGCACCTTTGTGTGGGCTAGTTGGTTCATACTGCTACGACACAGACTGACAAAGCGCAACAAACTAGGACGAGTTGAAGAAACACGAAACACAGGACAGGCGCTACTCTCGACTTGCCGGTGGTGACAGCAACCAGGTTGACCAGGGTTATGGCAGAATTGTGCATAGGTTGTTGACAGAAAAAAGAGCCCAGTGTAGGAGAAATATGTTCTGAGAGGACCACCTTGGTGTGGGCTAGTTGGTTCATACTGCTACGACACAGACTGACAAAGCGCAAACAAAACTAGGACGAGTAGAAGACACACGAAACACAGGACAGGCGCTACTCTCGACTTGCCGGTGGTGACAGCAACCAGGTTGACCAGGGTTATGGCAGAATTGTGCATAGGTCGTTGACAGAAAAAAGAGCCCAGTGTAGGAGAAATATGTTCTGAGAGGACCTTGGTGTGGGCTAGTTGGTTCATACTCCTACGACACAGACTGACAAAGTGCAACAAACTAGGACGAGTAGAAGAAACACGAAACACAGGACAGGCGCTACTCTCGACTTGCCGGGGGTGACCGCAACCAGGTTGACCAGGGTTATGGCAGAATTGTGCATAGGTCGTTGACCGAAAAAAGAGCCCAGTGTAGGAGAAATATGTTCTGAGAGGACCTTGGTGTGGGCTAGTTGGTTCATACTGCTACGACACAGACTGACAAAGCGCAACAAAACTAGGACGAGTAGAAGAAACACGAAACACAAGAGAGGCGCTACTCTCGACTTGCCGGTGGTGACAGCAACCAGGTTGACCAGGGTTATGGCAGAATTGTGCATAGGTCGTTTACTGAAAAAAAAAACCAATGTAGGAGAAATATGTTCTAAGAGGACCTTGGTGTGGGCTAGTTGGTTCATACTGCTGCGACACAGACTGACAAAGCGCAACAAAACTAGGACGAGTAGAAGAAACACGAAACACAGGACAGGCGCTACTCTCGACTTGCCGGTGGTGACAGCAACCAGGTTGACATGGGTTATGGTAGAATTGTGCATAGATCGTCGACAGAAAAAAGAGCCCAATATAGGAGAAATATGATCTAAGAGGACCTGGTGTGGGCTAGTTGGCTCATACTGCTACGACACAGACTGACAAAGCGCAACAAACTAGGACGAGTAGAAGAAACACGAAACACAGGACAGGCGCTACTCTCGACTTGCCGGGGGTGACCGCAACCAGGTTGACCAGGGTTATGGCAGAATTGTGCATAGGTCGTTGACAGAAAAAAGAGCCCAGTGTAGGAGAAATATGTTCTGAGAGGACCTTGGTGTGGGCTAGTTGGTTCATACTGCTACGACACAGACTGACAAAGCGCAACAAAACTAGGACGAGTAGAAGAAACACGAAACACAGGACAGGCGCTACTCTCGACTTGCCGGTGGTGACAGCAACCAGGTTGACCAGGGTTATGGCAGAATTGTGCATAGGTCGTTCACAGAAAAAAGAGCCCAGTGTAGGAGAAATATGTTCAGAGAGGACCTTGGTGTGGGCTAGTTGGTTCATACTGCTACGACACAGACTGACAAAGCGCAACAAAACTAGGACGAGTAGAAGAAACACGAAACACAGGACAGGCGCTACTCTCGACTTGCCGGTGGTGACAGCAACCAGGTTGACCAGGGTTATGGCAGAATTGTGCATAGGTCGTTGACAGAAAAAAGAGCCCAGTGTAGGAGAAATATGTTCTGAGAGGACCTTGGTGTGGGCTAGATGGTTCATACTGCTACGACACAGACTGACAAAGCGCAACAAAACTAGGACGAGTAGAAGAAACACGAAACACAGGACATGCGCTACTCTCGACTTGCCGGTGGTGACAGCAACCGGGTTGACCAGGGTTATGGCAGAATTGTGCATAGGTCGTTGACAGAAAAAAAAAGCCCAGTGTAGGAGAAATATGTTCTGAGAGGACCTTTGTGTGGGCTAGTTGGTTCATACTGCTACGACACAGACTGACAAAGCGCAACAAACTAGGACGAGTAGAAGAAACACGAAACACAGGACAGGCGCTACTCTCGACTTGCCGGTGGTGACAGCAACCAGGTTGACCAGGATTATGGTAGAATTGTGCATAGATCGTCGACAGAAAAAAGAGCCCAATATAGGAGAAATATGTTCTAAGAGGACCTGGTGTGGGCTAGTTGGCTCATACTGCTACGACACAGACTGACATGCGCAACAAATCTAGGACGAGTAGAAGAAACACGAAACAAAGGACAGGCGCTACTCTCGACTTGCCGGTGGTGACAGCAACCAGGTTGACCAGGGTTATGGCAGAATTGTGCATAGGTCGTTGACAAAAAAAAGAGCCCAGTGTAGGAGAAATATGTTCTAAGAGGACCTGGTGTGGGCTAGTTGGCTCATACTGCTACGACACAGACTGAGAAAGCGCAACAAAACTAGGACGACTAGAAGAAACACGAAACACACTGCTACGACACAGACTGACAAAGCGCAACAAACTAGGACGAGTAGAACAAACACGAAACACAGGACAGGAGCTACGCTCGACTTGCCGGTGGTGACAGCAACCAGGTTGACCAGGGTTATGGCAGAATTGTGCATAGGTCGTTGACAAAAAAAAGAGCCCAGTGTAGGAGAAATATGTTCTGAGAGGACCTTGGTCTGGGCTAGTTGGTCATACTGCTACGACACAGACTGACAAAGCGCAACAAAACTAGGACGAGTAGAACAAACACGAAACACAGGACAGGCGCTACTCTCGACTTGCCGGTGGTGACAGCAACCAGGTTGACCAGGGTTATGGCAGAATTGTGCATAGGTCGTTGACAGAAAAAAGAGCTCAGTGTAGGAGAAATATGTTCTGAGAGGACCTTGGTGTGGGCTAGTTGGTTCATACTGCTACGACACAGACTGACAAAGCGCAACAAAACTAGGACGAGTAGAACAAACACGAAACACAGGACAGGAGCTACGCTCGACTTGCCGGTGGTGACAGCAACCAGGTTGACCAGGGTTATGGCAGAATTTTGCATAGGTCGTTGACAGAAAAAAGACCCAGTGTAGGAGAAATATGTTCTGAGAGGACCTTGGTGTGGGCTAGTTGGTTCATACTGCTACGACACAGACTGACAAAGCGTAACAAAACAAGGACGAGTAGAATAAACACGAAACACAGGACAAGGCGCTACTCTCGACTTGCCGGTGGTGACAGCAACCAGGTTGACCAGGGTTATGGCTGAATTGTGCATAGGTCGTTGACAGAAAAAAGAGTCCAGTGTAGGAGAAATATGTTCTAAGAGGACCTTGGTGTGGGCTAGTTGCTTCATAATGCTACGACACAGACTGACAAAGCGCAACAAAACTAGGACGAGCAGAAGACACACGAAACACAGGACAGGCGCTACTCTCGACTTGCCGGTGGTGACAGCAACCAGGTTGACCAGGGTTATAGCAGAATTGTGCATAGGTCGTTGACAGAGAAAAGAGCCCAGTGTAGGAGAAATATTTTCTAAGAGGACCTTGGTGTGGGCTAGTTGGTTCATACTGCTACGACACAGACTGACAAATGCGCAACAAAACTAGGACGAGTAGAAGAAACACGAAACACAGGACAGGCGCTACTCTCGACTTGCCGGTGGTGACAGCAACCAGGTTGACCAGGGTTATGGCAGAATTGTGCTTAGGTCGTTGACAGAGAAAAGAGCCCAGTGTAGGAGAAATATTTTCTAAGAGGACCTTGGTGTGGGCTAGTTGGTTCATACTGCTACGACACAGACTGACAAAGCGCAACAAAACTAGGACGAGTAGAAGAAACACGAAACACAGGACAGGCGCTACTCTCGACTTGCCGGTGGTGACAGCAACCAGGTTGACCAGGGTTATGGCAGAATTGTGCATAGGTCGTTGACAGAAAAAAGAGCTCAGTGTAGGAGAAATATGTTCTGAGAGGACCTTGGTGTGGGCTAGTTGGTTCATACTGCTACGACACAGACTGACAAAGAGCAACAAAACTAGGACGAGTAGAAGAAACACGAAACACAGGACAGGCGCTACTCTCGACTTGCCGGTGGTGACAGCAACCAGGTTGACCAGGGTTATGGCAGAATTGTGCATAGGTCGTTGACAGAGAAAAGAGCCCAGTGTAGGAGAAATATGTTCTGAGAGGACCTTGGTGTGGGCTAGTTGGTTCATACTGCTACGACACAGACTGACAAAGCGCAACAAAACTAGGACGAGTAGAAGAAACATGAAACACAGGACAGGCGCTACTCTCGACTTGCCGGTGGTGACAGCAGCCAGGTTGACCAGGGTTATGGCAGAATTGTGCATAGGTCGTGACAGTTAAAAGAGCCCAGTGTATTAGAAATATGTTCTCAGAGGACCTTGGTGTGGGCTAGTTGGTTCATACTGCTACGACACAGACTGACAAAGCGCAACAAAACTAGGACGAGTAGAAGAAACACGAAACACAGGACAGGCGCTACTCTCGACTTGCCGGTGGTGACACCAACCAGGTTGACCAGGGTTATCGCAGAATTGTGCATAGGTCGTTGACAGAAAAAAGAGCCCAGTGTAGGAGAAATATGTTCTCAGAGGACCTTGGTGTGGGCTAGTTGGTTCATATTGCTACGACACAGACTGACAAAGCGCAACAAAACTAGGACGAGTAGAAGAAACACGAAACACAGGACAGGCGCTACTCTCGACTTGCCGGTGGTGACAGCAACCAGGTTGACCAGGGTTATGGCAGAATTGTGCATAGGTCGTTGACAGAAAAAAAGAGCCCAGTGTAGGAGAAATATGTTCTGAGAGCACCTTTGTGTGGGCTAGTTGGTTCATACTGCTACGACACAGACTGACAAAGCGCAACAAACTAGGACGAGTAGAAGAAACACGAAACACAGGACAGGCGCTACTCTCGACTTGCCGGTGGTGACAGCAACCAGGTTGACCAGGGTTATGGCAGAATTGTGCATAGGCCGTTGACAGAAAAAAGAGCCCAGTGTAGGAGAAATATGTTCTGAGAGGACCACCTTGGTGTGGGCTAGTTGGTTCATACTGCTACGACACAGACTGACAAAGCGCAACAAAACTAGGACGAGTAGAAGAAACACGAAACACAGGACAGGCGCTACTCTCGACTTGCCGGTGGTGACAGCAACCAGGTTGACCAGGGTGTTGGCAGAATTGTGCATAGGTCGTTGACAGAAAAAAGAGCCCAGTGTAGGAGAAATATGTTCTGAGAGGACCTTGGTGTGGGCTTGTTGGTTCATACTGCTACGACACAGACTGACAAAGCGCAACAAAACTAGGACGAGTAGAAGAAACACGAAACACAGGACAGGCGCTACTCTCGACTTGCCGGTGGTGACAGCAACCAGGTTGACCAGGGTTATGGCAGAATTGTGCATAGGTCGTTGACAGAAAAAAGAGCCCAGTGTAGGAGAAATATGTTCTGAGAGGACCTTGGTGTGGGCTAGTTGGTTCATACTGCTACGACACAGACTGACAAAGCGCAACAAAACTAGGACGAGTAGAAGAAACACGAAGCACAGGACATGCGCTACTCTCGACTTGCCGGTGGTGACAGCAACCAGGTTGACCAGGGTTATGGCAGAATTGTGCATAGGTCGTTGACAGAAAAAAAGAGCCCAGTGTAGGAGAAATATGTTCTGAGAGGACCTTTGAGTGGGCTAGTTGGTTCATACTGCTACGACACAGACTGACAAAGCGCAACAAACTAGGACGAGTAGAAGAAACACGAAACACAGGACAGGCGCTACTCTCGATTTGCCGGGGTGACCGCAACCAGGTTGACCAGGGTTATGACAGAATTGTGCATAGGTCGTTGACCGAAAAAAGAGCCCAGTGTAGGAGAAATATGTTCTGAGAGGACCTTGGTGTGGGCTAGTTGGTTCATACTGCTACGACACAGACTGACAAAGCGCAACAAAACTAGGACGAGTAGAAGAAACACGAAACACAAGAGAGGCGCTACTCTCGACTTGCCGGTGGTGACAGCAACCAGGTTGACCAGGGTTATGGCAGAATTGTGCATAGGTCGTTTACTGAAAAAAAAACCAATGTAGGAGAAATATGTTCTAAGAGGACCTTGGTGTGGGCTAGTTGGTTCATACTGCTGCGACACAGACTGACAAAGCGCAACAAAACTAGGACGAGTAGAAGAAACACGAAACACAGGACAGGCGCTACTCTCGACTTGCCGGTGGTGACAGCAACCAGGTTGACATGGGTTATGGTAGAATTGTGCATAGATCGTCGACAGAAAAAAGAGCCCAATATAGGAGAAATATGTTCTAAGAGGACCTGGTGTGGGCTAGTTGGCTCATACTGCTACGACACAGACTGACATGCGCAACAAATCTAGGACGAGTAGAAGAAACACGAAACACAGGACAGGCGCTACTCTCGACTTGCCGGTGGTGACAGCAACCAGGTTGACCAGGGTTATGGCAGAATTGTGCATAGGTCGTTGACAGAAAAAAGAGCCCAGTGTAGGAGAAATATGTTCTAAGAGGACCTGGTGTGGGCTAGTTGGCTCATACTGCTACGACACAGACTGAGAAAGCGCAACAAAACTAGGACGAGTACAAGAAACATGAAACACAGGACAGGCGCTACTCTCGACTTTCCGGTGGTGACAGCAACCAGGTTGACCAGAGTTATGGCAGAATTGTGCATAGGTCGTGACAGTTAAAAGAGCCCAGTGTATTAGAAATATGTTCTCAGAGGACCTTGGTGTGGGCTAGTTGGTTCATACTGCTACGACACAGACTGACAAAGCGCAACAAAACTAGGACGAGTAGAAGAAACACGAAACAAAGGACAGGCGCTACTCTCGACTTGCCGGTGGTGACACCAACCAGGTTGACCAGGGTTATCGCAGAATTGTGCATAGGTCGTTGACAGAAAAAAGAGCCCAGTGTAGGAGAAATATGTTCTCAGAGGACCTTGGTGTGGGCTAGTTGGTTCATATTGCTACGACACAGACTGACAAAGCGCAACAAAACTAGAACGAGTAGAAGAAACACGAAACACAGGACAGGCGCTACTCTCGACTTGCCGGTGGTGACAGCAAACAGATTGACCAGGGTTATGGCAGAATTGTGCATAGGTCGTTGACAGAAAAAAGAGCCCAGTGTAGGAGAAATATGTTCTGAGAGCACCTTTGTATGGGCTAGTTGGTTCATACTGCTACGACACAGACTGACAAAGCGCAACAAACTAGGACGAGTTGAAGAAACACGAAACACAGGACAGGCGCTACTCTCGACTTGCCGGTGGTGACAGCAACCAGGTTGACCAGGGTTATGGCAGAATTGTGCATAGGTTGTTGACAGAAAAAAGAGCCCAGTGTAGGAGAAATATGTTCTGAGAGGACCACCTTGGTGTGGGCTAGTTGGTTCATACTGCTACGACACAGACTGACAAAGCGCAACAAACTAGGACGAGTTGAAGAAACACGAAACACAGGACAGGCGCTACTCTCGACTTGCCGGTGGTGACAGCAACCAGGTTGACCAGGGTTATAGCAGAATTGTGCATAGGTCGTTGACAGAGAAAAGAGCCCAGTGTAGGAGAAATATTTTCTAAGAGGACCTTGGTGTGGGCTAGTTGGTTCATACTGCTACGACACAGACTGACAAAGCGCAACAAAACTAGGACGAGTAGAAGAAACACGAAACACAGGACAGGCGCTACTCTCGACTTGCCGGTGGTGACAGCAACCAGGTTGACCAGGGTTATGGCAGAATTGTGCTTAGGTCGTTGACAGAGAAAAGAGCCCAGTGTAGGAGAAATATTTTCTAAGAGGACCTTGGTGTGGGCTAGTTGGTTCATACTGCTACGACACAGACTGACAAAGCGCAACAAAACTAGGACGAGTAGAAGAAACACGAAACACAGGACAGGCGCTACTCTCGACTTGCCGGTGGTGACAGCAACCAGGTTGACCAGGGTTATGGCAGAATTGTGCATAGGTCGTTGACAGAAAAAAGAGCTCAGTGTAGGAGAAATATGTTCTGAGAGGACCTTGGTGTGGGCTAGTTGGTTCATACTGCTACGACACAGACTGACAAAGAGCAACAAAACTAGGACGAGTAGAAGAAACACGAAACACAGGACAGGCGCTACTCTCGACTTGCCGGTGGTGACAGCAACCAGGTTGACCAGGGTTATGGCAGAATTGTGCATAGGTCGTTGACAGAGAAAAGAGCCCAGTGTAGGAGAAATATGTTCTGAGAGGACCTTGGTGTGGGCTAGTTGGTTCATACTGCTACGACACAGACTGACAAAGCGCAACAAAACTAGGACGAGTAGAAGAAACATGAAACACAGGACAGGCGCTACTCTCGACTTGCCGGTGGTGACAGCAGCCAGGTTGACCAGGGTTATGGCAGAATTGTGCATAGGTCGTGACAGTTAAAAGAGCCCAGTGTATTAGAAATATGTTCTCAGAGGACCTTGGTGTGGGCTAGTTGGTTCATACTGCTACGACACAGACTGACAAAGCGCAACAAAACTAGGACGAGTAGAAGAAACACGAAACACAGGACAGGCGCTACTCTCGACTTGCCGGTGGTGACACCAACCAGGTTGACCAGGGTTATCGCAGAATTGTGCATAGGTCGTTGACAGAAAAAAGAGCCCAGTGTAGGAGAAATATGTTCTCAGAGGACCTTGGTGTGGGCTAGTTGGTTCATATTGCTACGACACAGACTGACAAAGCGCAACAAAACTAGGACGAGTAGAAGAAACACGAAACACAGGACAGGCGCTACTCTCGACTTGCCGGTGGTGACAGCAACCAGGTTGACCAGGGTTATGGCAGAATTGTGCATAGGTCGTTGACAGAAAAAAAGAGCCAGTGTAGGAGAAATATGTTCTGAGAGCACCTTTGTGTGGGCTAGTTGGTTCATACTGCTACGACACAGACTGACAAAGCGCAACAAACTAGGACGAGTAGAAGAAACACGAAACACAGGACAGGCGCTACTCTCGACTTGCCGGTGGTGACAGCAACCAGGTTGACCAGGGTTATGGCAGAATTGTGCATAGGCCGTTGACAGAAAAAAGAGCCCAGTGTAGGAGAAATATGTTCTGAGAGGACCACCTTGGTGTGGGCTAGTTTGGTTCATACTGCTACGACACAGACTGACAAAGCGCAACAAAACTAGGACGAGTAGAAGAAACACGAAACACAGGACAGGCGCTACTCTCGACTTGCCGGTGGTGACAGCAACCAGGTTGACCAGGGTGTTGGCAGAATTGTGCATAGGTCGTTGACAGAAAAAAGAGCCCAGTGTAGGAGAAATATGTTCTGAGAGGACCTTGGTGTGGGCTTGTTGGTTCATACTGCTACGACACAGACTGACAAAGCGCAACAAAACTAGGACGAGTAGAAGAAACACGAAACACAGGACAGGCGCTACTCTCGACTTGCCGGTGGTGACAGCAACCAGGTTGACCAGGGTTATGGCAGAATTGTGCATAGGTCGTTGACAGAAAAAAGAGCCCAGTGTAGGAGAAATATGTTCTGAGAGGACCTTGGTGTGGGCTAGTTGGTTCATACTGCTACGACACAGACTGACAAAGCGCAACAAAACTAGGACGAGTAGAAGAAACACGAAGCACAGGACATGCGCTACTCTCGACTTGCCGGTGGTGACAGCAACCAGGTTGACCAGGGTTATGGCAGAATTGTGCATAGGTCGTTGACAGAAAAAAAGAGCCCAGTGTAGGAGAAATATGTTCTGAGAGGACCTTTGAGTGGGCTAGTTGGTTCATACTGCTACGACACAGACTGACAAAGCGCAACAAACTAGGACGAGTAGAAGAAACACGAAACACAGGACAGGCGCTACTCTCGATTTGCCGGGGGTGACCGCAACCAGGTTGACCAGGGTTATGGCAGAATTGTGCATAGGTCGTTGACCGAAAAAAGAGCCCAGTGTAGGAGAAATATGTTCTGAGAGGACCTTGGTGTGGGCTAGTTGGTTCATACTGCTACGACACAGACTGACAAAGCGCAACAAAACTAGGACGAGTAGAAGAAACACGAAACACAAGAGAGGCGCTACTCTCGACTTGCCGGTGGTGACAGCAACCAGGTTGACCAGGGTTATGGCAGAATTGTGCATAGGTCGTTTACTGAAAAAAAAACCAATGTAGGAGAAATATGTTCTAAGAGGACCTTGGTGTGGGCTAGTTGGTTCATACTGCTGCGACACAGACTGACAAAGCGCAACAAAACTAGGACGAGTAGAAGAAACACGAAACACAGGACAGGCGCTACTCTCGACTTGCCGGTGGTGACAGCAACCAGGTTGACATGGGTTATGGTAGAATTGTGCATAGATCGTCGACAGAAAAAAGAGCCCAATATAGGAGAAATATGTTCTAAGAGGACCTGGTGTGGGCTAGTTGGCTCATACTGCTACGACACAGACTGACATGCGCAACAAATCTAGGACGAGTAGAAGAAACACGAAACACAGGACAGGCGCTACTCTCGACTTGCCGGTGGTGACAGCAACCAGGTTGACCAGGGTTATGGCAGAATTGTGCATAGGTCGTTGACAGAAAAAAGAGCCCAGTGTAGGAGAAATATGTTCTAAGAGGACCTGGTGTGGGCTAGTTGGCTCATACTGCTACGACACAGACTGAGAAAGCGCAACAAAACTATGACGAGTACAAGAAACATGAAACACAGGACAGGCGCTACTCTCGACTTTCCGGTGGTGACAGCAACCAGGTTGACCAGAGTTATGGCAGAATTGTGCATAGGTCGTGACAGTTAAAAGAGCCCAGTGTATTAGAAATATGTTCTCAGAGGACCTTGGTGTGGGCTAGTTGGTTCATACTGCTACGACACAGACTGACAAAGCGCAACAAAACTAGGACGAGTAGAAGAAACACGAAACAAAGGACAGGCGCTACTCTCGACTTGCCGGTGGTGACACCAACCAGGTTGACCAGGGTTATCGCAGAATTGTGCATAGGTCGTTGACAGAAAAAAGAGCCCAGTGTAGGAGAAATATGTTCTCAGAGGACCTTGGTGTGGGCTAGTTGGTTCATATTGCTACGACACAGACTGACAAAGCGCAACAAAACTAGAACGAGTAGAAGAAACACGAAACACAGGACAGGCGCTACTCTCGACTTGCCGGTGGTGACAGCAAACAGATTGACCAGGGTTATGGCAGAATTGTGCATAGGTCGTTGACAGAAAAAAGAGCCCAGTGTAGGAGAAATATGTTCTGAGAGCACCTTTGTATGGGCTAGTTGGTTCATACTGCTACGACACAGACTGACAAAGCGCAACAAACTAGGACGAGTTGAAGAAACACGAAACACAGGACAGGCGCTACTCTCGACTTGCCGGTGGTGACAGCAACCAGGTTGACCAGGGTTATGGCAGAATTGAGCATAGGTTGTTGACAGAAAAAAGAGCCCAGTGTAGGAGAAATATGTTCTGAGAGGACCACCTTGGTGTGGGCTAGTTGGTTCATACTGCTACGACACAGACTGACAAAGCGCAACAAAACTAGGACGAGTAGAAGAAACACGAAACACAAGAGAGGCGCTACTCTCGACTTGCCGGTGGTGACAGCAACCAGGTTGACCAGGGTTATGGCAGAATTGTGCATAGGTCGTTTACTGAAAAAAAAACCAATGTAGGAGAAATATGTTCTAAGAGGACCTTGGTGGGGGCTAGTTGGTTCATACTGCTGCGACACAGACTGACAAAGCGCAACAAAACTAGGACGAGTAGAAGAAACACGAAACACAGGACAGGCGCTACTCTCGACTTGCCGGTGGTGACAGCAACCAGGTTGACATGGGTTATGGTAGAATTGTGCATAGATCGTCGACAGAAAAAAGAGCCCAATATAGGAGAAATATGTTCTAAGAGGACCTGGTGTGGGCTAGTTGGCTCATACTGCTACGACACAGACTGACATGCGCAACAAATCTAGGACGAGTAGAAGAAACACGAAACACAGGACAGGCGCTACTCTCGACTTGCCGGTGGTGACAGCAACCAGGTTGACCAGGGTTATGGCAGAATTGTGCATAGGTCGTTGACAGAAAAAAGAGCCCAGTGTAGGAGAAATATGTTCTAAGAGGACCTGGTGTGGGCTAGTTGGCTCATACTGCTACGACACAGACTGAGAAAGCGCAACAAAACTAGGACGAGTACAAGAAACATGAAACACAGGACAGGCGCTACTCTCGACTTTCCGGTGGTGACAGCAACCAGGTTGACCAGAGTTATGGCAGAATTGTGCATAGGTCGTGACAGTTAAAAGAGCCCAGTGCATTAGAACTATGTTCTCAGAGGACCTTGGTGTGGGCTAGTTGGTTCATACTGCTACGACACAGACTGACAAAGCGCAACAAAACTAGGACGAGTAGAAGAAACACGAAACAAAGGACAGGCGCTACTCTCGACTTGCCGGTGGTGACACCAACCAGGTTGACCAGGGTTATCGCAGAATTGTGCATAGGTCGTTGACAGAAAAAAGAGCCCAGTGTAGGAGAAATATGTTCTCAGAGGACCTTGGTGTGGGCTAGTTGGTTCATATTGCTACGACACAGACTGACAAAGCGCAACAAAACTAGAACGAGTAGAAGAAACACGAAACACAGGACAGGCGCTACTCTCGACTTGCCGGTGGTGACAGCAAACAGATTGACCAGGGTTATGGCAGAATTGTGCATAGGTCGTTGACAGAAAAAAGAGCCCAGTGTAGGAGAAATATGTTCTGAGAGCACCTTTGTATGGGCTAGTTGGTTCATACTGCTACGACACAGACTGACAAAGCGCAACAAACTAGGACGAGTTGAAGAAACACGAAACACAGGACAGGCGCTACTCTCGACTTGCCGGTGGTGACAGCAACCAGGTTGACCAGGGTTATGGCAGAATTGTGCATAGGTTGTTGACAGAAAAAAGAGCCCAGTGTAGGAGAAATATGTTCTGAGAGGACCACCTTGGTGTGGGCTAGTTGGTTCATACTGCTACGACACAGACTGACAAAGCGCAACAAACTAGGACGAGTTGAAGAAACACGAAACACAGGACAGGCGCTACTCTCGACTTGCCGGTGGTGACAGCAACCAGGTTGACCAGGGTTATAGCAGAATTGTGCATAGGTCGTTGACAGAGAAAAGAGCCCAGTGTAGGAGAAATATTTTCTAAGAGGACCTTGGTGTGGGCTAGTTGGTTCATACTGCTACGACACAGACTGACAAAGCGCAACAAAACTAGGACGAGTAGAAGAAACACGAAACACAGGACAGGCGCTACTCTCGACTTGCCGGTGGTGACAGCAACCAGGTTGACCAGGGTTATGGCAGAATTGTGCTTAGGTCGTTGACAGAGAAAAGAGCCCAGTGTAGGAGAAATATTTTCTAAGAGGACCTTGGTGTGGGCTAGTTGGTTCATACTGCTACGACACAGACTGACAAAGCGCAACAAAACTAGGACGAGTAGAAGAAACACGAAACACAGGACAGGCGCTACTCTCGACTTGCCGGTGGTGACAGCAACCAGGTTGACCAGGGTTATGGCAGAATTGTGCATAGGTCGTTGACAGAAAAAAGAGCTCAGTGTAGGAGAAATATGTTCTGAGAGGACCTTGGTGTGGGCTAGTTGGTTCATACTGCTACGACACAGACTGACAAAGAGCAACAAAACTAGGACGAGTAGAAGAAACACGAAACACAGGACAGGCGCTACTCTCGACTTGCCGGTGGTGACAGCAACCAGGTTGACCAGGGTTATGGCAGAATTGTGCATAGGTCGTTGACAGAGAAAAGAGCCCAGTGTAGGAGAAATATGTTCTCAGAGGACCTTGGTGTGGGCTAGTTGGTTCATACTGCTACGACACAGACTGACAAAGCGCAACAAAACTAGGACGAGTAGAAGAAACCTGAAACACAGGACAGGCGCTACTCTCGACTTGCCGGTGGTGACAGCAGCCAGGTTGACCAGGGTTATGGCAGAATTGTGCATAGGTCGTGACAGTTAAAAGAGCCCAGTGTATTAGAAATATGTTCTCAGAGGACCTTGGTGTGGGCTAGTTGGTTCATACTGCTACGACACAGACTGACAAAGCGCAACAAAACTAGGACGAGTAGAAGAAACACGAAACACAGGACAGGCGCTACTCTCGACTTGCCGGTGGTGACACCAACCAGGTTGACCAGGGTTATCGCAGAATTGTGCATAGGTCGTTGACAGAAAAAAGAGCCCAGTGTAGGAGAAATATGTTCTCAGAGGACCTTGGTGTGGGCTAGTTGGTTCATATTGCTACGACACAGACTGACAAAGCGCAACAAAACTAGGACGAGTAGAAGAAACACGAAACACAGGACAGGCGCTACTCTCGACTTGCCGGTGGTGACAGCAACCAGGTTGACCAGGGTTATGGCAGAATTGTGCATAGGTCGTTGACAGAAAAAAAGAGCCCAGTGTAGGAGAAATATGTTCTGAGAGCACCTTTGTGTGGGCTAGTTGGTTCATACTGCTACGACACAGACTGACAAAGCGCAACAAACTAGGACGAGTAGAAGAAACACGAAACACAGGACAGGCGCTACTCTCGACTTGCCGGTGGTGACAGCAACCAGGTTGACCAGGGTTATGGCAGAATTGTGCATAGGCCGTTGACAGAAAAAAGAGCCCAGTGTAGGAGAAATATGTTCTGAGAGGACCACCTTGGTGTGGGCTAGTTGGTTCATACTGCTACGACACAGACTGACAAAGCGCAACAAAACTAGGACGAGTAGAAGAAACACGAAACACAGGACAGGCGCTACTCTCGACTTGCCGGTGGTGACAGCAACCAGGTTGACCAGGGTGTTGGCAGAATTGTGCATAGGTCGTTGACAGAAAAAAGAGCCCAGTGTAGGAGAAATATGTTCTGAGAGGACCTTGGTGTGGGCTTGTTGGTTCATACTGCTACGACACAGACTGACAAAGCGCAACAAAACTAGGACGAGTAGAAGAAACACGAAACACAGGACAGGCGCTACTCTCGACTTGCCGGTGGTGACAGCAACCAGGTTGACCAGGGTTATGGCAGAATTGTGCATAGGTCGTTGACAGAAAAAAGAGCCCAGTGTAGGAGAAATATGTTCTGAGAGGACCTTGGTGTGGGCTAGTTGGTTCATACTGCTACGACACAGACTGACAAAGCGCAACAAAACTAGGACGAGTAGAAGAAACACGAAGCACAGGACATGCGCTACTCTCGACTTGCCGGTGGTGACAGCAACCAGGTTGACCAGGGTTATGGCAGAATTGTGCATAGGTCGTTGACAGAAAAAAAGAGCCCAGTGTAGGAGAAATATGTTCTGAGAGGACCTTTGAGTGGGCTAGTTGGTTCATACTGCTACGACACAGACTGACAAAGCGCAACAAACTAGGACGAGTAGAAGAAACACGAAACACAGGACAGGCGCTACTCTCGATTTGCCGGGGGTGACCGCAACCAGGTTGACCAGGGTTATGGCAGAATTGTGCATAGGTCGTTGACCGAAAAAAGAGCCCAGTGTAGGAGAAATATGTTCTGAGAGGACCTTGGTGTGGGCTAGTTGGTTCATACTGCTACGACACAGACTGACAAAGCGCAACAAAACTAGGACGAGTAGAAGAAACACGAAACACAAGAGAGGCGCTACTCTCGACTTGCCGGTGGTGACAGCAACCAGGTTGACCAGGGTTATGGCAGAATTGTGCATAGGTCGTTTACTGAAAAAAAAACCAATGTAGGAGAAATATGTTCTAAGAGGACCTTGGTGTGGGCTAGTTGGTTCATACTGCTGCGACACAGACTGACAAAGCGCAACAAAACTAGGACGAGTAGAAGAAACACGAAACACAGGACAGGCGCTACTCTCGACTTGCCGGTGGTGACAGCAACCAGGTTGACATGGGTTATGGTAGAATTGTGCATAGATCGTCGACAGAAAAAAGAGCCCAATATAGGAGAAATATGTTCTAAGAGGACCTGGTGTGGGCTAGTTGGCTCATACTGCTACGACACAGACTGACATGCGCAACAAATCTAGGACGAGTAGAAGAAACACGAAACACAGGACAGGCGCTACTCTCGACTTGCCGGTGGTGACAGCAACCAGGTTGACCAGGGTTATGGCAGAATTGTGCATAGGTCGTTGACAGAAAAAAGAGCCCAGTGTAGGAGAAATATGTTCTAAGAGGACCTGGTGTGGGCTAGTTGGCTCATACTGCTACGACACAGACTGAGAAAGCGCAACAAAACTATGACGAGTACAAGAAACATGAAACACAGGACAGGCGCTACTCTCGACTTTCCGGTGGTGACAGCAACCAGGTTGACCAGAGTTATGGCAGAATTGTGCATAGGTCGTGACAGTTAAAAGAGCCCAGTGTATTAGAAATATGTTCTCAGAGGACCTTGGTGTGGGCTAGTTGGTTCATACTGCTACGACACAGACTGACAAAGCGCAACAAAACTAGGACGAGTAGAAGAAACACGAAACAAAGGACAGGCGCTACTCTCGACTTGCCGGTGGTGACACCAACCAGGTTGACCAGGGTTATCGCAGAATTGTGCATAGGTCGTTGACAGAAAAAAGAGCCCAGTGTAGGAGAAATATGTTCTCAGAGGACCTTGGTGTGGGCTAGTTGGTTCATATTGCTACGACACAGACTGACAAAGCGCAACAAAACTAGAACGAGTAGAAGAAACACGAAACACAGGACAGGCGCTACTCTCGACTTGCCGGTGGTGACAGCAAACAGATTGACCAGGGTTATGGCAGAATTGTGCATAGGTCGTTGACAGAAAAAAGAGCCCAGTGTAGGAGAAATATGTTCTGAGAGCACCTTTGTATGGGCTAGTTGGTTCATACTGCTACGACACAGACTGACAAAGCGCAACAAACTAGGACGAGTTGAAGAAACACGAAACACAGGACAGGCGCTACTCTCGACTTGCCGGTGGTGACAGCAACCAGGTTGACCAGGGTTATGGCAGAATTGTGCATAGGTTGTTGACAGAAAAAAGAGCCCAGTGTAGGAGAAATATGTTCTGAGAGGACCACCTTGGTGTGGGCTAGTTGGTTCATACTGCTACGACACAGACTGACAAAGCGCAACAAAACTAGGACGAGTAGAAGACACACGAAACACAGGACAGGCGCTACTCTCGACTTGCCGGTGGTGACAGCAACCAGGTTGACCAGGGTTATGGCAGAATTGTGCATAGGTCGTTGACAGAAAAAAGAGCCCAGTGTAGGAGAAATATGTTCTGAGAGGACCTTGGTGTGGGCTAGTTGGTTCATACTCCTACGACACAGACTGACAAAGCGCAACAAAACTAGGACGAGTAGAAGAAACACGAAACACAGGACAGGCGCTACTGTCGACTTGCCGGTGGTGACAGCAACCAGGTTGACCAGGGTTATGGCAGAATTGTGCATAGATCGTTGACAGAAAAAAGAGCCCAGTGTAGGAGAAATATGTTCTGAGAGGACCTTTGTGTGGGCTAGTTGGTTAATACTGCTACGACACAGACTGACAAAGCGCAACAAACTAGGACGAGTAGAAGAAACACGAAACACAGGACAGGCGCTACTCTCGACTTGCCGGGGGTGACCGCAACCAGGTTGACCAGGGTTATGGCAGAATTGTGCATAGGTCGTTTACTGAAAAAAAACAAGTGTAGGAGAAATATGTTCTAAGAGGACCTTGGTGTGGGCTAGTTGGTTCATACTGCTGCGACACAGACTGACAAAGCGCAACAAAACTAGGACGAGTAGAAGAAACACGAAACACAGGACAGGCGCTACTCTCGACTTGCCGGTGGTAACAGCAACCAGGTTGACCAGGGTTATGGTAGAATTGTGCATAGATCGTCGACAGAAAAAAGAGCCCAATATAGGAGAAATATGTTCTAAGAGGACCTGGTGTGGGCTAGTTGGCTCATACTGCTACGACACAGACTGACATGCGCAACAAATCTAGGACGAGTAGAAGAAACACGAAACACAGGACAGGCGCTACTCTCGACTTGCCGGTGGTGACAGCAACCAGGTTGACCAGGGTTATGGCAGAATTGTGCATAGGTCGTTGACAGAAAAAAGAGCCCAGTGTAGGAGAAATATGTTCTAAGAGGACCTGGTGTGGGCTAGTTGGCTCATACTGCTACGACACAGACTGAGAAAGCGCAACAAAACTAGGACGAGTATAAGAAACACGAAACACACTGCTACGACACAGACTGACAAAGCGCAACAAACTAGGACGAGTAGAAGAAACACGAAACACAGGACAGGCGCTACTCTCGACTTGCCGGTGGTGACAGCAACCAGGTTGACCAGGGTTATGGCAGAATTGTGCATAGGTCGTTGACAGAAAAAAGAGCCCAGTGTAGGAGAAATATGTTCTGAGAGGACCTTGGTGTGGGCTAGTTGGTTCATACTGCTACGACACAGACTGACAAAGCGCAACAAAACTAGGACGAGTAGAAGAAACACGAAACACAGGACAGGCGCTACTCTCGACTTGCCGGTGGTGACAGCAACCAGGTTGACCAGGGTTATGGCAGAATTGTGCATAGGTCGTTGACATAAAAAAGAGCCCAGTGTAGGAGAAATATTTTCTGAGAGGACCTTGGTGTGGGCTAGTTGGTTCATACTGCTACGACACAGGCTGACAAAGCGCAACAAAACAAGGACGAGTAGAAGAAACACGAAACACAGGACAGGCGCTACTCTCGACTTGCCGGTGGTGACAGCAACCAGGTTGACCAGGGTTATGGCTGAATTGTGCATAGGTCGTTGACAGAAAAAAGAGTCCAGTGTAGGAGAAATATTTTCTGAGAGGACCTTGGTGTGGGCTAGTTGGTTCATACTGCTACGACATAGACTGACAAAGCGCAACAAAACTAGGACGAGTAGAACAAACACGAAACACAGGACAGGAGCTACGCTCGACTTGCCGGTGGTGACAGCAACCAGGTTGACCAGGGTTATGGCAGAATTGTGCATAGGTCGTTGACAGAAAAAAGAGCCCAGTGTAGGAGAAATATGTTCTGAGAGGACCTTGGTGTGGGCTAGTTGGTTCATACTGCTACGACACAGACTGACAAAGCGCCACAAAACTAGGACGAGTAGAAGAAACACGAAACACAGGACAGGCGCTACTCTCGACTTGCCGGTTGTGACACCAACCAGGTTGACCAGGGTTATGGCAGAATTGTGCATAGGTCGTTGACAGAAAAAAGAGCCCAGTGTAGGAGAAATATGTTCTGAGAGGACCACCTTGGTGTGGGCTAGTTGGTTCATACTGCTACGACACAGACTGACAAAGCGCAACAAAACTAGGACGAGTAGAAGAAACACGAAACACAGGACAGGCGCTACTCTCGACTTGCCGGTGGTGACAGCAACCAGGTTGACCAGGGTTATGGCAGAATTGAGCATAGGTCGTTTACTGAAAAAAAACCCAATGTAGGAGAAATATGTTCTCAGAGGACCTTGGTGTGGGCTAGTTGGTTCATACTGCTACGACACAGACTGACAAAGCGAAACAAAACTAGGACGAGTAGAAGAAACACGAAACACAGGACAGGCGCTACTCTCGACTTGCCGGTGGTGACAGCAACCAGGTTGACCAGGGTTATGGCAGAATTGAGCATAGGTTGTTTACTGAAAAAAAACCCAATGTATTAGAAATATGTTCTAAGAGGACCTTGGTGTGGGCTAGTTGGTTCATACTGCTGCGACACAGACTGACAAAGCGCAACAAACTAGGACGAGTAGAAGAAACACGAAACACAGGACAGGCGCTACTCTCGACTTGCCGGGGGTGACCGCAACCAGGTTGACCAGGGTTATGGCAGAATTGTGCATAGGTCGTTGACAGAAAAAGGAGCCTAGTGTAAAAGAAATATGTTCTGAGAGGACCTTGGTGTGGGCTAGTTGGTTCATACTGCTACGACACAGACTGACAAAGCGCAACAAAACTAGGACGAATAGAAGAAACACGAAACACAAGACAGGCGCTACTCTCGACTTGCCGGTGGTGACAGCAACCAGGTTGACCAGGGTTATGGCAGAATTGTGCATAGGTCGTTTACTGAAAAAAAAAACCAATGTAGGAGAAATATGTTCTAAGAGGACCTTGGTGTGGGCTAGTTGGTTCATACTGCTGCGACACAGACTGACAAAGCGCAACAAAACTAGGACGAGTAGAAGAAACACGAAACACAGGACAGGCGCTACTCTCGACTTGCCGGTGGTAACAGCAACCAGGTTGACCAGGGTTATGGTAGAATTGTGCATAGATCGTCGACAGAAAAAAGAGCCCAATATAGGAGAAATATGTTCTAAGAGGACCTTGGTGTGGGCTAGTTGGTTCATACTGCTGCGACACAGACTGACAAAGCGCAACAAAACTAGGACGAGTAGAAGAAACACGAAACACAGGACAGGCGCTACTCTCGACTTGCCGGTGGTAACAGCAACCAGGTTGACCAGGGTTATGGTAGAATTGTGCATAGATCGTCGACAGAAGAAAGAGCCCAATATAGGAGAAATATGTTCTAAGAGGACCTGGTGTGGGCTAGTTGGCTCATACTGCTACGACACAGACTGACATGCGCAACAAATCTAGGACGAGTAGAAGAAACACGAAACACAGGACAGGCGCTACTCTCGACTTGCCGGTGGTGACAGCAACCAGGTTGACCAGGGTTATGGCAGAATTGTGCATAGGTCGTTGACAGAAAAAAGAGCCCAGTGTAGGAGAAATATGTTCTAAGAGGACCTGGTGTGGGCTAGTTGGCTCATACTGCTACGACACAGACTGAGAAAGCGCAACAAAACTAGGACGAGTAGAAGAAACACGAAACACACTGCTACGACACAGACTGACAAAGCGCAACAAACTAGGACGAGTAGAAGAAACACGAAACACAGGACAGGCGCTACTCTCGACTTGCCGGTGGTGACAGCAACCAGGTTGACCAGGGTTATGGCAGAATTGTGCATAGGTCGTTGACAGAAAAAAGAGCCCAGTGTAGGAGAAATATGTTCTGAGAGGACCTTGGTGTGGGCTAGTTGGTTCATACTGCTACGACACAGACTGGCAAAGCGCAACAAAACTAGGACGAGTAGAAGAAACACGAAACACAGGACAGGCGCTACTCTCGACTTGCCGGTGGTGACAGCAACCAGGTTGACCAGGGTTATGGCAGAATTGTGCATAGGTCGTTGACAGAAAAAAGAGCCCAGTGTAGGAGAAATATGTTCTGAGAGGACCTTGGTGTGGGCTAGTTGGTTCATACTGCTACGACACAGGCTGACAAAGCGCAACAAAACTAGGACGAGTAGAAGAAACACGAAACACAGGACAGGCGCTACTCTCGACTTGCCGGTGGTGACAGCAACCAGGTTGACCAGGGTTATGGCAGAATTGTGCATAGGTCGTTGACAGAAAAAAGAGCCCAGTGTAGGAGAAATATGTTCTGAGAGGACCTTGGTGTGGGCTAGTTGGTTCATACTGCTACGACACAGACTGACAAAGCGCAACAAAACTAGGACGAGTAGAAGAAACACGAAGCACAGGACATGCGCTACTCTCGACTTGCCGGTGGTGACAGCAACCAGGTTGACCAGGGTTATGGCAGAATTGTGCATAGGTCGTTGACAGAAAAAAAGAGCCCAGTGTAGGAGAAATATGTTCTGAGAGGACCTTTGAGTGGGCTAGTTGGTTCATACTGCTACGACACAGACTGACAAAGCGCAACAAACTAGGACGAGTAGAAGAAACACGAAACACAGGACAGGCGCTACTCTCGACTTGCCGGGGGTGACCGCAACCAGGTTGACCAGGGTTATGGCAGAATTGTGCATAGGTCGTTGACCGAAAAAAGAGCCCAGTGTAGGAGAAATATGTTCTGAGAGGACCTTGGTGTGGGCTAGTTGGTTCATACTGCTACGACACAGACTGACAAAGCGCAACAAAACTAGGACAAGTAGAAGAAACACGAAACACAAGAGAGGCGCTACTCTCGACTTGCCGGTGGTGACAGCAACCAGGTTGACCAGGGTTATGGCAGAATTGTGCATCGGTCGTTTACTGAAAAAAAAAACAATGTAGGAGAAATATGTTCTAAGAGGACCTTGGTGTGGGCTAGTTGGTTCATACTGCTGCGACACAGACTGACAAAGCGCAACAAAACTAGGACGAGTAGAAGAAACACGAAACACAGGACAGGCGCTACTCTCGACTTGCCGGTGGTGACAGCAACCAGGTTGACATGGGTTATGGTAGAATTGTGCATAGATCGTCGACAGAAAAAAGAGCCCAATATAGGAGAAATATGTTCTAAGAGGACCTGGTGTGGGCTAGTTGGCTCATACTGCTACGACACAGACTGACATGCGCAACAAATCTAGGACGAGTAGAAGAAACACGAAACACAGGACAGGCGCTACTCTCGACTTGCCGGTGGTGACAGCAACCAGGTTGACCAGGGTTATGGCAGAATTGTGCATAGGTCGTTGACAGAATAAAGAGCCCAGTGTAGGAGAAATATGTTCTAAGAGGACCTGGTGTGGGCTAGTTGGCTCATACTGCTACGACACAGACTGAGAAAGCGCAACAAAACTAGGACGAGTACAAGAAACATGAAACACAGGACAGGCGCTACTCTCGACTTTCCGGTGGTGACAGCAACCAGGTTGACCAGAGTTATGGCAGAATTGTGCATAGGTCGTGACAGTTAAAAGAGCCCAGTGTATTAGAAATATGTTCTCAGAGGACCTTGGTGTGGGCTAGTTGGTTCATACTGCTACGACACAGACTGACAAAGCGCAACAAAACTAGGACGAGTAGAAGAAACACGAAACAAAGGACAGGCGCTACTCTCGACTTGCCGGTGGTGACACCAACCAGGTTGACCAGGGTTATCGCAGAATTGTGCATAGGTCGTTGACAGAAAAAAGAGCCCAGTGTAGGAGAAATATGTTCTCAGAGGACCTTGGTGTGGGCTAGTTGGTTCATATTGCTACGACACAGACTGACAAAGCGCAACAAAACTAGGACGAGTAGAAGAAACACGAAACACAGGACAGGCGCTACTCTCGACTTGCCGGTGGTGACAGCAAACAGATTGACCAGGGTTATGGCAGAATTGTGCATAGGTCGTTGACAGAAAAAAGAGCCCAGTGTAGGAGAAATATGTTCTGAGAGCACCTTTGTGTGGGCTAGTTGGTTCATACTGCTACGACACAGACTGACAAAGCGCAACAAACTAGGACGAGTTGAAGAAACACGAAACACAGGACAGGCGCTACTCTCGACTTGCCGGTGGTGACAGCAACCAGGTTGACCAGGGTTATGGCAGAATTGTGCATAGGTCGTTGACAGAAAAAAGAGCCCAGTGTAGGAGAAATATGTTCTGAGAGGACCACCTTGGTGTGGGCTAGTTGGTTCATACTGCTACGACACAGACTGACAAAGCGCAACAAAACTAGGAC
The DNA here is from genome assembly GCF_052857255.1 of Amblyomma americanum. Classification (NCBI taxonomy): domain Eukaryota; kingdom Metazoa; phylum Arthropoda; class Arachnida; order Ixodida; family Ixodidae; genus Amblyomma; species Amblyomma americanum. The sequence goes on along the minus strand of NC_135507.1, from coordinate 101,838,724 downwards.
GAGTAGAAGAAACACGAAACACAGGACAGGCGCTACTCTCGACTTGCCGGTGGTGACAGCAACCAGGTTGACCAGGGTTATGGCAGAATTGTGCATAGGTCGTTGACAGAAAAAAGAGCCCAGTGTAGGAGAAATATGTTCTGAGAGGACCTTGGTGTGGGCTAGTTGGTTCATACTCCTACGACACAGACTGACAAAGCGCAACAAAACTAGGACGAGTAGAAGAAACACGAAACACAGGACAGGCGCTACTCTCGACTAGCCGGTGGTGACAGCAACCAGGTTGACCAGGGTTATGGCAGAATTGTGCATAGATCGTTGACAGAAAAAAGAGCCCAGTGTAGGAGAAATATGTTCTGAGAGGACCTTTGTGTGGGCTAGTTGGTTCATACTGCTACGACACAGACTGACAAAGCGCAACAAACTAGGACGAGTAGAAGAAACACGAAACACAGGACAGGCGCTACTCTCGACTTGCCGGGGGTGACCGCAACCAGGTTGACCAGGGTTATGGCAGAATTGTGCATAGGTCGTTTACTGAAAAAAAAAAACAAGTGTAGGAGAAATATGTTCTAAGAGGACCTTGGTGTGGGCTAGTTGGTTCATACTGCTGCGACACAGACTGACAAAGCGCAACAAAACTAGGACGAGTAGAAGAAACACGAAACACAGGACAGGCGCTACTCTCGACTTGCCGGTGGTAACAGCAACCAGGTTGACCAGGGTTATGGTAGAATTGTGCATAGATCGTCGACAGAAAAAAGAGCCCAATATAGGAGAAATATGTTCTAAGGGGACCTGGTGTGGGCTAGTTGGCTCATACTGCTACGACACAGACTGACATGCGCAACAAATCTAGGACGAGTAGAAGAAACACGAAACACAGGACAGGCGCTACTCTCGACTTGCCGGTGGTGACAGCAACCAGGTTGACCAGGGTTATGGCAGAATTGTGCATAGGTCGTTGACAGAAAAAAGAGCCCAGTGTAGGAGAAATATGTTCTAAGAGGACCTGGTGTGGGCTAGTTGGCTCATACTGCTACGACACAGACTGAGAAAGCGCAACAAAACTAGGACGAGTAGAAGAAACACGAAACACACTGCTACGACACAGACTGACAAAGCGCAACAAACTAGGACGAGTAGAAGAAACACGAAACACAGGACAGGCGCTACTCTCGACTTGCCGGTGGTGACAGCAACCAGGTTGACCAGGGTTATGGCAGAATTGTGCATAGGTCGTTGACAGAAAAAAGAGCCCAGTGTAGGAGAAATATGTTCTGAGAGGACCTTGGTGTGGGCTAGTTGGTTCATACTGCTACGACACAGACTGACAAAGCGCAACAAAACTAGGACGAGTAGAAGAAACACGAAACACAGGACAGGCGCTACTCTCGACTTGCCGGTGGTGACAGCAACCAGGTTGACCAGGGTTATGGCAGAATTGTGCATAGGTCGTTGACATAAAAAAGAGCCCAGTGTAGGAGAAATATTTTCTGAGAGGACCTTGGTGTGGGCTAGTTGGTTCATACTGCTACGACACAGGCTGACAAAGCGCAACAAAACTAGGACGAGTAGAAGAAACACGAAACACAGGACAGGCGCTACTCTCGACTTGCCGGTGGTGACAGCAACCAGGTTGACCAGGGTTATGGCTGAATTGTGCATAGGTCGTTGACAGAAAAAAGAGTCCAGTGTAGGAGAAATATTTTCTGAGAGGACCTTGGTGTGGGCTAGTTGGTTCATACTGCTACGACACAGACTGACAAAGCGCAACAAAACTAGGACGAGTAGAACAAACACGAAACACAGGACAGGAGCTACGCTCGACTTGCCGGTGGTGACAGCAACCAGGTTGACCAGGGTTATGGCAGAATTGTGCATAGGTCGTTGACAGAAAAAAGAGCCCAGTGTAGGAGAAATATGTTCTGAGAGGATCTTGGTGTGGGCTAGTTGGTTCATACTGCTACGACACAGACTGACAAAGCGCAACAAAACTAGGACGAGTAGAAGAAACACGAAACACAGGACAGGCGCTACTCTCGACTTGCCGGTTGTGACACCAACCAGGTTGACCAGGGTTATGGCAGAATTGTGCATAGGTCGTTGACAGAAAAAAGAGCCCAGTGTAGGAGAAATATGTTCTGAGAGGACCACCTTGGTGTGGGCTAGTTGGTTCATACTGCTACGACACAGACTGACAAAGCGCAACAAAACTAGGACGAGTAGAAGAAACACGAAACACAGGACAGGCGCTACTCTCGACTTGCCGGTGGTGACAGCAACCAGGTTGACCAGGGTTATGGCAGAATTGAGCATAGGTCGTTTACTGAAAAAAAACCCAATGTAGGAGAAATATGTTCTCAGAGGACCTTGGTGTGGGCTAGATGGTTCATACTGCTACGACACAGACTGACAAAGCGCAACAAAACTAGGACGAGTAGAAGAAACACGAAACACAGGACAGGCGCTACTCTCGACTTGCCGGTGGTGACAGCAACCAGGTTGACCAGGGTTATGGCAGAATTGAGCATAGGTCGTTTACTGAAAAAAAAACCAATGTAGGAGAAATATGTTCTAAGAGGACCTTGGTGTGGGCTAGTTGGTTCATACTGCTGCGACACAGACTGACAAAGCGCAAAAAACTAGGACGAGTAGAAGAAACACGAAACACAGGACAGGCGCTACTCTCGACTTGCCGGGGGTGACCGCAACCAGGTTGACCAGGGTTATGGCAGAATTGTGCATAGGTCGTTGACAGAAAAAAGAGCCCAGTGTAAAAGAAATATGTTCTGAGAGGACCTTGGTGTGGGCTAGTTGGTTCATACTGCTACGACACAGACTGACAAAGCGCAACAAAACTAGGACGAGTAGAAGAAACACGAAACACAAGACAGGCGCTACTCTCGACTTGCCGGTGGTGACAGCAACCAGGTTGGCCAGGGCTATGGCAGAATTGTGCATAGGTCGTTTACTGAAAAAAAAAACCAATGTAGGAGAAATATGTTCTAAGAGGACCTTGGTGTGGGCTAGTTGGTTCATACTGCTGCGACACAGACTGACAAAGCGCAACAAAACTAGGACGAGTAGAAGAAACACGAAACACAGGACAGGCGCTACTCTCGACTTGCCGGTGGTAACAGCAACCAGGTTGACCAGGGTTATGGTAGAATTGTGCATAGATCGTCGACAGAAAAAAGAGCCCAATATAGGAGAAATATGTTCTAAGAGGACCTTGGTGTGGGCTAGTTGGTTCATACTGCTGCGACACAGACTGACAAAGCGCAACAAAACTAGGACGAGTAGAAGAAACACGAAACACAGGACAGGCGCTACTCTCGACTTGCCGGTGGTAACAGCAACCAGGTTGACCAGGGTTATGGTAGAATTGTGCATAGATCGTCGACAGAAAAAAGAGCCCAATATAGGAGAAATATGTTCTAAGAGGACCTGGTGTGGGCTAGTTGGCTCATACTCCTACGACACAGACTGACATGCGCAACAAATCTAGGACGAGTAGAAGAAACACGAAACACAGGACAGGCGCTACTCTCGACTTGCCGGTGGTGACAGCAACCAGGTTGACCAGGGTTATGGCAGAATTGTGCATAGGTCGTTGACAGAAAAAAGAGCCCAGTGCAGGAGAAATGTGTTCTAAGAGGACCTGGTGTGGGCTAGTTGGCTCATACTGCTACGACACAGACTGAGAAAGCGCAACAAAACTAGGACGAGTAGAAGAAACACGAAACACACTGCTACGACACAGACTGACAAAGCGCAACAAACTAGGACGAGTAGAAGAAACACGAAACACAGGACAGGCGCTACTCTCGACTTGCCGGTGGTGACAGCAACCAGGTTGACCAGGGTTATGGCAGAATTGTGCATAGGTCGTTGACAGAAAAAAGAGCCCAGTGTAGGAGAAATATTTTCTGAGAGGACCTTGGTGTGGGCTAGTTGGTTCATACTGCTACGACACAGGCTGACAAAGCGCAACAAAACTAGGACGAGTAGAAGAAACACGAAACACAGGACAGGCGCTACTCTCGACTTGCCGGTGGTGACAGCAACCAGGTTGACCAGGGTTATGGCTGAATTGTGCATAGGTCGTTGACAGAAAAAAGAGTCCAGTGTAGGAGAAATATTTTCTGAGAGGACCTTGGTGTGGGCTAGTTGGTTCATACTGCTACGACACAGACTGACAAAGCGCAACAAAACTAGGACGAGTAGAACAAACACGAAACACAGGACAGGAGCTACGCTCGACTTGCCGGTGGTGACAGCAACCAGGTTGACCAGGGTTATGGCAGAATTGTGCATAGGTCGTTGACAGAAAAAAGAGCCCAGTGTAGGAGAAATATGTTCTGAGAGGATCTTGGTGTGGGCTAGTTGGTTCATACTGCTACGACACAGACTGACAAAGCGCAACAAAACTAGGACGAGTAGAAGAAACACGAAACACAGGACAGGCGCTACTCTCGACTTGCCGGTTGTGACACCAACCAGGTTGACCAGGGTTATGGCAGAATTGTGCATAGGTCGTTGACAGAAAAAAGAGCCCAGTGTAGGAGAAATATGTTCTGAGAGGACCACCTTGGTGTGGGCTAGTTGGTTCATACTGCTACGACACAGACTGACAAAGCGCAACAAAACTAGGACGAGTAGAAGAAACACGAAACACAGGACAGGCGCTACTCTCGACTTGCCGGTGGTGACAGCAACCAGGTTGACCAGGGTTATGGCAGAATTGAGCATAGGTCGTTTACTGAAAAAAAACCCAATGTAGGAGAAATATGTTCTCAGAGGACCTTGGTGTGGGCTAGATGGTTCATACTGCTACGACACAGACTGACAAAGCGCAACAAAACTAGGACGAGTAGAAGAAACACGAAACACAGGACAGGCGCTACTCTCGACTTGCCGGTGGTGACAGCAACCAGGTTGACCAGGGTTATGGCAGAATTGAGCATAGGTCGTTTACTGAAAAAAAAACCAATGTAGGAGAAATATGTTCTAAGAGGACCTTGGTGTGGGCTAGTTGGTTCATACTGCTGCGACACAGACTGACAAAGCGCAAAAAACTAGGACGAGTAGAAGAAACACGAAACACAGGACAGGCGCTACTCTCGACTTGCCGGGGGTGACCGCAACCAGGTTGACCAGGGTTATGGCAGAATTGTGCATAGGTCGTTGACAGAAAAAAGAGCCCAGTGTAAAAGAAATATGTTCTGAGAGGACCTTGGTGTGGGCTAGTTGGTTCATACTGCTACGACACAGACTGACAAAGCGCAACAAAACTAGGACGAGTAGAAGAAACACGAAACACAAGACAGGCGCTACTCTCGACTTGCCGGTGGTGACAGCAACCAGGTTGGCCAGGGCTATGGCAGAATTGTGCATAGGTCGTTTACTGAAAAAAAAAACCAATGTAGGAGAAATATGTTCTAAGAGGACCTTGGTGTGGGCTAGTTGGTTCATACTGCTGCGACACAGACTGACAAAGCGCAACAAAACTAGGACGAGTAGAAGAAACACGAAACACAGGACAGGCGCTACTCTCGACTTGCCGGTGGTAACAGCAACCAGGTTGACCAGGGTTATGGTAGAATTGTGCATAGATCGTCGACAGAAAAAAGAGCCCAATATAGGAGAAATATGTTCTAAGAGGACCTTGGTGTGGGCTAGTTGGTTCATACTGCTGCGACACAGACTGACAAAGCGCAACAAAACTAGGACGAGTAGAAGAAACACGAAACACAGGACAGGCGCTACTCTCGACTTGCCGGTGGTAACAGCAACCAGGTTGACCAGGGTTATGGTAGAATTGTGCATAGATCGTCGACAGAAAAAAGAGCCCAATATAGGAGAAATATGTTCTAAGAGGACCTGGTGTGGGCTAGTTGGCTCATACTCCTACGACACAGACTGACATGCGCAACAAATCTAGGACGAGTAGAAGAAACACGAAACACAGGACAGGCGCTACTCTCGACTTGCCGGTGGTGACAGCAACCAGGTTGACCAGGGTTATGGCAGAATTGTGCATAGGTCGTTGACAGAAAAAAGAGCCCAGTGCAGGAGAAATGTGTTCTAAGAGGACCTGGTGTGGGCTAGTTGGCTCATACTGCTACGACACAGACTGAGAAAGCGCAACAAAACTAGGACGAGTAGAAGAAACACGAAACACACTGCTACGACACAGACTGACAAAGCGCAACAAACTAGGACGAGTAGAAGAAACACGAAACACAGGACAGGCGCTACTCTCGACTTGCCGGTGGTGACAGCAACCAGGTTGACCAGGGTTATGGCAGAATTGTGCATAGGTCGTTGACAGAAAAAAGAGCCCAGTGTAGGAGAAATATGTTCTGAGAGGACCTTGGTGTGGGCTAGTTGGTTCATACTGCTACGACACAGACTGACAAAGCGCAACAAAACTAGGACGAGTAGAAGAAACACGAAACACAGGACAGGCGCTACTCTCGACTTGCCGGTGGTGACAGCAACCAGGTTGACCAGGGTTATGGCAGAATTGTGCATAGGTCGTTGACATAAAAAAGAGCCCAGTGTAGGAGAAATATTTTCTGAGAGGACCTTGGTGTGGGCTAGTTGGTTCATACTGCTACGACACAGGCTGACAAAGCGCAACAAAACTAGGACGAGTAGAAGAAACACGAAACACAGGACAGGCGCTACTCTCGACTTGCCGGTGGTGACAGCAGCCAGGTTGACCAGGGTTATGGCTGAATTGTGCATAGGTCGTTGACAGAAAAAAGAGTCCAGTGTAGGAGAAATATTTTCTGAGAGGACCTTGGTGTGGGCTAGTTGGTTCATACTGCTACGACACAGACTGACAAAGCGCAACAAAACTAGGACGAGTAGAACAAACACGAAACACAGGACAGGAGCTACGCTCGACTTGCCGGTGGTGACAGCAACCAGGTTGACCAGGGTTATGGCAGAATTGTGCATAGGTCGTTGACAGAAAAAAGAGCCCAGTGTAGGAGAAATATGTTCTGAGAGGACCTTGGTGTGGGCTAGTTGGTTCATACTGCTACGACACAGACTGACAAAGCGCAACAAAACTAGGACGAGTAGAAGAAACACGAAACACAGGACAGGCGCTACTCTCGACTTGCCGGTTGTGACACCAACCAGGTTGACCAGGGTTATGGCAGAATTGTGCATAGGTCGTTGACAGAAAAAAGAGCCCAGTGTAGGAGAAATATGTTCTGAGAGGACCACCTTGGTGTGGGCTAGTTGGTTCATACTGCTACGACACAGACTGACAAAGCGCAACAAAACTAGGACGAGTAGAAGAAACACGAAACACAGGACAGGCGCTACTCTCGACTTGCCGGTGGTGACAGCAACCAGGTTGACCAGGGTTATGGCAGAATTGAGCATAGGTCGTTTACTGAAAAAAAACCCAATGTAGGAGAAATATGTTCTCAGAGGACCATGGTGTGGGCTAGTTGGTTCATACTGCTACGACACAGACTGACAAAGCGCAACAAAACTAGGACGAGTAGAAGAAACACGAAACACAGGACAGGCGCTACTCTCGACTTGCCGGTTGTGACACCAACCAGGTTGACCAGGGTTATGGCAGAATTGTGCATAGGTCGTTGACAGAAAAAAGAGCCCAGTGTAGGAGAAATATGTTCTGAGAGGACCACCTTGGTGTGGGCTAGTTGGTTCATACTGCTACGACACAGACTGACAAAGCGCAACAAAACTAGGACGAGTAGAAGAAACACGAAACACAGGACAGGCGCTACTCTCGACTTGCCGGTGGTGACAGCAACCAGGTTGACCAGGGTTATGGCAGAATTGAGCATAGGTCGTTTACTGAAAAAAAACCCAATGTAGGAGAAATATGTTCTCAGAGGACCTTGGTGTGGGCTAGTTGGTTCTTACTGCTGCGACACAGACTGACAAAGCGCAAAAAACTAGGACGAGTAGAAGAAACACGAAACACAGGACAGGCGCTACTCTCGACTTGCCGGGGGTGACCGCAACCAGGTTGACCAGGGTTATGGCAGAATTGTGCATAGGTCGTTGACAGAAAAAAGAGCCCAGTGTAAAAGAAATATGTTCTGAGAGGACCTTGGTGTGGGCTAGTTGGTTCATACTGCTACGACACAGACTGACAAAGCGCAACAAAACTAGGACGAGTAGAAGAAACACGAAACACAAGACAGGCGCTACTCTCGACTTGCCGGTGGTGACAGCAACCAGGTTGGCCAGGGCTATGGCAGAATTGTGCATAGGTCGTTTACTGAAAAAAAAAACCAATGTAGGAGAAATATGTTCTAAGAGGACCTTGGTGTGGGCTAGTTGGTTCATACTGCTGCGACACAGACTGACAAAGCGCAACAAAACTAGGACGAGTAGAAGAAACACGAAACACAGGACAGGCGCTACTCTCGACTTGCCGGTGGTAACAGCAACCAGGTTGACCAGGGTTATGGTAGAATTGTGCATAGATCGTCGACAGAAAAAAGAGCCCAATATAGGAGAAATATGTTCTAAGAGGACCTTGGTGTGGGCTAGTTGGTTCATACTGCTGCGACACAGACTGACAAAGCGCAACAAAACTAGGACGAGTAGAAGAAACACGAAACACAGGACAGGCGCTACTCTCGACTTGCCGGTGGTAACAGCAACCAGGTTGACCAGGGTTATGGTAGAATTGTGCATAGATCGTCGACAGAAAAAAGAGCCCAATATAGGAGAAATATGTTCTAAGAGGACCTGGTGTGGGCTAGTTGGCTCATACTCCTACGACACAGACTGACATGCGCAACAAATCTAGGACGAGTAGAAGAAACACGAAACACAGGACAGGCGCTACTCTCAACTTGCCGGTGGTGACAGCAACCAGGTTGACCAGGGTTATGGCAGAATTGTGCATAGGTCGTTGACAGAAAAAAGAGCCCAGTGCAGGAGAAATATGTTCTAAGAGGACCTGGTGTGGGCTAGTTGGCTCATACTGCTACGACACAGACTGAGAAAGCGCAACAAAACTAGGACGAGTAGAAGAAACACGAAACACACTGCTACGACACAGACTGACAAAGCGCAACAAACTAGGACGAGTAGAAGAAACACGAAACACAGGACAGGCGCTACTCTCGACTTGCCGGTGGTGACAGCAACCAGGTTGACCAGGGTTATGGCAGAATTGTGCATAGGTCGTTGACAGAAAAAAGAGCCCAGTGTAGGAGAAATATGTTCTGAGAGGACCTTGGTGTGGGCTAGTTGGTTCATACTGCTACGACACAGACTGACAAAGCGCAACAAAACTAGGACGAGTAGAAGAAACACGAAACACAGGACAGGCGCTACTCTCGACTTGCCGGTGGTGACAGCAACCAGGTTGACCAGGGTTATGGCAGAATTGTGCATAGGTCGTTGACATAAAAAAGAGCCCAGTGTAGGAGAAATATTTTCTGAGAGGACCTTGGTGTGGGCTAGTTGGTTCATACTGCTACGACACAGGCTGACAAAGCGCAACAAAACTAGGACGAGTAGAAGAAACACGAAACACAGGACAGGCGCTACTCTCGACTTGCCGGTGGTGACAGCAGCCAGGTTGACCAGGGTTATGGCTGAATTGTGCATAGGTCGTTGACAGAAAAAAGAGTCCAGTGTAGGAGAAATATTTTCTGAGAGGACCTTGGTGTGGGCTAGTTGGTTCATACTGCTACGACACAGACTGACAAAGCGCAACAAAACTAGGACGAGTAGAACAAACACGAAACACAGGACAGGAGCTACGCTCGACTTGCCGGTGGTGACAGCAACCAGGTTGACCAGGGTTATGGCAGAATTGTGCATAGGTCGTTGACAGAAAAAAGAGCCCAGTGTAGGAGAAATATGTTCTGAGAGGACCTTGGTGTGGGCTAGTTGGTTCATACTGCTACGACACAGACTGACAAAGCGCAACAAAACTAGGACGAGTAGAAGAAACACGAAACACAGGACAGGCGCTACTCTCGACTTGCCGGTTGTGACACCAACCAGGTTGACCAGGGTTATGGCAGAATTGTGCATAGGTCGTTGACAGAAAAAAGAGCCCAGTGTAGGAGAAATATGTTCTGAGAGGACCACCTTGGTGTGGGCTAGTTGGTTCATACTGCTACGACACAGACTGACAAAGCGCAACAAAACTAGGACGAGTAGAAGAAACACGAAACACAGGACAGGCGCTACTCTAGACTTGCCGGTGGTGACAGCAACCAGGTTGACCAGGGTTATGGCAGAATTGAGCATAGGTCGTTTACTGAAAAAAAACCCAATGTAGGAGAAATATGTTCTCAGAGGACCATGGTGTGGGCTAGTTGGTTCATACTGCTACGACACAGACTGACAAAGCGCAACAAAACTAGGACGAGTAGAAGAAACACGAAACACAGGACAGGCGCTACTCTCGACTTGCCGGTGGTGACAGCAACCAGGTTGACCAGGGTTATGGCAGAATTGAGCATAGGTCGTTTACTGAAAAAAAACCCAATGTAGGAGAAATATGTTCTAAGAGGACCTTGGTGTGGGCTAGTTGGTTCATACTGCTGCGACACAGACTGACAAAGCGCAACAAACTAGGACGAGTAGAAGAAACACGAAACACAGGACAGGCGCTACTCTCGACTTGCCGGGGGTGACCGCAACCAGGTTGACCAGGGTTATGGCAGAATTGTGCATAGGTCGTTGACAGAAAAAAGAGCCCAGTGTAAAAGAAATATGTTCTGAGAGGACCTTGGTGTGGGCTAGTTGGTTCATACTGCTACGACACAGACTGACAAAGCGCAACAAAACTAGGACGAGTAGAAGAAACACGAAACACAAGACAGGCGCTACTCTCGACTTGCCGGTGGTGACAGCAACCAGGTTGACCAGGGTTATGGCAGAATTGTGCATAGGTCGTTTACTGAAAAAAAAAACCAATGTAGGAGAAATATGTTCTAAGAGGACCTTGGTGTGGGCTAGTTGGTTCATACTGCTGCGACACAGACTGACAAAGCGCAACAAAACTAGGACGAGTAGAAGAAACACGAAACACAGGACAGGCGCTACTCTCGACTTGCCGGTGGTAACAGCAACCAGGTTGACCAGGGTTATGGTAGAATTGTGCATAGATCGTCGACAGAAAAAAGAGCCCAATATAGGAGAAATATGTTCTAAGAGGACCTTGGTGTGGGCTAGTTGGTTCATACTGCTGCGACACAGACTGACAAAGCGCAACAAAACTAGGACGAGTAGAAGAAACACGAAACACAGGACAGGCGCTACTCTCGACTTGCCGGTGGTAACAGCAACCAGGTTGACCAGGGTTATGGTAGAATTGTGCATAGATCGTCGACAGAAAAAAGAGCCCAATATAGGAGAAATATGTTCTAAGAGGACCTGGTGTGGGCTAGTTGGCTCATACTGCTACGACACAGACTGACATGCGCAACAAATCTAGGACGAGTAGAAGAAACACGAAACACAGGACAGGCGCTACTCTCGACTTGCCGGTGGTGACAGCAACCAGGTTGACCAGGGTTATGGCAGAATTGTGCATAGGTCGTTGACAGAAAAAAGAGCCCAGTGTAGGAGAAATATGTTCTAAGAGGACCTGGTGTGGGCTAGTTGGCTCATACTGCTACGACACAGACTGAGAAAGCGCAACAAAACTAGGACGAGTAGAAGAAACACGAAACACACTGCTACGACACAGACTGACAAAGCGCAACAAACTAGGACGAGTAGAAGAAACACGAAACACAGGACAGGCGCTACTCTCGACTTGCCGGTGGTGACAGCAACCAGGTTGACCAGGGTTATGGCAGAATTGTGCATAGGTCGTTGACAGAAAAAAGAGCCCAGTGTAGGAGAAATATGTTCTAAGAGGACCTTGGTGTGGGCTAGTTGGTTCATACTGCTACGACACAGACTGACAAAGCGCAACAAAACTAGGACGAGTAGAAGAAACACGAAACACAGGACAGGCGCTACTCTCAACTTGCCGGTGGTGACAGCAACCAGGTTGACCAGGGTTATGGCAGAATTGTGCATAGGTCGTTGACATAAAAATGAGCCCAGTGTAGGAGAAATATTTTCTGAGAGGACCTTGGTGTGGGCTAGTTGGTTCATACTGCTACGACACAGACTGACAAAGCGCAACAAAACTAGGACGAGTAGAACAAACACGAAACACAGGACAGGAGCTACGCTCGACTTGCCGGTGGTGACAGCAACCAGGTTGACCAGGGTTATGGCAGAATTGTGCATAGGTCGTTGACAGAAAAAAGAGCCCAGTGTAGGAGAAATATGTTCTGAGAGGACCTTGGTGTGGGCTAGTTGGTTCGTACTGCTACGACACAGACTGACAAAGCGCAACAAAACTAGGATGAGTAGAAGAAACACGAAACACAGGACAGGCGCTACTCTCGACTTGCCGGTGGTGACAGCAACCAGGTTGACCAGGGTTATGGCTGAATTGTGCATAGGTCGTTGACAGAAAAAAGAGTCCAGTGTAGGAGAAATATGTTCTAAGAGGACCTTGGTGTGGGCTAGTTGCTTCATAATGCTACGACACAGACTGACAAAGCGCAACAAAACTAGGACGAGCAGAAGACACACGAAACACAGGACAGGCGCTACTCTCGACTTGCCGGTGGTGACAGCAACCAGGTTGACCAGGGTTATGGCAGAATTGTGCATAGGTCGTTTACTGAAAAAAAAACCAATGTAGGAGAAATATGTTCTAAGAGGACCTTGGTGTGGGCTAGTTGGTTCATACTGCTGCGACACAGACTGACAAAGCGCAACAAAACTAGGACGAGTAGAAGAAACACGAAACACAGGACAGGCGCTACTCTCGACTTGCCGGTGGTAACAGCAACCAGGTTGACCAGGGTTATGGTAGAATTGTGCATAGATCGTCGACAGAAAAAAGAGCCCAATATAGGAGAAATATGTTCTAAGAGGACCTGGTGTGGGCTAGTTGGCTCATACTGCTACGACACAGACTGACATGCGCAACAAATCTAGGACGAGTAGAAGAAACACGAAACACAGGACAGGCGCTACTCTCGACTTGCCGGTGGTGACAGCAACCAGGTTGACCAGGGTTATGGCAGAATTGTGCATAGGTCGTTGACAGAAAAAAGAGCCCAGTGTAGGAGAAATATGTTCTGAGAGGACCTTGGTGTGGGCTAGTTGGTTCATACTGCTACGACACAGACTGACAAAGCGCAACAAAACTAGGACGAGTAGAAGAAACACGAAACACAGGACAGGCGCTACTCTCGACTTGCCGGTTGTGACACCAACCAGGTTGACCAGGGTTATGGCAGAATTGTGCATAGGTCGTGACAGAAAAAAGAGCCCAGTGTATTAGAAATATGTTCTCAGAGGACCTTGGTGTGGGCTAGTTGGTTCATACTGCTACGACACAGACTGACAAAGCGCAACAAAACTAGGACGAGTAGCAGAAACACAAAACACAGGACAGGCGCTACTCTCGACTTGCCGGTGGTGACAGCAACCAGGTTGACCAGGGTTATGGCAGAATTGAGCATAGGTCGTTTACTGAAAAAAAACCCAATGTAGGAGAAATATGTTCTCAGAGGACCTTGGTGTGGGCTAGTTGGTTCATACTGCTACGACACAGACTGACAAAGCGCAACAAAACTAGGACGAGTAGAAGAAACACGAAACACAGGACAGGCGCTACTCTCGACTTGCCGGTGGTGACAGCAACCAGGTTGACCAGGGTTATGGCAGAATTGAGCATAGGTCGTTTACTGAAAAAAAACCCAATGTAGGAGAAATATGTTCTAAGAGGACCTTGGTGTGGGCTAGTTGGTTCATACTGCTGCGACACAGACTGACAAAGCGCAACAAACTAGGACGAGTAGAAGAAACACGAAACACAGGACAGGCGCTACTCTCGACTTGCCGGGGGTGACCGCAACCAGGTTGACCAGGGTTATGGCAGAATTGTGCATAGGTCGTTGACAGAAAAAAGAGCCCAGTGTAAAAGAAATATGTTCTGAGAGGACCTTGGTGTGGGCTAGTTGGTTCATACTGCTACGACACAGACTGACAAAGCGCAACAAAACTAGGACGAGTAGAAGAAACACGAAACACAAGACAGGCGCTACTCTCGACTTGCCGGTGGTGACAGCAACCAGGTTGACCAGGGTTATGGTAGAATTGTGCATAGATCGTCGACAGAAAAAAGAGCCCAATATAGGAGAAATATGTTCTAAGAGGACCTGGTGTGGGCTAGTTGGCTCATACTGCTACGACACAGACTGACATGCGCAACAAATCTAGGACGAGTAGAAGAAACACGAAACACAGGACAGGCGCTACTCTCGACTTGCCGGTGGTGACAGCAACCAGGTTGACCAGGGTTATGGCAGAATTGTGCATAGGTCGTTGACAGAAAAAAGAGCCCAGTGTAGGAGAAATATGTTCTAAGAGGACCTGGTGTGGGCTAGTTGGCTCATACTGCTACGACACAGACTGAGAAAGCGCTACAAAACTAGGACGAGTAGAAGAAACACGAAACACACTGCTACGACACAGACTGACAAAGCGCAACAAACTAGGACGAGTAGAAGAAACACGAAACACAGGACAGGCGCTACTCTCGACTTGCCGGTGGTGACAGCAACCAGGTTGACCAGGGTTATGGCAGAATTGTGCATAGGTCGTTGACAGAAAAAAGAGCCCAGTGTAGGAGAAATATGTTCTGAGAGGACCTTGGTGTGGGCTAGTTGGTTCATACTGCTACGACACAGACTGACAAAGCGCAACAAAACTAGGACGAGTAGAAGAAACACGAAACACAGGACAGGCGCTACTATCGACTTGCCGGTGGTGACAGCAACCAGGTTGACCAGGGTTATGGCAGAATTGTGCATAGGTCGTTGACATAAAAAAGAGCCCAGTGTAGGAGAAATATTTTCTGAGAGGACCTTGGTGTGGGCTAGTTGGTTCATACTGCTACGACACAGACTGACAAAGCGCAACAAAACTAGGACAAGTAGAACAAACACGAAACACAGGACCGGAGCTACGCTCGACTTGCCGGTGGTGACAGCAACCAGGTTGACCAGGGTTATGGCAGAATTGTGCATAGGTCGTTGACAGAAAAAAGAGCCCAGTGTAGGAGAAATATGTTCTGAGAGGACCTTGGTGTGGGCTAGTTGGTTCATACTGCTACGACACAGACTGACAAAGCGCAACAAAACTAGGACGAGTAGAAGAAACACGAAACACAGGACAGGCGCTACTCTCGACTTGCCGGTGGTGACAGCAACCAGGTTGACCAGGGTTATGGCTGAATTGTGCATAGGTCGTTGACAGAAAAAAGAGTCCAGTGTAGGAGAAATATGTTCTAAGAGGACCTTGGTGTGGGCTAGTTGCTTCATAATGCTACGACACAGAATGACAAAGCGCAACAAAACTAGGACGAGCAGAAGACACACGAAACACAGGACAGGCGCTACTCTCGACTTGCCGGTGGTGACAGCAACCAGGTTGACCAGGGTTGTGGCAGAATTGTGCATAGGTCGTTGACAGAGAAAAGAGCCCAGTGTAGGAGAAATATTTTCTAAGAGGACCTTGGTGTGGGCTAGTTGGTTCATACTGCTACGACACAGACTGACAAAGCGCAACAAAACTAGGACGAGTAGAAGAAACACGAAACACAGGACAGGCGCTACTCTTGACTTGCCGGTGGTGACAGCAACCAGGTTGACCAGGGTTATGGCAGAATTGTGCATAGGTCGTTGATTAAAAAAGGGCCCAGTGTAGGAGAAATATGTTCTCAGAGGACCTTGGTGTGGGCTAGTTGGTTCATACTGCTACGACACAGGCTGACAAAGCGCAACAAAACTAGGACGAGTAGAAGAAACACGAAACACAGGACAGGCGCTACTCTTGACTTGCCGGTGGTGACAGCAACCAGGTTGACCAGGGTTATGGCAGAATTGTGCATAGGTCGTTGATTAAAAAAGGGCCCAGTGTAGGAGAAATATGTTCTCAGAGGACCTTGGTGTGGGCTAGTTGGTTCATACTGCTACGACACAGACTGACAAAGCGCAACAAAACTAGGACGAGTAGAAGAAACACGAAACACAGGACAGGCGCTACTCTCGACTTGCCGGTTGTGACACCAACCAGGTTGACCAGGGTTATGGCAGAATTGTGCATAGGTCGTGACAGAAAAAAGAGCCCACTGTATTAGAAATATGTTCTCAGAGGACGTTGGTGTGGGCTAGATGGTTCATACTGCTACGACACAGACTGACAAAGCGCAACAAAACTAGGACGAGTAGAAGAAACACGAAACACAGGACAGGCGCTACTCTCGACTTGCCGGTGGTGACAGCAACCAGGTTGACCAGGGTTATGGCAGAATTGAGCATAGATCGTTTACTGAAAAAAAACCCAATGTAGGAGAAATATGTTCTAAGAGGACCTTGGTGTGGGCTAGTTGGTTCATACTGCTGCGACACAGACTGACAAAGCGCAACAAAACTAGGACGAGTAGAAGAAACACGAAACACAGGACAGGCGCTACTCTCGACCTGCCGGTGGTGACAGCAACCAGGTTGACCAGGGTTATGGCAGAATTGTGCATAGGTCGTTGACAGAAAAAAGAGCCCAGTGTAGGAGAAATATTTTCTGAGAGGACCTTGGTGTGGGCTAGTTGGTTCATACTGCTACGACACAGACTGACAAAGCGCAACAAAACTAGGACGAGTAGAAGAAACACGAAACACAGGACAGGCGCTACTCTCGACTTGCCGGTGGTGACAGCAACCAGATTGACCAGGGTTATGGCAGAATTGAGCATAGGTCGTTTACTGAAAAAAACCCAATGTAGGAGAAATATGTTCTAAGAGGACCTTGGTGTGGGCTAGTTGGTTCATACTGCTGCGACACAGACTGACAAAGCGCAACAAACTAGGACGAGTAGAAGAAACACGAAACACAGGACAGGCGCTACTCTCGACTTGCCGGGGGTGACCGCAACCAGGTTGACCAGGGTTATGGCAGAATTGTGCATAGGTCGTTGACAGAAAAAAGAGCCCAGTGTAAAAGAAATATGTTCTGAGAGGACCTTGGTGTGGGCTAGTTGGTTCATACTGCTACGACACAGACTGACAAAGCGCAACAAAACTAGGACGAGTAGAAGAAACACGAAACACAAGACAGGCGCTACTCTCGACTTGCCGGTGGTGACAGCAACCAGGTTGACCAGGGTTATGGCAGAATTGTGCATAGGTCGTTTACTGAAAAAAAAACAATGTAGGAGAAATATGTTCTAAGAGGACCTTGGTGTGGGCTAGTTGGTTCATACTGCTGCGACACAGACTGACAAAGCGCAACAAAACTAGGACGAGTAGAAGAAACACGAAACACAGGACAGGCGCTACTCTCGACCTGCCGGTGGTGACAGCAACCAGGTTGACCAGGGTTATGGCAGAATTGAGCATAGGTCGTTTACTGAAAAAAAACCCAATGTAGGAGAAATATGTTCTCAGAGGACCTTGGTGTGGGCTAGTTGGTTCATACTGCTACGACACAGACTGACAAAGCGCAACAAAACTAGGACGAGTAGAAGAAACACGAAACACAGGACAGGCGCTACTCTCGACTTGCCGGTGGTGACAGCAACCATGTTGACCAGGGTTATGGTAGAATTGAGCATAGGTCGTTTACTGAAAAAAAACCCAATGTAGGAGAAATATGTTCTCAGAGGACCTTGGTGTGGGCTAGTTGGTTCATACTGCTACGACACAGACTGACAAAGCGCAACAAAACTAGGACGAGTAGAAGAAACACGAAACACAGGACAGGCGCTACTCTCGACTTGCCGGTGGTGACAGCAACCAGGTTGACCAGGGTTATGGCAGAATTGAGCATAGGTCGTTTACTGAAAAAAACCCAATGTAGGAGAAATATGTTCTAAGAGGACCTTGGTGTGGGCTAGTTGGTTCATACTGCTGCGACACAGACTGACAAAGCGCAACAAACTAGGACGAGTAGAAGAAACACGAAACACAGGACAGGCGCTACTCTCGACTTGCCGGGGGTGACCGCAACCAGGTTCACCAGGGTTATGGCAGAATTGTGCATAGGTCGTTGACAGAAAAAAGAGTCCAGTGTAAAAGAAATATGTTCTGAGAGGACCTTGGTGTGGGCTAGTTGGTTCATACTGCTACGACACAGACTGACAAAGCGCAACAAAACTAGGGCGAGTAGAAGAAACACGAAACACAAGACAGGCGCTACTCTCGACTTGCCGGTGGTGACAGCAACCAGGTTGACCAGGGTTATGGCAGAATTGTGCATAGGTCGTTTACTGAAAAAAAAACCAATTTAGGAGAAATATGTTCTAAGAGGACCTTGGTGTGGGCTAGTTGGTTCATACTGCTGCGACACAGACTGACAAAGGGCAACAAAACTAGGACGATTAGAAGAAACACGAAACACAGGACAGGCGCTACTCTCGACTTGCCGGTGGTAACAGCAACCAGGTTGACCAGGGTTATGGTAGAATTGTGCATAGATCGTCGACAGAAAAAAGAGCCCAATATAGGAGAAATATGTTCTAAGAGGACCTGGTGTGGGCTAGTTGGCTCATACTGCTACGACACAGACTGACATGCGCAACAAATCTAGGACGAGTAGAAGAAACACGAAACACAGGACAGGCGCTACTCTCGACTTGCCGGTGGTGACAGCAACCAGGTTGACCAGGGTTATGGCAGAATTGTGCATAGGTCGTTGACAGAAAAAAGAGCCCAGTGTAGGAGAAATATGTTCTAAGAGGACCTGGTGTGGGCTAGTTGGCTCATACTGCTACGACACAGACTGACAAAGCGCAACAAAACTAGGACGAGTAGAAGAAACACGAAACACAGGACAGGCGCTACTCTCGACCTGCCGGTGGTGACAGCAACCAGGTTGACCAGGGTTATGGCAGAATTGAGCATAGGTCGTTTACTGAAAAAAAACCCAATGTAGGAGAAATATGTTCTCAGAGGACCTTGGTGTGGGCTAGTTGGTTCATACTGCTACGACACAGACTGACAAAGCGCAACAAAACTAGGACGAGTAGAAGAAACACGAAACACAGGACAGGCGCTACTCTCGACTTGCCGGTGGTGACAGCAACCAGGTTGACCAGGGTTATGGCAGAATTGTGCATAGGTCGTTTACTGAAAAAAAAAACCAATTTAGGAGAAATATGTTCTAAGAGGACCTTGGTGTGGGCTAGTTGGTTCATACTGCTGCGACACAGACTGACAAAGGGCAACAAAACTAGGACGAGTAGAAGAAACACGAAACACAGGACAGGCGCTACTCTCGACTTGCCGGTGGTAACAGCAACCAGGTTGACCAGGGTTATGGTAGAATTGTGCATAGATCGTCGACAGAAAAAAGAGCCCAATATAGGAGAAATATGTTCTAAGAGGACCTGGTGTGGGCTAGTTGGCTCATACTGCTACGACACAGACTGACAAAGCGCAACAAAACTAGGACGAGTAGAAGAAACACGAAACACAGGACAGGCGCTACTCTCGACTTGCCGGTGGTGACAGCAACCAGGTTGACCAGGGTTATGGCAGAATTGTGCATAGGTCGTTGACAGAAAAAAGAGCCCAATATAGGAGAAATATGTTCTAAGAGGACCTGGTGTGGGCTAGTTGGCTCATACTGCTACGACACAGACTGACAAAGCGCAACAAAACTAGGACGAGTAGAAGAAACACGAAACACAGGACAGGCGCTACTCTCGACCTGCCGGTGGTGACAGCAACCAGGTTGACCAGGGTTATGGCAGAATTGAGCATAGGTCGTTTACTGAAAAAAAACCCAATGTAGGAGAAATATGTTCTCAGAGGACCTTGGTGTGGGCTAGTTGGTTCATACTGCTACGACACAGACTGACAAAGCGCAACAAAACTAGGACGAGTAGAAGAAACACGAAACACAGGACAGGCGCTACTCTCGACTTGCCGGTGGTGACAGCAACCAGGTTGACCAGGGTTATGGTAGAATTGAGCATAGGTCGTTTACTGAAAAAAAACCCAATGTAGGAGAAATATGTTCTCAGAGGACCTTGGTGTGGGCTAGTTGGTTCATACTGCTACGACACAGACTGACAAAGCGCAACAAAACTAGGACGAGTAGAAGAAACACGAAACACAGGACAGGCGCTACTCTCGACCTGCCGGTGGTGACAGCAACCAGGTTGACCAGGGTTATGGCAGAATTGAGCATAGGTCGTTTACTGAAAAAAAACCCAATGTAGGAGAAATATGTTCTCAGAGGACCTTGGTGTGGGCTAGTTGGTTCATACTGCTACGACACAGACTGACAAAGCGCAACAAAACTAGGACGAGTAGAAGATACACGAAACACAGGACAGGCGCTACTCTCGACTTGCCGGTGGTGACAGCAACCAGGTTGACCAGGGTTATGGCAGAATTGAGCATAGGTCGTTTACTGAAAAAAACCCAATGTAGGAGAAATATGTTCTAAGAGGACCTTGGTGTGGGCTAGTTGGTTCATACTGCTGCGACACAGACTGACAAAGCGCAACAAACTAGGACGAGTAGAAGAAACACGAAACACAGGACAGGCGCTACTCTCGACTTGCCGGGGGTGACCGCAACCAGGTTCACCAGGGTTATGGCAGAATTGTGCATAGGTCGTTGACAGAAAAAAGAGTCCAGTGTAAAAGAAATATGTTCTGAGAGGACCTTGGTGTGGGCTAGTTGGTTCATACTGCTACGACACAGACTGACAAAGCGCAACAAAACTAGGGCGAGTAGAAGAAACACGAAACACAAGACAGGCGCTACTCTCGACTTGCCGGTGGTGACAGCAACCAGGTTGACCAGGGTTATGGCAGAATTGTGCATAGGTCGTTTACTGAAAAAAAAAACCAATGTAGGAGAAATATGTTCTAAGAGGACCTTGGTGTGGGCTAGTTGGTTCATACTGCTGCGACACAGACTGACAAAGCGCAACAAAACTAGGACGAGTAGAAGAAACACGAAACACAGGACAGGCGCTACTCTCGACTTGCCGGTGGTAACAGCAACCAGGTTGACCAGGGTTATGGTAGAATTGTGCATAGATCGTCGACAGAAAAAAGAGCCCAATATAGGAGAAATATGTTCTAAGAGGACCTGGTGTGGGCTAGTTGGCTCATACTGCTACGACACAGACTGACATGCGCAACAAATCTAGGACGAGTAGAAGAAACACGAAACACAGGACAGGCGCTACTCTCGACTTGCCGGTGGTGACAGCAACCAGGTTGACCAGGGTTATGGCAGAATTGTGCATAGGTCGTTGACAGAGAAAAGAGCCCAGTGTAGGAGAAATATGTTCTAAGAGGACCTGGTGTGGGCTAGTTGGCTCATACTGCTACGACACAGACTGACAAAGCGCAACAAAACTAGGACGAGTAGAAGAAACACGAAACACAGGACAGGCGCTACTCTCGACTTGCCGGTTGTGACACCAACCAGGTTGACCAGGGTTATGGCAGAATTGTGCATAGGTCGTGACAGAAAAAAGAGCCCAGTGTATTAGAAATATGTTCTCAGAGGACCTTGGTGTGGGCTAGTTGGTTCATACTGCTACGACACAGACTGACAAAGCGCAACAAAACTAGGACGAGTAGAAGAAACACAAAACACAGGACAGGCGCTACTCTCGACTTGCCGGTGGTGACAGCAACCAGGTTGACCAGGGTTATGGCAGAATTGAGCATAGGTCGCTTACTGAAAAAAAACCCAATGTAGGAGAAATATGTTCTCAGAGGACCTTGGTGTGGGCTAGTTGGTTCATACTGCTACGACACAGACTGACAAAGCGCAACAAAACTAGGACGAGTAGAAGAAACACGAAACACAGGACAGGCGCTACTCTCGACTTGCCGGTGGTGACAGCAACCACGTTGACCAGGGTTATGGTAGAATTGTGCATAGATCGTCGACAGAAAAAAGAGCCCAATATAGGAGAAATATGTTCTAAGAGGACCTGGTGTGGGCTAGTTGGCTCATACTGCTACGACACAGACTGACAAAGCGCAACAAAACTAGGACGAGTAGAAGAAACACGAAACACAGGACAGGCGCTACTCTCGACTTGCCGGTGGTGACAGCAACCAGGTTGACCAGGGTTATGGCAGAATTGTGCATAGGTCGTTGACAGAAAAAAGAGCCCAGTGTAGGAGAAATATGTTCTAAGAGGACCTGGTGTGGGCTAGTTGGCTCATACTGCTACGACACAGACTGAGAAAGCGCAACAAAACTAGGACGAGTAGAAGAAACACGAAACACACTGCTACGACACAGACTGACAAAGCGCAACAAACTAGGACGAGTAGAAGAAACACGAAACACAGGACAGGCGCTACTCTCGACTTGCCGGTGGTGACAGCAACCAGGTTGACCAGGGTTATGGCAGAATTGTGCATAGGTCGTTGACAGAAAAAAGAGCCCAGTGTAGGAGAAATATGTTCTGAGAGGACCTTGGTGTGGGCTAGTTGGTTCATACTGCTACGACACAGACTGACAAAGCGCAACAAAACTAGGACGAGTAGAAGAAACACGAAACACAGGACAGGCGCTACTCTCGACTTGCCGGTGGTGACAGCAACCAGGTTGACGAGGGTTATGGCAGAATTGTGCATAGTTTGTTGACATAAAAAAGAGCCCAGTGTAGGAGAAATATTTTCTGAGAGGACCTTGGTGTGGGCTAGTTGGTTCATACTCCTACGACACAGACTGACAAAGCGCAACAAAACTAGGACAAGTAGAACAAACACGAAACACAGGACAGGAGCTACGCTCGACTTGCCGGTGGTGACAGCAACCAGGTTGACCAGGGTTATGGCAGAATTGTGCATAGGTCGTTGACAGAAAAAAGAGCCCAGTGTAGGAGAAATATGTTCTGAGAGGACCTTGGTGTGGGCTAGTTGGTTCATACTGCTACGACACAGACTGACAAAGCGCAACAAAACTAGGACGAGTAGAAGAAACACGAAACACAGGACAGGCGCTACTCTCGACTTGCCGGTGGTGACAGCAACCAGGTTGACCAGGGTTATGGCTGAATTGTGCATAGGTCGTTGACAGAAAAAAAAGCCCAGTGTAGGAGAAATATGTTCTCAGAGGACCTTGGTGTGGGCTAGTTGGTTCATACTGCTACGACACAGGCTGACAAAGCGCAACAAAACTAGGACGAGTAGAAGAAACACGAAACACAGGACAGGCGCTACTCTTGACTTGCCGGTGGTGACAGCAACCAGGTTGACCAGGTTTATGGCAGAATTGTGCATAGGTCGTTGACAGAAAAAAGAAGCCCAGTGTAGGAGAAATATGTTCTCAGAGGACCTTGGTGTGGGCTAGTTGGTTCATACTGCTACGACACAGACTGACAAAGCGCAACAAAACTAGGACGAGTAGAAGAAACACGAAACACAGGACAGGCGCTACTCTTGACTTGCCGGTGGTGACAGCAACCAGGTTGACCAGGGTTATGGCAGAATTGTGCATAGGTCGTTGACAGAAAAAAGAGCCCAGTGTAGGAGAAATATGTTCTCAGAGGACCTTGGTGTGGGCTAGTTGGTTCATACTGCTACGACACAGGGCTGACAAAGCGCAACAAAACTAGGACGAGTAGAAGAAACACGAAACACAGGACAGGCGCTACTCTTGACTTGCCGGTGGTGACAGCAACCAGGGTTGACCAGGGTTATGGCAGAATTGTGCATAGGTCGCTGACAGAAAAAAGAGCCCAGTGTAGGAGAAATATGTTCTGAGAGGACCTTGGTGTGGGCTAGTTGGTTCATACTGCTACGACACAGACTGACAAAGCGCAACAAAACTAGGACGAGTAGAAGAAACACGAAACACAGGACAGGCGCTACTCTTGACTTGCCGGTGGTGACAGCAACCAGGTTGACCAGGGTTATGGCAGAATTGTGCATAGGTCGTTGACAGAAAAAAGAGCCCAGTGTAGGAGAAATATGTTCTCAGAGGACCTTGGTGTGGGCTAGTTGGTTCATACTGCTACGACACAGACTGACAAAGCGCAACAAAACTAGGACGAGTAGAAGAAACACGAAACACAGGACAGGCGCTACTCTTGACTTGCCGGTGGTGACAGCAACCAGGTTGACCAGGGTTATGGCAGAATTGTGCATAGGTCGTTGACAGAAAAAAGAGCCCAGTGTAGGAGAAATATGTTCTGAGAGGACCTTGGTGTGGGCTAGTTGGTTCATACTGCTACGACACAGACTGACAAAGCGCAACAAAACTAGGACGAGTAGAAGAAACACGAAACACAGGACAGGCGCTACTCTCGACTTGCCGGTGGTGACAGCAACCAGGTTGACCAGGGTTATGGCTGAATTGTGCATAGGTCGTTGACAGAGAAAAGAGCCCAGTGTAGGAGAAATATTTTCTAAGAGGACCTTGGTGTGGGCTAGTTGGTTCATACTGCTACGACACAGGCTGACAAAGCGCAACAAAACTAGGACGAGTAGAAGAAACACGAAACACAGGACAGGCGCTACTCTTGACTTGCCGGTGGTGACAGCAACCAGGTTGACCAGGGTTATGGCAGAATTGTGCATAGGTCGTTGACAGAAAAAAGAGCCCAGTGTAGGAGAAATATGTTCTCAGAGGACCTTGGTGTGGGCTAGTTGGTTCATACTGCTACGACACAGGCTGACAAAGCGCAACAAAACTAGGACGAGTAGAAGAAACACGAAACACAGGACAGGCGCTACTCTCGACTTGCCGGTTGTGACACCAACCAGGTTGACCAGGGTTATGGCAGAATTGTGCATAGGTCGTGACAGAAAAAAGAGCCCAGTGTATTAGAAATATGTTCTCAGAGGACCTTGGTGTGGGCTAGTTGGTTCATACTGCTACGACACAGACTGACAAAGCGCAACAAAACTAGGACGAGTAGAAGAAACACGAAACACAGGACAGGCGCTACTCTTGACTTGCCGGTGGTGACAGCAACCAGGTTGACCAGGGTTATGGCAGAATTGTGCATAGGTCGTTGACAGAAAAAAGAGCCCAGTGTAGGAGAAATATGTTCTCAGAGGACCTTGGTGTGGGCTAGTTGGTTCATACTGCTACGACACAGGCTGACAAAGCGCAACAAAACTAGGACGAGTAGAAGAAACACGAAACACAGGACAGGCGCTACTCTCGACTTGCCGGTTGTGACACCAACCAGGTTGACCAGGGTTATGGCAGAATTGTGCATAGGTCGTGACAGAAAAAAGAGCCCAGTGTATTAGAAATATGTTCTCAGAGGACCTTGGTGTGGGCTAGTTGGTTCATACTGCTACGACACAGGCTGACAAAGCGCAACAAAACTAGGACGAGTAGAAGAAACACGAAACACAGGACAGGCGCTACTCTCGACTTGCCGGTTGTGACACCAACCAGGTTGACCAGGGTTATGGCTGAATTGTGCATAGGTCGTTGACAGAGAAAAGAGCCCAGTGTAGGAGAAATATTTTCTAAGAGGACCTTGGTGTGGGCTAGTTGGTTCATACTGCTACGACACAGGCTGACAAAGCGCAACAAAACTAGGACGAGTAGAAGAAACACGAAACACAGGACAGGCGCTACTCTTGACTTGCCGGTGGTGACAGCAACCAGGTTGACCAGGGTTATGGCAGAATTGTGCATAGGTCGTTGACAGAAAAAAGAGCCCAGTGTAGGAGAAATATGTTCTCAGAGGACCTTGGTGTGGGCTAGTTGGTTCATACTGCTACGACACAGGCTGACAAAGCGCAACAAAACTAGGACGAGTAGAAGAAACACGAAACACAGGACAGGCGCTACTCTCGACTTGCCGGTTGTGACACCAACCAGGTTGACCAGGGTTATGGCAGAATTGTGCATAGGTCGTGACAGAAAAAAGAGCCCAGTGTATTAGAAATATGTTCTCAGAGGACCTTGGTGTGGGCTAGTTGGTTCATACTGCTACGACACAGGCTGACAAAGCGCAACAAAACTAGGACGAGTAGAAGAAACACGAAACACAGGACAGGCGCTACTCTCGACTTGCCGGTTGTGACACCAACCAGGTTGACCAGGGTTATGGCAGAATTGTGCATAGGTCGTGACAGAAAAAAGAGCCCAGTGTATTAGAAATATGTTCTCAGAGGACCTTGGTGTGGGCTAGTTGGTTCATACTGCTGCGACACAGACTGACAAAGCGCAACAAAACTAGGACGAGTAGAAGAAACACGAAACACAGGACAGGCGCTACTCTCGACCTGCCGGTGGTGACAGCAACCAGGTTGACCAGGGTTATGGCAGAATTGTGCATAGGTCGTTGACAGAAAAAAGAGCCCAGTGTAGGAGAAATATTTTCTGAGAGGACCTTGGTGTGGGCTAGTTGGTTCATACTGCTACGACACAGACTGACAAAGCGCAACAAAACTAGGACGAGTAGAAGAAACACGAAACACAGGACAGGCGCTACTCTCGACTTGCCGGTGGTGACAGCAACCAGGTTGACCAGGATTATGGTAGAATTGAGCATAGGTCGTCGACAGAAAAAAGAGCCCAATATAGGAGAAATATGTTCTAAGAGGACCTGGTGTGGGCTAGTTGGCTCATACTGCTACGACACAGACTGACAAAGCGCAACAAAACTAGGACGAGTAGAAGAAACACGAAACACAGGACAGGCGCTACTCTCGACTTGCCGTTGGTGACAGCAACCAGGTTGACTAGGTTTATGGCAGAATTGTGCATAGGTCGTTGACAGAAAAAAGAGCCCAGTGTAGGAGAAATATGTTCTAAGAGGACCTTGGTGTGGGCTAGTTGGTTCATACTGCTACGACACAGACTGACAAAGCGCAACAAAACCAGGACGAGTAGAAGAAACACGAAACGCAGGACAAGCGCTACTCTCGACTTGCCGGTGGTGACAGCAACCAGGCTGACCAGGGTTATGGCAGAATTGTGCATAGGTCGTTGACAGAAAAAAGAGCCCAATGTAGGCCATTGTTATCTCTAAATCCTATGGCGGGAGAGTTACTGCGCCTGCATCGACACCCTAGTGGAGACTATCACATTTTAGTATGAGGTGTTCAATTATTTCTTCAGATTTACCACTCACAGCACATTTGTCATCTTCTTCGTTAAATTTCTTTTTGCAGGAAGGCACTGCGATTCCTTCCTGATCTGGCTTTTCCAGAATCTATGTAGTTCTACACTATGCTCCTTTTCTATTGAATTTATGCAATGTTTACCTTCCGCGTTTTCAACCTGTCGTTTAATGTTCTTTCTTTCTCCGTGTGTCTGGCATACTTACTGGTTAGCTTCCTAGTTCTTTTCCGCCATCGTGTGAGAACGCGCTTTCTGTGTAGGTACTTATACCCCTGTCACACGGGCACTTGTAAGGCCTTAGAAATTAAGGTCCTTTGCCCTAAAGGCGCGTGACGCGCATCTACACGGCAAAGCGTCGAGACCTTTGCGATAAAGGTCCATAGCAATAAAGGCGGCCGTCAGCGGCCTTAAAGTTACTTAAAGGAGCAACCCAGACTGCAGCGCCAGCTAGCGAGTTTAAAGAATAAAAAATTGACGCAATTTTCAGTTTTGAAACCGTAAGAAAATATTTAATTTATCTTATTTAATGGTTAATTTTTCGCTACAGTGCACTTAACCGTAGAGGAGGCTAT
The DNA here is from genome assembly GCF_052857255.1 of Amblyomma americanum. Classification (NCBI taxonomy): domain Eukaryota; kingdom Metazoa; phylum Arthropoda; class Arachnida; order Ixodida; family Ixodidae; genus Amblyomma; species Amblyomma americanum. The sequence continues at coordinate 101,810,964 of NC_135507.1, read as the reverse complement.
GACTAAAGATATCCACACTGCTAAGAAAGGACTTGAACGCTTTTCAGCAGCCGCATCGACACACACGTGCTTGCGCATCTCGCTTTGCTGTTTTTTCTTCGTTTGCTCTTTGTTGAGTGCGTGTTTTGAGTTTGCTTGTGTGCACAAAGACACAAGCAACAAAGCACGCTTCTCGAACACAACGAGGAGCCGAACGGAAAAGTGCGCCTACCGTGATCGGACCGAGAACGATGAAAAAAAAAAAAAAACTTTGCTTCAAAATATCCGTTTCTCACCGTCAGAACGCTCGTTTATTATCGTGATAGCTACTTTTTCCAACATAAACGAAAGCACTCTTAGCTGAAGTGCTACCGTCTGCTTTAATTTCATAATGTTACTAGCGCCGCTGCACACACAGCGGTGACTTTTGGCATTCACGGAGGCCGCGTTCTAGCTCCTTTGGATTTGCCGTGTAGCAGCGTCGCTGCTCCTTTTCGGTTTTCCTCCTTTAGTGCAATAAGACAACTTTACGGCGAAGGCCGAGAAGAAGTCCCGTGTGACAGGGGTATTAAATACCTTAGCTGCCCACCTGTTATCGTCCAATTTCCTCAGGCGTTCTTCGTACAGTATTTTACTCCGAGCTTCCCGTGCTTCGAACGTTGCCCAGCCCAGATCCCCCTGTACTGTCTGGTTTGTGGTTTTTCCGTGGGCACCTAGTGCTAATCTTCCAACAGCTCTCTTAATTACTTCTAATCCCTACTGAACTTCTGCCCTTAAGCATTGAACCGCATTCCCGAAAGTAATCCCCGGCACCATTATTCCTTTCCAAATACCTCTGAGGACTTCATACCTGTTGTACCCCCACAATGCCATATGTTTCATTATCCCGGCATCTCTTCGCCCTTTTGCTATGAGAGACTGTACGTGCTTTTCCGTGTACTTATGCCCTTCGTTTACCCATACCCCGAGATATTTATATGCAACCAGTCGGGGTATTTCATGGCCTTGTGTAGTAAGCACCTCATCAGTTGTATCGTTGAAAAAACATAACAGCTGAATTAGTTGCGCTTAAACTGAAGCCTAGAAAGTCGCCTTCATCTCCACAGCAATTAACCAGAGTTTGCAAATCTTCCTGGCTACCTGCTAACAGTTCAATACAGTCCGTATACATTAAACCCGGGAGCCTTTGTTCAACGACCTTACTGCGTCATCTGTATACGACAGATTATAACCTAGATTAGTTTCTCATAGCCTTCTTTCCATATTTATTATATAAAGTATGAACACCAGTGGTAATAGAGGACAACCTTCCCTTAATCCTTTCCGTACCTCTACAGTTGCATTTTTATCCCTTGCGATGTAATTTCAAGTTTAATATCTCAGTATATCTCGTGTAGGAAACCAATTACTTCATGACCGATACCTCCACATTTAGTATGTTCCACAAGATTTCCCTGTTTACATTGTCATATTCACTGCTTATGTCCGGGAAGGCTAATACAGAGGTCTGTTTTCCGCCTTAGCTATTTCTATGCGTTTGATAAGCACGAACAGACTATCATATAAGCGCTTACCCCTTCTGAACAAATTCTGAAGTTTTCCGATTATTCTATTACTTTCTACCCGAGAATGCATTTTTTATTTTCCCTACCTGCATTGCCAGCCTGTATATAACAGATGTTATCGTACTCGGTCGGAAGGATTTTATGAGCAGCCTATCTACTTTCCCTTTATAAATCATATTCATTTTACTCTGGCCGCAGCTGGTCATAATTTTCTTATTTGTTATGACTGCCTCCAATGCTTTTAACAACGTTTCCTTGTTTCTTGGACCAATCATTAATTCATTAATCAGCTTGACTGGAATTTCGTCTATCCCTGCTTATGTGCATTTAAGAATATTTACTTCCGCCTTTTTTCCATTTATGACTGGTCAGTTCTAAGCTGCTTTCTGTTCTGCTGTCCTGCGTTGCTCCCTCATTTGGGGAGATTACCATATATCGTCGCTCCTCTATGACTCAGCTATAACTGATGTAATGTAGTCCACAGCGTCGTATCCCCCCCCCCCCCAAAAAAAAAATATTATCCCTCGGCATCGTGGATCTGTTCCTGCTTTCTTTGATTCGCTTTACCCAACCTGCTTGTATGATTCCAGAATTTTCTTGCCCTCCTTCAGTTCATCGCGAACTTCAGCCAGCCAGCGATCAGAGGATTGCTTTATTTTAGCCTGGACGAGGACCTGCACTTGCTGTTTCTTTTGTTGATAAGGTACCCATTTCTGGCCTATTTACTGTTCAGATAACTGCGCTCTCTTTGCTTGTCTGTGTTCCCGTGATACCATCCGTCGTTGTTGGATAGCCTCTTTAATTTCCTTATTCCATCAGTTTCATGGTTTCCTCTTTCCGCTCCAGCGGTTTCCCCCTTTTACTTGTTTGATTTTTTTACTGATCAGTAGTTTTAACTGATTATAATACCGTTATGTGCTGACATAATAAAGCCCCTGATGCATTAAGCCGACATATGGCTGGCTGAAAAATCGAAAATTGAAAATTGGTTTCTGGGAAAAGGAAATGGCGCCGTATCTGCCTCCCATCTCAGCAGACACCTGAACCGCACCGTAAGAGAAGGGATAAAGGAGGGAGTGAAAGAGGACAGAAAGAAAGAGGTCCCATAGTAAAGGGCTCCGGAACAATTTCGACCATATATTTTTCCTTTTGTCGTAGCCTCGATAAGCCCTGGAATGAGTGAATGACTTGACTGGACGAATGAGGGAACCCACTGATGAACTGACAAACTCAACGGCAGGCGTTCTGACAGAACACTCCGTGATTTAACCCACAGAAACGCAGCTGTTTAGGAGAAGTGAGTGACTTTATTTATCCCAAAAGGGAAAGGGGCAGCGGGGGAGGAAGACAGGTAAAAGGGTGTGTAGGTCTCCGCTACACTCTGGGCCAAATCTAAAATCTTGTTCTCGAGGTCAGGCGCTCGGCCCGCTCAATGCGCGAGGATTCGGTCCTGCGCATTCAGCGGGCCCACGTGGCCGAAGGGTATACCTTCATGGCCGGCGCCCTGACAGTGAAACCTCGGGCGCTGGCGTCAGCCGCCTCGTTACCACTAAGCCTGTGTGTGCGGGGGTCCAAAGGAGGGTTACAGAGTGGTTTGGAGAGTGTTTTCTGAGAAGGGACAGCGTTGCACGGGTTATCTGGCCCGCGCCGATGTTGTGGATGGCTGAATGAGAATCAGTGACAATGGTGGTAATATCGGGAGGGGTCGGCGCAAGAGAGGGGGCCGCCTCCTCCGAAAAGGAGGTGTCCACGCGGTGTGTTAGAGGTGAGCCCTTGGTTCAACCTGGGCTATCTCTCGCCAAGCAGAGGTCCACGGGTCCCTGCTCGGAAGGCTGCTACTACGGAGTGACGATGAGAAGAGATGGGCTTCGAGGTGCAGGAGACACTAAAAAGGCTAATTTACATTTTTGCAACGTTCATAAGAGAAGTACGGTAGACAAGCTTGAGAGACAACAGTGAATCGGACGGTGGTCGCGCCCATGCCAAACGGCTGCTTGAATAGGATCCCCTGTCCCCAGGTCCCTATTTGGGGTGTTCAGTTTATTAAAATGCGTCCAGTCACTGTGATTTTGGTCACGTGTCCAGTCTTTGTGCACCGCCCACCAGGACGTCACCCACACACTCTCTTCATTTCCATCCGGCAAGTTGCAGTCCGTGCTGTATCTGTAGCAGTTATGACAAGCCCGAATGCAGGCAGAATCGGCGTCGAATGTCAGAGGTCAGACGCCTGCACTGCACAGCGCTCCGCGGGAATGAAAGGCCAACGCTGCACTCTCGCAAAAGCTTTCACTCAAAGGAAGAGAAGTCTTTTCCGAAGCCCGAGCATTCCGGCGTCGTGGCTCGCCTTAAACGAACTCTGCCGCGTCCGCCGTGACTCACTCGCAGCGCCGCTGCCCGCCGCCTCAGCCGACACCATGCAGTTGCGTCCCAGGTGGGTCCTGCGCCATGAACTAATGGGAACAATGGTCCCGAGGAAGTTTCCCAGGCAGCTGATGTCCATTTCAACCCCGTAAACAACAGGGGGGTCCCTCGTTGACGCCGCCACCTGCATTCGTGGCGCCGGAGCCACGCCGACGCCTCCTCGAAGCATCTGTCGATTGACGCCTACCAGTCGCTGTGATATTCTTCGCATGCTGGCGTTCTCCGTTCTTAACAGATGGCAGCCGTTTTTAGGGTGGTCGTTGGAATCACCGGCTGAAAGAGAATAGGAGAGGCCCGAGGGATATTCAGCCGGATCAACATAGAGCACGTCCTTGGCAGTGGAAAGGCGTTTTTGAAAGGCTTCCGCCCGTTCTTGACGTCATTGTGGGTGGTGAAGAGGGTGCATGATCTTGGGAAAATGGGGGATGTGTAGGTGTTGATGAATACGGTAGGAGATAGTGTACTTGGACTAAGTAACCGAGGTAAAGTCGATGAGTAGGGATTGAAGTATATGCCAACCAGAGGTAGTACACGCAGGACGGGCATACTGTGGGGAGATATGAGCCTCTACTACATCAGGAAGGGTGTTGAGGATGCCGGTTTGAAGAAGACGTTTGGTGGATACACAAGAGGGAATACCAAGAGCGCATTTTTGGACACGACGGAGAAGAGCGTACATGGTGTCGTTTTTCGCTTTGGAGAGGTAAAGAAGGTGCGGTAGTGAGTATATACGTATAAGTCTGCGAAGGACAAAGGCCTGGACGAGACGAAGAAGTTCCGACTCACGGAAACCTGCGTGCTTTAGTGCTTGAGTATCAATGTGCAGTCGGTTGGCTTGAATGAAAAGGCCAACTACCCGAATTTGAGACCTTTTGGATGGCCTGATCATTAACGTGAACAGTGATAGGGGGAGAGTGCCGATAACGTCTGTGTTAGGGGGCAAGCAGGAGTTCAGATTTGGTAGCGGCACAGCGTAGGTTCATGCCGGCAGCATGTTCTACTGCCATGTTCGTAGCCGTTTGGAGGGTATCGTCGATGGGACCATCAGAGCCTCCGGAAACCCAGAGGGTAATATCATCAGCGTAGAGAGAGAAATCGAGGGACGAAATGGAACGAAGGGAAATAAGTATGGGCAGCATAGTCATATTAAAGAGGAGTGGCGAAAGAAGAGAGCCTTGGGGAGTACCGAAACTTCCCAGGGTGTAGGAGGTGCATTGCTCAGAACCAAAGACGTGGGTAGCGGTGCGGGACTAGAGGAAGCTGCTGATGTAGAAGGAGCTTTTGAAGCCGCAATAAATGTGGTTAAGGGCAGCACAGATAACAGCATGGGAAACGAACAAACCATTTAAAATCACTGTCAAAGAGCGCAAAGGGGCTTGGGTGCAATCTGTACACCAGTAGCGGGAGAAACGCGCATTCTGCTAAAAATCTGCAGTGAAGTTTTTTTCATCAGTTCTGCAAGTTTCGTTCGTTAATCTTAGGTACATTTGCCGGTTAACACACTTCCTTTAGATCTTTTTTCTGCAAATCTGGCGCTTTCATTCAACGCTAGCCTTCGCCACAGTTTACGAGTCGTTCTCTTTTTTTTTTTTGCCCATTCGCTCCCGAAGTCAAGTTCGTTTTCGTGCTACTGCGAGTGCTGCGATGAAGCTCATCTCGCCAACAGGTCATTACCTCTTGAGGCGGTTTTCCAGCAATGTAATAATTCATTTCTGCAGACACTGTTTCCGGGGTGCGGGCACCTGCGCTCCAACTGAAATTCATCGGCGCGAGATAGCCCCGCGGCCAGCGCGAAACTGTTTATGCGTGGTATGTTTTCGCCTGTCGCAACTTGTAAGTGCTGCGCAGTGCACATTTTTCTTTATTCACTTGTTCGCTTTGCAGCAAAACAGGGAGATAAGCCAGTGGCCTACGCGCGCGATTCATCTATTTCCTGCATTAGACGTACGATTTATATTTCCTCAGCTGGTGCGTCACGCGTGTTATTAATCACACGTGGTCTTAACCAATTTGTTCTCCATCGCTTCGCTGCCGCTTCCTTCTTCCATGCGGCGATTAGGTAATAAAAAGAAAGGAAACTCCTCGGGATGAGTTTAAAAGTACGGAGCAGCAGCCAGCGGTGTTCGAGGTGGTATCCGGAGAGGGGGGGGGCAGCGCGCTAAGGACGCGTATTCAAACTCAACCGAGCGCAACCAGCTATGGAGCCACTCCCGACGAGTTGCCCAGCTGCGAGCGCGCGGCGACACTGGGCGCGGAGGCCCCGCCCACTTTTGCAGCAACCCTCCTCGGCCGCGGCAGGAAGGCACCGGACCCCAAATTAGAGGAGAAAGGGCCTCGTCCCCGCTATTAATCACTCGCGCATTCATCGAAACGTTGCCCGAGGCGGCGTGGAGCTTGATGCCGGCTGCTTGAGAAAGGAAGAATGGGGAGGGGGAGGGGGGGGGGGGAGTGGAAGGTGTACGGTTTCACTGGCGGGACAAGCAATGAAAAGGAAATCGATTATGCAGGAAACGAGCGCTCAAGTATCTGAGCGGAAGGCGAGGTTACTTCGGTGTTGGCCGATATCGGTTGAGGATCGAAAGAGCAGTGATGGAATGATGAGAATGGAAGGCAACAGACGGATAGACGAGAATGTTTGTATTCCCTCACAAAAGCGAGCACGAAGATAAAACGCACAAAAGTAAATATAAGCATAATCAAAAGGGGGCGCTGATAATGCAAGATGCGGGAGAGGAACAAGAAATGCATAATGTGGGTCGTTAAGGAGAAAAGGAATGCACGAATATGCATCTGATCAACAACAAACGTCCCTGAGAAAAACTAAAGAAATAATGCAACGAGTAAAAGAAGCCAACGTCAGTACAGTCCGGTAAAAAGTGACTTAGAAGAAAACGTCGGTAACGATACAACGGAGCGAAATGAACATTGTTGCCGATGAAAATGTTTGGCCAAAGAAGCACGAATCAGAGGGAAGTACTACGGAAAGATTCAGCAAAAGGGACGACGCCGGTGTTCGGCACTGAGCTAAATATGTGCGTCGCTTAAAATAACAAGTCACTGCGAAGCAGGAGAAGGCCATAAAGGGGACACGGAAAAAATGAAGAAGATTTCGCAAACAAAAGAAAGCGGGACAGAAAAAAAGAAAATCTGACAGCTGAGCGAGCCAGAATTGAAAGGCCCGCCAAAAGAATCCAGCAGACGGCTGCCGTGGGTGTCGGGCTTCCGGCAGCGGTGGCATCCGCTACGCGGCGCTGCGGAAGGCTCCCTCATTAGGCATTCACACCTGCCCTCTGGCGTCCGAACCGCTCATTACTGTCGCCGCACAGAGCAGCTCGTTTCCCGCGAAACCGGATTTGAGCGGCGCGCACAGAGAGAGGCGCCGCCGTTCCGCTCGCCGGCGCGGGTCACTCACTCGCCTCAGACCCCCCCGTGGCCGCAGTGCATTCTTTCGAATCAGTTTCGCATGGTTTTCCATTGCCGTTGCATTTCTCCTCCCGAGGAGGGACTCGCTAATGATAGTACGCCTGCTCATGTACGGAAGCTCTCCCCCCTCGGAATTTGTTCAGAGCTCTTAAAAATATTCTGGCTCGCGACACGAGAGCCTTCTTGGTGGCGAGTTGACGTCCTATACGTTTCCAGAACAGGTCGCGGAGGTTCTGCTTATTGACTTCCCACGAGGTCATCTTCGTGTGTTTCGAACGACACTCGCGCGCTCCCGGTCCGATAAAATATCGCACTTGCGAGCATCAGCGTCGCATCCCACCTGTTATGCGTGCTGACGCGTTCATGTAGGGCAGCCAGTCGTCCACATCAACGTCGTCTGTCCCGCATAATGTGCCTCATTCGCGGGGGTGGACCAGGACGATGGCTGGCGGCGATAGAGCGGATTCGGTAGACATGGTGGCCAAGTGGCGGCCACTGTGGACATCCAGCTTGGGGTCAGGGGTCGAATTTGGCAACCTCCATCGAATGTTACGTAATGGCTATATGCAGCAGAGGTAATCTGCTAGACAGAGAATAGCTGACCTGGGACAGCAGAACAGAACACAAGCGCGCAACACAGCGTTTTCGTCGTTCTAGACACTTCGTCGTCCTCTCAGCGTCCGCAGCAATATTATGCCCCCCTATGACGATGAGTGCAGTGAAGAGGTGATACTATAACCTCCTGTATCTTCCATCCTTCCACTAGCACACTAGATGATGCGCGCCCCGTGGACAGACGCCATGGTTTAGAGCGGAGCATAGTTTCCTGAGTGCAGGCTGGAGCAGTATAGCAATAAACGGATTGCAAGACGCGCAATGCTTCGCTGTGCTTCCGTTCTCAGATGTGGCTGCGCTATAACGTTTGTGCAAACTATGCACTCATGGCCACTGGTTTGCAAGAGTGCGTAGCGAAGTCTCAAATGTTTCAGTAACTCGCAATGCCTTCGGGGTATACTGTTAACACCGAAGTTTTGGCGACCAACCAGGGAGGGCGGAGTCTGCAACGCGAAATAAGTCAGTGTCGTCCAGGAGAACACAATGCAAGTTGGTAAACCTCAGGTTTCGCATGTTCATTTCAGTAAAAAAGTGACCCGCTTGTAAGGCACCATCATAGTTCCTTCGTTGTGGGGCAACTTATGTCAATATCGTTCGCAGCGCCTCGACCACAGCAATTGTGTCCCATTATTCTGCTTTGTTGCACATTTTTTCTGCCCTTGTTTTACGACCAATCGTAACAGAGATGTTGCCAGAGGTGCAATAGTCACTTATCTGGACTACAGTTGCTTATCTATGGAGCTTATCAAGAGCGCAAGCAAAGAGTAATCACGGACTTTCGCTTGGAAATTATTTGCGCAATGCTGTTGGATTTATTTGCCTCAACACATCGCGCTGTCATTGTTTTTAGGCCCTTTCTTGATCTGTCGCCAGTTTTTAACTCTCTATTTTGAAGTGTGATCTTCAGAACGGTTTTAATATTATACTTTCAATTTATTTATTTATTTATTATTGATACCTCAAGGGCCCTTTGGTGAAGGCCTTACATGAGCAGATACTTGAGGAGACTAAAGGGAAAGCATCTCTATTCAAATACCACTTTCCGCCTTTTTTACCCTCACCGAACCCCGCCTGAGCACACTGCCAAAGTAAGCGGAACCACTCACAGCGCTTAGCAGAAATTTCAACGTATCCCTTATTGTTTTCGGCGGCGGGGGGGGGGGGGGGGGGGGGGGGGGGAATAGGGGAGGTCTATTGTGGCCCTTCATATATTTTGCAAGAAGCTATACAAGCCACGAAGGAAAGAGCAATTGTCTAGAGTCTGAATGCCGTCAACAACTTATTGTCCATAGCTATTGCCTATTTTCGCGAAACCGACACCACGCTGCGGCGGCGCTGCGAACTGTGTGAAAAAGGAACGATGTGAGCGGAACCACGTCGTTTGTTCCGTTGCGACTGCTATGCCGTCACATTCAGAGGCTGTTGATAGTTTTCCTATAAAAATGTACCTTATGAGCGCTGTTACATGGATATTGGCACGCTAACGGAATATGAGCTCCTAAGTGGCATTGCCTGATTTTGTAGCGATAGCTACATTACGGTAGCAGTTCAAGCCTTCAGCGTGGCGGCACCGCCATCCTGTGGCTACGCAGCCACGCTGTCACGTGGTTTGGTCACGTGGGGCGGAGCAGCTGCCGGCGGCGCCGTGGCTGATCACGTGGCTCGTCACCTGGTTGGTCACGTGGTGCGGAGCAGCGTGCCCGCGAAACAGAGCTGCAACCGCTGTGCGCATGTGCCGTGTCGAGTGGAACGAAGATGAAGAAGGAACGCCCAGCGAAACGCTGTGGCGAATTACTGACTTAGCGGTTCGACTTAGCGAGTTTCCCCCGGCCAGTTGTAGCTATCGCGTCAGTGCAGGTTTAACCAGAGCTAAACCACCGCCATTTTTTTTTTGTGTGTGATGCCAGCGATACAGGGAGAGCACGGGAGTAGGAAATTTTCCCGCAGCAGTGAAACGCTTCCAGGACCATCACAGCGCAGTTCTTATGAGCCTCTATTCATAAAAAGACTGTATTACTCGAAAAGAAGGGCTATGTAAATACAAGACGCTGATTGTTAACAAACATCGCGTAGCAGACGTGACTAACGGGCACAAATAAAGCGAAAAGGGTGGAGCGCATGACTAGCTCTGTAATCGTAGGGCTTACTACGGCGTGCATGTGTGCTGAAATGATGTTTTGTTATCCGAGGAAAGTGGGAAAGGGGGTGATTGCCGTTGCGATGTATTTGCACGTAGTTATTGGCCCATGCGCCCTCGTTGTCCGGAATCAGTTTGTTTATTTTGTTTATTTACGTTACCCCTCAGGACCAGATGCTTTACAGATGGGGAGTGGCAGAGAAAAAATACAGTTGGTTACATGAATGCTAAATAGCACCTGAACATACAATGTTACGTTGTGCTACGCGGAGCTGCTCCTAATGCTCAATTCCAACAACCTTTGCGGGAAGGTGGTTCCAGTAACCTGAGGTTCACGGCAGGAAGGATTGCAAGAAAAATTTCGTGTTTCATGGCACAGTTCCGGCTTTGTGATCATGACGATTCCGGCGGGATACATAAATTAGCTGGTGGATGAAGTGATCACGTTGAGCAGGATGATGATACAAACTGTGGAACGGAACGCTTTTCTACGCGATGCCACCGATGCGAGGCAGAGACTAGGCTTCGTGGTAATTGTACTTGCTGTACGGTTGTATAGTTAGCAAGGGTAAAACATACAGATTTATTCTGGACCATCGCGAGATCACCAATTAAGTTCTTTTTAGTAGGGTCCCATACCGGAGTAGCATACTCGAGTTTGGATCGTATAAATGTTTTGCATGGCAATGGTTTCAAGTAAGAAGAAAGATTTTTAAAAAAAGTTGCGACGTAAGTAGCCTAGCATGCGATTAGGATTTTTAATAAATTTTTCGGTATGAAGAGACCAGTTAACGTCAGAAGTAATGTGAACGCCCACGTATTTATATGACGAGACTGATTCCAACGAAATTTTATCTATATAGTAGTGAGATGGGGCGGAACTTGTGTAGTCGGATGATAAGAATTGAATACTGGCCTTACATTCATTAGGTGCCTTCCGCCCACTACTTTCTACTGAGAGCACGACGCGTGGTTAACCCTGGAAAAGCCAGCTCCTCATTCTTCTCGCTTTCCGCCTGTACGCATTCTTAAAAATATGTATTCACAGTTAGAGCAGCACGTGGTCCATAAGCTCTCTCAGCCACAGCGCACAAATTTAAATATTCACCTCTGCCACTTGCCATCTCTCGATCGAACAGTTTGCCTGCAGATGTCGCCTCTATACTTGACCACGCGTCATTTCTCGGCTTTGGAGCGAATAGAATATTAAGCTGACTTGGTTGTTTGGTTGGCTGTTAATGCTGAACGGCGTTTCTTCGCGCTTGAGATATAGGGTTGTATTCTTTGTCGTATTGCATCCCCTGCTCGATATTATGTGTGCACATAGTTCAACTGTTAAGACTGTGTAGCATTGTTGAATGCCATATACCTATTGTATAAACAACATAGCTTTCTGAAATTTCTTTTACTTCACTTTATTCTTGCATTTTTGCAGGGAAGGTATTCTGTATACTTTTTGAAGTGCGATTATTATTTGCGAGCTTTTTGTAATCAATTTTGTTTTATTGACTCCCCCCCCCCCCCCCCCCCGTGTAATGCCCTCAAGGGTCTTTAGGGTATGTCAATAAATAAAGAAATAATCATTTAGCTTCGTTTCCACCCAAGCAGCATGATAATCAATGAGTCTTGCTTACCTGTCGTATTAAGTGCAGAATACTGAGTTCCTAGTTTTGTCATTCACCCCTGGTGCACAAGTTTTCATCACTGATTTCAAAATCTCTCCAAAGCGCAAGTGGACCGGCTCCCAGTCCGCTTATAGCCCGGCCGCATTCAAACTCCAGACAACGATTTCTTCCTAGTCTGCTCGTATATTTCCTTAAACCCTAAAGAAATTAAGGAAATTATCCCATGAGGTTGTCACCATCGATAAACAAGAGCGCGTTTATTGTGAAATTTTAAAAGAAGCGCGATTCTACTCGGGCTACCAACACAAGTCCTCCGTAACACTGCCTACTGGATTGCTAGAATCGCCCCCTCTATGTCGTGAAAATCGCCGAGACCTTCACCCCAGCAAGCCGCAGTCGAGCGCTCCGATTTTCTTCCGGCTACCGGAACGTAATCTACCGACATCGTGTCATACAGCCGTTCATTCTTTTTTTTTTATTTTCTCTTATTCTTTACTCAGGCGATGCTACTAGGACCGGAGCCCGAGCTACAAAATCGGACCGAGTAGCAGAACGCCGCTACAGCCACAAAGACTCCGCCTCGTGTGTTCGAACGTAGTACTACTTGGTCACCCATTATGTTTCTCAGAAACTTTTCGCTTCACGCCTTTGCTCATAATGAATTACAGAATGTTATCTTGAATACCACAGCGCCTCGTAGCAAACAGAATATACGCCGGGAGGCAACTGAATGTCGACGCCGAGTCCTTTTTTGCTCCTTAGTGACTTGTGCCGAGGCACTTTAAGCCGCACAATCGGGGGCCGGCCTGGCTTTTGGCGTCTTCTAAACACTGCACTCCCCTCCAGTCTTCCAGCGTAAAGCGTGCACTAGCGCCAAGAAGGAGGGTACTCCAGCGGCAGAGAAGAGCCACAATGCGCGCACGGAGCATGGCTGGCTTTTTCACGGTCCGGCGCCGACAATGAAAACCCGGACGCGCTCTGGCGACGCTCCGCTGAACTCGTGCGCGACGGCGCTGGCTGCATCGGTTCTTTCTCAGCGCTGCTTTTGACCCTGCGTCGTCTGCTAACAGCCCCTCCTTCCCTTCTTCATCCTATTATGAAGGGGGGCGCCATCTGCCGTACGACGACTGCCGCTGCGATGTGATGTGCACCCGGATTCGTGCGACAGGGAGGCGTTGGCACCCAGGCGTGGCCTGCGGACAAACCTCGTCCTGGGCAGACGCGAGGTGGCCGTCGAGCAGACACTCCTCCGACGCAGCAGACCGCGCGCGAAGCGGGCAGTGTCGTCCCTCCGCTGCAGTAGCAAAGAGCTTCTCTCTTGTAGTGTTCCTGTGTACGCTCCCGCAGTGTTCCTGTATATGCTCCCGCACGGGGCATATATGCTCCCTGGGGAGCAAATACAGGGTCACTACTGTGTTGTAGTGCGGTAGCCACCACGTGGCGGGTTTTCAACAATCAAGTGACGTCCCTTGTGGAATCTGCGGTTACTCGCAAATGTGAGTGTCGTGCATTTGCGAGTGCAAGACATACACTGTGTTGTGCCCTGGACCGCCTCGATCTTCACCCATTAACAGAGCAAAAAATCCTCGGTCCGTGGCCACAGTAGTCGACTGCCCTCAAGGCATACAAGGCCCTCTTTGCTTACTTGAGAGTGACTGGATTGAGTGACAAATTGTGACAGCGTTGTGCGCGTGTGTGTGTTATGCCTTTTTCCCCTTCTGTCTTCCTCCTTTTAGTCCCCTAATTCCTCTTCCCCAGTGCAGGGTAGCCAACCGGAACCCCTTTCTGGTTAACATCCCTGCCTTTCCCTCCTCCTCTTTATCTATCTATCTATCTCGTAAATCCACCAAAAACAGAGCTGGTCAAAGTTCAGGAGTGAGGTGAAGTTTTTTTTTTGGTTTAACGTCCCAAAGCGACTCAGGCTATGAGAAACGCTGTAGTGAAGGGCTCCGGAATGTTCTACCACCTGGGGTTCTGTGACGTGCACTGACATCGCACAGTACACACGGACATCTAGAATTTCGCCTCTGAAATTCGACCGCCATGGCCGGGATCGAACCCACGTCTTTCGGGACACCAGCCCAGCACCATAACCGCTGAGTCACCACGGTGGCTGAGTGAGGTGAACGACATGAGTGTTAAACGAGCTATAAGCCCCTACGGAAGGAAGTACGAGCAGGTGCGGCCTCCGAAGTCGTACAAATTCTGTCAAGGTATGATCATTTGCACACACACAATGCGCTGGTGCAATACAGCTTTCACAAATTTAAGCTTGGTGTTCTTCAGAAGCATTTAGTATCCTTTTTTTTTCCTCCACACGCTCGGCATCTGCTCTCTTTTTGAGATATCCCGCACAGTTTCTACTGAGCACCGGACATATCCACGTTAGACCTTTCAGCATTCTTCAAGCGTGTACCGTACCATGCATGCACGATACCAATGCAAGCCCGTTTTTCTTTTGTTTCGCACATCTTTCTATCACGGTACCTTCGAAAGGGGAAGTAGTTATGACAGCACAGCGCGGTACGCAAGGAAAATGATAAACTTTTAAACAGAGCAAAATGGACTTCTTTTATTGTATGCTAGGCGAAATCAAGAAGGTAGAGTTGGGTACAGAATGTAATGTGAAAGACGAAAAGCAAATAGCGCAGTCATCTTTTTTCGATATGACATAGATTACATACAAATGCATGGGCGGAAGTAACGTCAAAAATGGCTGTGACATGGAAACGCGCTCCTTCAAATACAAAACATAAAAGTTCCAAAAGCGAACCCCACAAAACAAACCAAAACTTCATCTTACTCCTGAACTTTGACGAGCTCTGTTTTTGGGGGATTTACGAGATACCGCACATTACACAAGGGTCGTCGCTTGATTGTTGAAAATACACATAACAGTATATGAAAAAAGAATACATTGCCGGAATACAATATCGAGAGCATTTTTTACCCGTGTTCGAACCTGAGCGCGGTCAAGCCGCGTTTCGGTCTAGACGAAACGCATAAGGCTCCCGTGTGCTGTGCGATGTCAGTGCACGTTAAAGATCCCCAGGTGGTCGAAATTATTCCAGAGCCCTTCACTACGGCACCTCTTCCTTCCTGTCTTATTTCATTACCTCCTTTAACCCTTCCTTTACTGCTCGGTTCAGGTGTCCGTCGAGATGTGAGACAGATATTGCGCCGTTTCCTTTCCTCAAAAACCAGTTTTCATTTTAATTTTCACCTTTAGCAACAGCAAAAAAAATGTCAGATATGCCGCGAAAAGAACATGAAATGCATTAAAGTGACAAACCTACAAATATGTGAATACACTCATCCAGGTATAATCTTCTTTATTCATACCAATAACAGCGTATTAATCAGTGACACGTAGTACAGTTGACAATGAGAACCTTAACATCTGTTTTAGAGCGCAGACGTTAAAGATCCCCAGGTGGTCGAAATTATTCCGGAGCCCTCCACTACGGCACCTCTTTCTTCCTTTCTTCTCTTAGCCCCTCTTTATCCCTTCCCTTACGGTACGGTTCAGGTGTCCGCCGATATGTCAGACAAATACTGCGCTATTTCCTTTCCCCAAAAACCAATTTTTCCAAAAGCCAAAATAATAATTGTAACGGGGGGTTTGTTACGAGGTACTGGGGCGACGGGAACGGCAACGGCAGCAGTCTGGGATCAGATCGGCAAAAGACACACAAGCGTAGCGCTGGCAAAAACTCTCGAGAACACTGTCACCTCGTCTTCGTCTTTTCAAATCATCAGACGCATCTTCTTCTTTAGCCTTACAATCACCCCGGGGACAAGAGGAGCCATCCTGGCGACTTAGGATGATGGCAAGACGGCGGGGTCGTAGTAGGGCTTGAGGCGCTGGACATGAACGGTCTCCCGTCCTCGGCGGCGGAGATCAGGAGACGGCGTGAGGGGTTCCACGATATAATTAACCGGAGAGGTGCGCTCCAGCACACGGTAGGGACCATGGTACTTCGCAAGAAATTTTGAGGAGAGACCGGGAGTTCCTGAAGGGATCCAGAGCCACACAAGTGCACCAGAAGTGTAGTTCGGTGGGGTTTGGTCTTGGTCGAGGCGGGAGCGCTGGCGATGCTGGGTGTCAGTGGTGAGTGACCGGGCAATTTGGCGGCAGGCTTCGGCGTGTTGCGCGGCGTCGGAAACAGGCCGATATTCGGATTCATCAGGGCGGTAAGGGAGGATAGTGTCGATAGTAGCAGAGGGTTGGCGGCCGTAAAGTAGGAAGAAAGGAGAGAATCCGGTGGCAGACTGCGTAGCGGTATTGTACGCATAAGTAACGTACGGAAGGACGAGATCCCAATTCGTGTGGTCAGAAGCGACGTACTTGGAGAGCATGTCTCTGAGTGTGCGGTTAAATCGCTCAGTGAGGCCATTGGTCTGCGGATGATAGGCGGTGGTAGTTCGGTGAATCGTGTTGCACTCTTTGAGAAGCGCCTTCACCACCTCAGATAAGAACACGCGGCCTCGGTCACTGAGCAGTTCACGAGGTGCACCGTGGCGAAGGATGAATCGGTGCAAAATGAAGGAGGCGACGTCCGTCGCTGTGGCAGCCGGAAGGGCAGCAGTTTCGGCATATCGTGTAAGGTGATCCACCGCTACTATAGCCCAATGGTTGCCGTCTGCAGTGTATGGAAGCGGACCGTATAAATCAATGCCAACGCGGTCGAACGGGCGTGGAGGGCATGGTAACGGCTGCAGCTCAGCAGCAGAACGATGGGGAGGTGTGTTGCGACGTTGGCAGGGAATGCATGCGCGCACGTACTTCATGATAAAGGTGTACATTCCGCGCCAGTAGTAGCGCAGCCGTATGCGGGTGTAGGTCTTGAAAACGCCCGCGTGACCGCTGTGGGGGGCAGCATGGAAGTATGCGCATATCTCCGAGCGTAAGTGACGTGGAATAACGAGCAGCCACTTGCGACCTTCGGAGTTGTAGTTACGGCGATAAAGTAGGGTGTCACGGATCGCAAAATGGGCAGCTTGGCGGCGGAGCGCACGTGACGGTGAAGCAGCCGTCGGGTTGGCGAGAAAGTCGAGAAGGGAAGCGATCCAGGGATCCATGTGTTGCGCTGAAGGCATGTCGCTGAGGCGAAGCAAGGGCAGAGAAGCGTCGGAGGTGGAAAGGCTGGCGATCTCGGCTGAAAGGGGGCAGCGTGACAGCGCATCGGCGTCTTGATGCTTGCGGCCGGTGCGATACACGACGCGGATATCATATTCTTGCAAGCGAAGGGCCCACCTAGCGAGGCGGCCGGAGGGGTCTTTCAGGTTGCAAAGCCAACAGAGCGCATGGTGGTCGGTCACAACGTCAAAAGGGCGCCCATAAATGTACGGTCGAAACTTCGCGAGGGCCCATACAATCGCCAAACACTCTTTTTCAGTTACGGAGTAGTTGCGTTCTGCTGGTGTGAGTGTGCGGCTAGCATAAGCAACGACGTATTCGTCAAAGCCAGGTTTTCGTTGGGCGAGGACAGCGCCGAGGCCAACACCGCTGGCGTCCGTGTGAACCTCGGTAGGAGCGGCCGAGTCGAAATGGCGCAGAATGGGCGGCGCCGTGAGGAGACGGCGCAAGGTGGTGTATGCGTCGTCGCACGCTGGAGACCACAGTGATAAATCCGCACTTCCAGACAGCAGTTGAGTCAAAGGCGCAGCAATGGACGCAAAGTTGCGAATAAACCGGCGGAAATATGAGCACAAACCCAGGAAGCTGCGCAGGTCTTTGATGGAGGTAGGTTTGGGAAAGTCAACCACAGCACGAAGTTTCGCTGGGTCGGGACTGACGCCCTGCTTAGAGACAACATGACCTAAGATGGTTAATTGACGAGCGGCAAAACGGCATTTTTTTAAGTTCAGCTGCAGGCCGGCGTCAGAGAGGCAGGTCAAGACGTGCTTCAAACGGGAGAGGTGGGTGTCAAAGTCCGGGGAAAAGACCACAATGTCGTCGAGGTAGCAAAGGCATGTCTTCCACTTAAGTCCGCGCAAAATGGTGTCCATCATCCTCTCAAAAGTCGCGGGGGCGTTACAAAGCCCGAAGGGCATCACCGTAAATTCATACAAGCCATCCGGTGTCACAAAGGCGGTTTTGGGGCGATCGGCTTCTTTCATAGGAACTTGCCAGTACCCGGAACGCAAATCAAGAGATGAAAAGAGTTCGGCCCCTTGCAAAGAGTCCAGAGCGTCGTCTATGCGCGGGAGGGGACAGACATCTTTGCGCGCAATCTTATTAAGGCGGCGGTAATCTACACAGAAGCGTATGGAGCCATCCTTTTTTTTGACGAGCACCACAGGCGACGCCCATGGGCTGCTTGAGGGCTGAATGACGCCGCTCTGGAGCATCTTGTCGACTTGGTCTGCAATAACTTGGCGCTCGGCGACAGACACACGATAGGGACGTTGTCGCAGCGGTGCGTGGTCACCTGTGTCGATGGCATGGGTGACAGTGGAAGTTTGGCCCAAGGAACTTTGATGTGAGTCAAATGATGAGCAAAACTGATTAAGTAAAGTGAGAAGCTGTGCCCTTTGCGGCGCTGGAAGGTTGTCGTCGATGGAGCGAAGGAATGCTTCGGTTGAGGAGGGATCGGGCGCAGCAGTAGGTGGGCTGAGTGCGGCTATGGAGAGGTGCGGCGCGTCGTCCGTCTCTTCGCGGATGAGCAGAGACGCGAATGGTTGTACCGTGCCGAGACATTCACCTATTCGCAAGGCGTTGGGGAACGAGAATGGGTTAGACACGAACAGTACGGAGAGGCCAGCGGATATAGTCAGTACAGCGTATGGCAGAGGCAGACACTTGCGGTGCAGAAAGATAGGGGACGGAGTGAAGAGGACAGTGTCGTCGCGAAGAGGGCCGCAAGAGAGGGGTACGAGGACTGAAGAGCAGGGAGGCAGGTCAATGTCTTCGGCAACTAGGGCCTTAACACAGGCACCAGGAGGGGCAGTGTCCAAGACAGCTTCGGGCAGGTGAGAGAACTCGACTTCAGCTCGAGCACAATCGATGATAGCAGCATGGCGCGATAGGAAATCCCAGCCCAGGATAACAGCATGAGAACAGCAGGGCAGTACGACGAATTCGACGGCATAAATGGTCCCCTGGATTACAACGCGAGCGGTACACGCTGCTGACGGCTGGATGTTCTGAGCGCTGGCGGCGCGCAGTGAGAGTCCAGCAATTGGCGTCCTTACTTTTCTTAAAGAACTACACAGCTTTGCGTCCATGGCGGAAACGGCAGCACCAGTGTCGACAAGCGCCATGACAGAAACGCCGTCGACGGAAATTTCAATGAGGTTAGCGGCTGACGGATGAGGCCTTTCGAAGTTCGTTGTGGACGCAGTTCTCGCCTCAGGAACTGCGGCGCCTAGTTTTCCTCCTGGTTAGCGGTGGGGCGACGTCGCATAGGCGAAATAGACCGGCGTCATGGAGAAGAGGGCCGGCGGCTGGAGAGGGTAGAACGGTCCGGCGAGGAAGTACGACTTTGCGGCGGCGCAGCTGGTACAGAGTACTGACTCGGTGGGGGCCAGTACCCAGGAGCTTGGGGAGGAATTTCCGCGTCCGGGAGACGACGGCGGCAATGCCGAGCTACATGACCTGGGAGACCACAAAAGAAGCAAATCGGCCGATTGTCCGTTGTGCGCCAGGAATCGCTGACCCTTGGAGTAGGTCGTCGGTAAGCCACTGGCCCTCGCAAATGCGCCGGAGGCGCACTATAGATTGGCGGCTGCGGTCTTGCTACGACATCGGCATATGTCACTGGAGCCGCGACAGGAGGCGGTCTCGCGACGGCTTCGGCATATGTGAGCGGAGCCGCCACAGGTTGTGGTCTGGCGACAACGTCAGCGTATGTCAGCGGAACCGTGACAGGTGGTGACGGATGAGCCGGTGGAAGAGCCTCAGCAACTTGCTCTTGAATTGTATGTCGGAGCGCTGGAGTCAGATATGATGGTCGGTCGTGAGCGCTCGGCAGAAAGGAAAGTTGACGTGCCACTTCTTCCCGCACGAAGTCTTTAATCTGCTGTAGCAGCGAGGGGTCAGGAGCAGGCGTGAGCCCAGCGAGCGACTCAACCTGCTGTGGCCGCTGGCGTGTCAGAATCCGCTGCTTGCGCAACTGCTCAAAGCTTTGACACAGCGTGACGACTTCAGCAACGGTACGCAAGTCGCGCGCTAGAAGCATCTGAAAAGCGTCGTCATCGATGCCTTTCAAGATGTGTTGGATCTTGTCGGCTTCCGACATACGAGCGTTGACCCGCTTGCACAAGTCGACGACATCTTCAATGTAGCTAGTGAAGCTTTCACTAGCCTGCTGAGATCGTTCACGCAATCGCTGTTCGGCTCGGAGTTGCCTGACAGCCGGTCGACCAAATACGTCTGCAAATTTAGTCTTAAAAATGGACCAGGTTTGAATATCTGCCTCATGGTTGCGATACCAGAGGTTAGCCACACCGGCGAGATAAAAGATGACGTTGTTTAGCTTCGTCACATCGTCCCATTTGTTGTATACGCTCACCCGCTCGTACGATGTGAGCCAATCTTCCACATCGTTCTCGTCAGTCCCGCTGAAAATGGTCGGGTCCCGTTGACGAAGAGAGCCGGCACAGATGACAGCCTGGCCCACTTGTACGGCCTGGTGTTGGACGTCCTCAGGCATCGTGCGCGCCGGGAGAGCACGACTACGGAGCTCCAGGGCCGATGTTTTCCCCCGGCTCCTCCACCAAATGTAACGGGGGGTTTGTTACGAGGTACTGGGGCGACGGGAACGGCAACGGCAGCAGTCTGGGATCAGATCGGCAAAAGACACACAAGCGTAGCGCTGGCAAAAACTCTCGAGAACTTCTTCTTCTTCTTCTTCTTCTCCTCAAGTAATATGGCACATACCCACGTGGGGGGGATTGGCCAAGGTATAGGGTAGAACACTGTCACCTCGTCTTCGTCTTTTCAAATCATCAGACGCATCTTCTTCTTTAGCCTTACATAATAATAATAATTAGTTTTGGGGGAAAGGAAAGGGCGCAGTATCTGTCTCATATATCGTTGGACACCTGAACCGCGCCGTAAGGGAAGGGATAAGGGAGGGAGTGAAAGAAGAAAGGAAGAATGAGGTGCCGTAGTGGAAGGCTAGGGAATAATTTCGACCACCTGGGGATCTTTAAGGTGCACTGACATCGCACAGCACACGGGCGCCTTAGCGTTTTTCCTCCATAAAAACGCAGCCGCCGCGGTCGGGTTCGAACCCGGGAACTCCGGATCAGTAGTCGAGCGCCCTAACCACTGAGCCACCGCGGCGGGTCATAACCAAAACCAAAAACAACCTTCAGTGTAACCAAGCCAAACCATAAATAAACAAATAAATAAAAATTAACATTGCCGCGAGTGCGATTCGAACCCGCGGCGCCGCGAACAGCTCACCTTCGCTGGCCATTGCACGAGAGCACTAGCTACCGCGCTTTTTTGTTGTTGTTGTTTTCAGCGGGCTATTTATTAGAATGGCCCGATGTTTTTTGTACACATGAACTATCTACAAAGAGTTACACGAAAGCAAAAGAAAAGATTTCAGGCATACATGAGGGTAACTGCTCATAAGCAGAGCCAATGAGGCAACAGTGTCAAGTAGCTAAAAACAAAGCTACATGAATCATGAGTATAAATGACGTGCTAATGAGGAAGAGGAAGGGCAGGGAGGTTAACCGGAAGAATAACCGGTTTCCTACCCAGCACGTGGGGAAATGGGTTATGGGATCAGAAAATGAAGGAGAAAAGAGAGTAACAGGAAATTTAAGTCACTATGCAAAGTCAGCAAGCGTTCGGTAAAGTCAAAGCCTATCCTGAGGTGTTTGAGTAGGTGTTCGCGAAAGGTGCCATGATTGTGCTGCAGGGCGATGCAGTCCGCAAGGTCGTTCCAGGGGCGCATGGCGCGTGGGAGTGACGAGAATTTGAGGGCATGTGTACTGCCATAAATGCGGGAATAGCTGTAGTTATTATGCAATCTATGTGATAGGTAGGAGGGATGTTGTAGATGTGCTGGCGGTGAATCAGTGGCACGGACGTATTTATTAAAGAGAGATAAAGTGGCAGTGTCGCGACGAAGGAAGTTCGATCTTTAGTTGGGTTACACTGGACTCTGATAACTGTAATTTTGCGAAATGAAACTACACGCCCTATTCTGGACAGCTTCCAACTTCTCTATTATTTCTGATGCAGTGACCAGATGGGCGAAGCGTACTCTAGCTGAGGTCTTGCAAAATTTATGTAGGCTTGTTCACGCATGTGAGGGGTACTGCGCAGCAGGTTGCGGCGAAGGAACCCTAATGACCTGGAAGCATTAACGAAAATGGTGGTTATAAATTCAACCCAAGAAAGGTTGGCTGAAAGATGGACGCCTAGATACTTATACTGCCTAGTCCAAGCCGATGTATCGTTATTAATGTGGTAGAGAAAATGCGAATTCGCTGTTTTCCGGCTAAAAGAAATTATCGTATACATTTAGAAATGTATGAACTCATTAGCCACGTTTTACATCAGCCGTTAATGCGATCGAGGTCGCTTTGAAGTGAAAGGGGGTCATAAGCACTTTTTGTTGATCGATAAATAATGCAGTCATCAGCAGGTGTGCGTATACAAGATGAGATGTTTATTGGCAGGTCATTAATGTAATGAAGAAGAGTAATGAACCAAGGACGCTGGAGAGAGGACGTCGGAGAGAGGAGAGGAATAATTATTAACTACGGCGAACTGCTGGCGAGTACAAGGAAAGTTACGGGCCCATGAAAAAGTAAAATACTCTAATTTGAGCGCAGAAAGCTTAGATATTAGTCGGCAATGTACTACATGATCAAATGATCTGGCAAAGTGCAAAAAGATGCAATCAGTTTGGAAGTTACTGTTCCTGTTAAAATGTAGGTCAGTAGTGAACTAAAATGGCTGACTCAAAAGAAAAGCCCTTTTTAAATCCATGTTGCTTAAAGAAAAAGAATGATGAGATTCAAGGCGATTTTAGACGTGCGACGCGAAAATGTGTTCAAGCACCTTGCAACAGATGCACGTAAGTGAGATGAGGCGGCAATTTTCGCGCGAGTGTTTGTTGCCACTTTTGAAAACCGGCACCACCTTTTCGAATCTCCTAGAAGATACATTGAGGCTCGGTAAAGCTTGAACAAAATTTACCTGTAATAATACACGCACTGTTGCATGTCTAGTGTCCCGAAAAATCATGAAACGTGGAACTATCGATCGGACATACATGTGCACTAAACCAAGGCCGTCAGCGCTTACAGGCCGGAAAAGGTTATCACGCCTCACTGATTCAAAAGACGAATCCCACACAAAAGTTCCGAGAACTCTGATTAAACGCTGGATATGAAATCTTAAGTAATGAATAATTAGCAGTACATAATAAGTTTTAGCAGTGAGAAACAGATTGCATGCGGTCGATCTGCAATAAATCAAGAGACCTTGGGATACGAAAGTCTGAGCACAGCGCTGAAGAGTTCGCACGCGGCCTTTCCAGTAGTGTGCACTGGGCTTACTGGCACTAAAAGTAACGCCAAGGAACTAAGGTGGTGCACGCGTGTCATTGCATACCAGCATGTTCAGCAGGTGTCGTACCCCACATACCAAACAGAGACCGCAACTCTTAGAACGATTAATCCGAGCTCCTGACACTGAACCAAAGCCTTCCGTTAAACGAATAAGCTCATCGATGCTTGGCTTATCGGCGCATAAAAACGCGAGGTCATCCGCATAGGCCCATTATAAGAAAGCCACTGACGGCTGCACTGTTTATAACATTTAGACAAAGTGGCTCCAAATATATAACGCTAACAGGAACGGGGTAATTGGTAAACCCGGTTTCACTAGGACGGAATGCGTACTGGTTGTGAGAGACAGCCATTTACAATCAAGCACGTGAAACAGTTTTTGCAACAAAGGCGTATCCCAGCTAAAAGTGTTGAACCAAGATTACGTGATTTAGAAGAGAAAAAAATGAATGGGAACCCAATCGAACGCCTTTGTGAGGTCAACTTTCAGCAGTGCTAATTGTTCATGAGCGTCACGGCAACACTGCAACAACGTGCGCGCTACATGTGGATCAGACTGTATTGACCGACCTTAAGCCGCAAGTTTGATGATCGCAAGCTGTAGCCGATTTGAGAGCCCACTGTAAGTATTATCCATATCAGTTTTTTAGAATTTCGGAAGCCCGGTTACCCTCGGCGCTCTGGCTCAACAAATTCTGGCTACATCGCGCCAAAATACATGGGCTTTCGAGAAGCTTGCAGGCAAAGCAACCTCTCCAGCGTTCGTAACTCGTCGAAATAGCCAAATTTTTGTGGGCCATAGCGCCGAGGGTAATCGCGTTTCCGAAATTCTAAAAATTGATATGGATATTACTTACGGTGGCCTACACGCCCCTCAATACTTCAGGAGCCTAGCAGTAGTAGTTATAAAGTTAACTGTTCAATATTAGTTGACCATCCTGCTAGTTAGCACGCCTTAGCTATATTTTGATATACTACACCACCGACAATGCTAAGCGAAAAAAGCGCTCTTCTGACTCAATGAGTCTATTTTTAAAGATTGTGTAAAATATTAGGTGAAGCGCCCTGTATATATATACATATACTGTATTGTAGTATGTATGGGTGTGTTCGGATGTGAACGGTAATCAAGGTCTTGTGACCATTTTATATATGTGATGAGAAAATGTGCCGACACAAGAGAATCATACTTATCCCCCCCCCCCCCCACAAAAAAAAACGCTGTATTTTTCTTGGAAAATATGTCGTATATATCGCTAGGTGGAAAACGTCGGTTTTTCGATTTCGCAAAATCCCTACTTTGTATCCCTGCAGAAATTAAAATAAAATTTTCTAGAACCTGATTGTTTTACAAGTAATTGTATCTAAATGTTGCTGCTGGAATCGATGCAAAAATAATTTTGGCTGCTATAATTTTGCAGAAAAAATTCGCAAACTTTATTGAAAAAGTAAGGAATTCAAGTAAAGGCAGCTTTTAGTACAATAATGAGACAAGAAGGATTAAGATTCTGAGGCTGAATTTTTTCTCATTATTAATCCGTTCTCTTTAGTATTTTTCGAAGAAACTTCTACTTCTAGAACTGGCAGATGATTTTTAGTTAGGCGTTGAAATCATCAAAAATTCAAAATATTCGAAAAAAGGCGAACTTTGACGGAAATAAAAAGAAAGCTCTACAAATTATTTAAAATTTCCTTGGAACACCTTCGGTACCTGGTAATTCGAGATGAATAAAAAAGTGTAGCATTATGTTCATCTAAACTATAAAATTAAAGGCCTAACACAGACCATATTTCGTTCAGTTACAATTACTCGATATTACAATGCAATACAATACAATACAATGTTTATTTAACATTTCAGGGATGTTTGGAGCACGGGCAAAAAGCCAGAAGAAGGTTTGACTAAGGCCCGTACCCCAATACGTGGCAAGCAGTGTGCAGCTACATGCTGCAGTGGTTAAAAATAAAGGTTAAAAAAGGGGTGCTACAGGAGAATACAAACACAAGTCAAACATGAGCGTACATTAAAATAAAGTGCATTGTAATGAAATTATTAGTTTACATGGTGACGCGTATATATGTTTACCCATACATACAACATGATACAAAGGCATCGCCAATAAAGAACACAGCAAAAAAAAGGAAAAATAGGAAAAAAGTAAATGCGCGAAGTTTCAAAATGTAAGACGTGGTGACATTTCAGTCCTATACATATTTATGGCAACGGTTTTAAATCCGGCTTCGAACGGAGCAAATGTGGTTGTGCTTAAGTTATCACAATGGCAGAGTCTCAGAAGATACCTTGGAAGCGTTCTTTTGCTTGCAAACGTTTTTTTAATTAGTCAAAACAAGAATACGTTTGCTTCTTCACGTGGCTCCTATAAGTCTCGCTAATGGGATTCAGAATATTGCGCTATTTCAAAACTATTTCATGGCAGCTTGGCTAAGAATCATATTTATAAAACATTTATCTCAGACTTTCATAGCGTTTCGGTCAACACTAGTTTCTTTAGTTAAAATTACACTAAAGTCGCGAGCAAAGGTGCTGCACTGGAAAAAGTTGTGTGCAGTTCTCGTCTTTTTCCTGTTTGAAGGCTTCATTTTATTTTTATTTATTTATTTATACAAGTACCTGCAGCACCACAAGGGCATTATTACGGAGGGACAATTCTAGGAAAATGAACATGTGACAAAAACTTCAAACAGCTAAGCACAGTTGGTAAAAGCAAGAAATTAACAAAATACGTAACATCGATAAGTCACCCCGACTGCGAACAAACAGTCTTCAGAGTACCGCGGTGCAAAATTACAACACAGAAATGTACAGGGTACATTGTCGCATGAAGCGCAATGCTAGCCAAAAGATCTGAAGTAAACGGGATGATATTAATCTACGGCAGACTGCGTGACAATATAAAGACAGAAAATCTGAACACGTTTTACATTCACCAATGCCCTTCTCAAGAGCATTGGTGAATGCTCTTGAGAAGATCAGGGAAAGGGTTCCTCTCAACTTCAAGAAATTTCGGACGCTGGCCAGGTATTATTACCCACACAATCCCCTGGGCTCCATAGACAGCTTGCAACAACTCCAGAAGAACCGACACCTGAGCGAGTTGGTGCATCATGGACGTGGCAAAAAACAGCGCAGCCACGACGGACACGTACGAAGAAAGAAGACGCGCAGGCGCTGGCTAACAACTGAGGTCTATTGGAAAAAACGCAGGTATTAATACACTCCAAAAGACAACCAGGATACATGCTTCTTCGGAAACACATCTAATCATGAGAATCGAGATACTTAATCTCACAATCATGCAGAAGCACCGAAGCTGTGCTTACACATGTTTCACCACCCACGTGGATGTGGGAACTCACGTGGGAACTGTGTGAGGCATATCACATCCACGTGAGTGGTGAAACATGTGTAAGCACAGCTTCGGTGCTTCTGCATGATTGTGAGATTAAGTATCTCGATTCCCATGATTAGATGTGTTTCCGGAGAAGCATGTATCCTGGTTGTCTTTTGGAGTGTATTAATACCTGCGTTTTTTCCAATAGACCTCAGTTAGTCAGCGCTTGTCCGTCTTCTTTCTTCGTACGTGTCCGTCGTCGCTGCGCTGTTTTTTACTACGTCCATGATGCACCAACTCGCTCAGTTGTCGGTTCTTCTGGAGTGGTTGCAAGCTGTCTATGGAGCCCAGGGGATTGTGTGGGTAATTATACCTGGCCAGCGTCCGAAATTTCTTGAAGTTGAGAGGAACCCTTTCCCTCACTCCTGTGAACGTCAGGGCTTCCACGAATATGCTACGAAAGTCCTGCTACGCTGTTTAGGAACAACCCCGTTGGTCTCTAAACTGAGAAAGCGCAGAAAAAGACGAGACACTTGGAGGAACGCACGACGAGTGCTCGTCGTGTGTTCCTTCAAGTGTCTCGTCTTTTTCTGCGCTGTCAATCAAGATCAAACAGTACCAGCATGCCCAGCTTCTCGCTCTGTTTTCAGAAAGCATGCACCTGGCGAGGCGTGATGCCTTGTGGGAGAGTTCTCATTTAGAGACATTTCCATTAAACGACGAGATAATGCTTGAGCGACTGCAGTGCTCTCGAGCACCTCTCAAACTGTGTAGATCGAAGAACTTAACGAAGGCCTCGCTGTGTATAGCGTCATGGCGCTTCAGTCGTAGAGGACAGTGAAGCCCTTTGAGAGTGCACCTCTACCGCTGCCGCATGTAGTTTTCCTACCTGGAAATCTATAGTGCGCACAACTGGAAGAGCGCCGGGGTTCTTCGGCCCATAAAAGGTTCCGGCTATAACCACTGGTTTTGGAACTTTCCTTCGCACCTGCCGTCTTGTCTTGACGAATCCTGCGCGTTTATCACCCGCGTCTTCGTAAGCTGGGCAGCTTTATTGCGGCGGCTGTGCAGATCCCAGCCAAGCGCAGCACGAAGAAGAGAACGTGCGCCCCTCAGCTCCGCGAATGTCGACTTGTGCACCGGCGCGCAGAACTGATTCGGCGCCATGACTGGTGGTGCGCGCGTCGTAATTGCACCGGCGCGCACTGCCGTTCGCTCGTCGAGGATGGAGCCCAAGGCTACCCAAAGTGGTCCGCAGCGCCTCGGCGATCCTTCCGAGTGCCGGCCAGCCATTTATCAGCGAGCGCGGCCAGGCACCGCAGCCGGCGTCGCCACCCCGGCCGGCACTCAACTCCCCGGTCCGTACCCGCGTCCCTCCTGCCGCAGTTCCCGGTGGAAGACGGAGCTAGAAGTTCTGCAGTGCGAGGTCTTCGCTTATTTTGTTTGTACACCTCTTAGCCTCATTCGCCGCAGATTCCTGCGTTGCTCGCTTCTCTTGTTTCGTTTGCAGTTCTGTTATGTGTGTACGGCCGTGAGTTAACAAACCACCCTGTATTTGGCATTCTTTGTCCGGAGATGTCCTTGCGACAAAAAAAAAAAAAACGTGGCTCCAATCTTCGCTTAAAAGTGGTTGGGCAGCGAAGCTATAGAACGACACCCGATTACCCATCGCGACGTCACTTGGAAAATCACACACGTGGCTCTGCAAAGAGTGAAACCAGAGACAAGTGAAATATACTTCAGCTGTATCCTCTATGCCTCATTTCAAAGGAGATACGCTGTTTGCATTCAATTTTTAGCCTGGCGTTTTTTGTTTACGACGACACGCAAATGCAACAGTAATCTTTACCTGGAAGCACATGCGGGGAGAAGGAACATGCTTCACATTGTTTGCAGGCGCCGTTATCATACATTATGCGCTTTGCACTTCACACGAGGGCTTCGAACGATGTCAACCACTTTCGAAGCAGCTGCACACCAAATGGTGTAGGAACAGCGCTAAGAACAGGACAGAAGTCAAACATGGAAGCACAGGGACGGGCGCTGACTATCAACTGAATCTTTATTTCGGAGCACAAACATATATAAGGTGGCAGCAAGGGGGTACAATCAGGTATGCGCGGTCACATGGAAACAGTGAATAGCCACGTCAAATAATGAATTTTGACATCTGAGGCTGAGAAGGACGGAAGGGAAGAGGCGATATAACAGAAAAAAAAACGATAAAAAACTGCACGGTGTAGAGGGCCGTCACGAGAACTAAGAAAAACCAGATGAAGGATTAAACAGGATGCGAAAGTATGGCGAAAAATGGGTTTATAAAAGTTTAAAACTCGTGGAAACGATAGTGAAAGAATAAAACCATTAAAAACAATAAAAATTGCTGTGTGCGGCTAAAAACATGTAAAGAGGGCGTTCAACATTTCTCAAGTTTAACAGGGGCCAAGAATTAAAAACACTAAAAAGTTTTTGAAGACAGTCAACGAAAAAACGCCAAAAACCAAAGCACCATGAACGCCAAAGAACGAGAGGGGAAAATTTGACTGCTAGAACATCAATACCCTGAGTTAAGTCACCTCTCAAAAGGTATGCCCAGCTGCCTTTAAGAACATCAATTCTTTCTCAGAAAGGCAGATGGACGGAGTGCTCACACAGCAGTCCTTGGCACGCCGGATTTCGATGGCTTCGATTATTTCTCTAGATAAGCGATCCCGTCCTTTGCCAATGATCGCGCACCCGTCGTAAACAGGGGTGCCGGTGTCGTAATTACACTTTTTGCAATGTTTTGCAAGGTTCCCGGTGATAGCTACCCGGCTCATATTATTGTGGTGTTCTTGTAGCCTGGTGTTTATACATCTCCCCGTTTGGCCTATGTATTTCTTTCCGCTGGACAGGGGAACTGAATATACAACACCTGTGGCGCATGAAACGTGGGGATTGCCATGCGTCTGCCCACAGCCACGAGGAACTCTACTACTGTTAACTCTCTTGCAGAGTGAGGAGAGCTTATGGGGTGCCGAAAACACCACGTCCGCGCCTGCTCGTTTGCCAACTTTTTTCAGGCTATGGCTGACGTTGTGCAGATAGGGTATAACGACAACTTTTTTGCGGTCGTTTCCATTGGGTGCTGGTGGACGTTGTTCCCGCCGTTTCTTATTGAGGCATTCTGCTACTGCTATAATGAGCTGCAAGGGGTAGCACGCAGCATGGAGGCGCCCTGTCTGTTTATGAAGACTTTCTTGAAGCAGATGGTCGCAGGATTTCTGAAGGGCGTTGCTGAGGCACAGGCTGGTGATGCCTCGCTTCACTAACTTAGTACGGGCAGACGCAAATGGAAGAAGTGGCTTTTTACCTCGCGGCTCGTAAGCCCAGCAGGTATGTGTGGCAAAGTTGGCAAACGAGCAGGCGCGGACGTGGTGTTTTCGGCACCCCATAAGCTCTCCTCACTCTGCAAGAGAGTTAACAGTAGTAGAGTTCCTCGTGGCTGTGGGCAGACGCATGGCAATCCCCACGTTTCATGCGCCACAGGTGTTGTATATTCAGTTCCCCTGTCCAGCGGAAAGAAATACATAGGCCAAACGGGGAGATGTGTAAACACCAGGCTATACAAGAACACCGCAATAATATGAGCCGGGTAGCTATCACCGGGAACCTTGCAAAACATTGCAAAAAGTGTAATTACGACACCGGCACCCCTGTTTACGACGGGTGCGCGATCATTGGCAAAGGACGGGATCGCTTATCTAGAGAAATAATCGAAGCCATCGAAATCCGGCGTGCCAAGGACTGCTGTGTGAGCACTCCGTCCATCTGCCTTTCTGAGAAAGAATTGATGTTCTTAAAGGCAGCTGGGCATACCTTTTGAGAGGTGACTTAACTCAGGGTATTGATGTTCTAGCAGTCAAATTTTCCCCTCTCGTTCTTTGGGGTTCATGGTGCTTTGGTTTTTGGCGTTTTTTCGTTGACTGTCTTCAAAAACTTTTTAGTGTTTTTAATTTTTGGCCCCTGTTAAACTAGAGAAATGTTGAACGCCCTCTTTACATGTTTTTAGCCGCACACAGCAATTTTTATTGTTTTTAATGGTTTTATTCTTTCACTATCGTTTCCACGAGTTTTAAACATTTATAAACCCATTTTTTCGCCATACTTTCGCATCCTGTTTAATCCTTCATCTGGTTTTTCTTAGTTCTCGTGACGGCCCTCTACACCGTGCAGTTTTTTATCGTTTTTTTTTCTGTTATATCGCCTCTTCCCTTCCGTCCTTCTCAGCCTCAGATGTCAAAATTCATTATTTGACGTGACTATTCACTGTTTCCATGTGACCGCGCATACCTGATTGTACCCCCTTGCTGCCACCTTATATATGTTTGTGCTCCGAAATAAAGATTCAGTTGATAGTCAGCGCACGTCCCTGTGCTTCCATGTTTGACTTCTGTCCTGTTCTTAGCACTGTTCCTACACCATGCAATACCAACTAGCCCGTCAACTCGCTCTCGCAAACCAAATGTTTGCCGGAACGTGTAGTTGTAATTGTCGGCACCGCATGTCGGAAATAGTGCTCCCCTTACGGCGCGGTTTGGGTGTCCACCGAGATACGACAGGCGTCATTTCCTTTCCTTTAAACCAATTTTCAGTTCATGTTCCGTGCCTTACGGCGCAGTTCGGATGTCCACGAAGATATGTTTCCTTTCCTTAAATTGTCCAACGGGCAAGGCGTCGCGCAGAACGGACGATGGCGTTTCGTGGACCCCTTGGCAACGCTGCAACGCACTGTCGCGTCCCGTTTTTGCTGACAACGACACGAAAATTTCCTTGGACAGTAGAGGTATACAGCTTCGCTAAAAAAAGCGTTACATTCGTCATCTG
This sequence comes from Amblyomma americanum, assembly GCF_052857255.1. Lineage (NCBI taxonomy): Eukaryota > Metazoa > Arthropoda > Arachnida > Ixodida > Ixodidae > Amblyomma > Amblyomma americanum. Next base: position 101,779,436 of record NC_135507.1, on the reverse strand, counting down.
CTCTTTTCTGCGTAGCCTAGGAGTCACTATCTGCGGTTAATTAACTGACAGCCATGCATCAGTACCCTCTAATCCTATAGTAACGCTTAGTAGACCTGCGCATTTTCAATTTTTTACGTACCGTTATTTTTGGGAGGTCCAACATACTGATATTTTTACGGGTTAATCTGTCACTTTCATTTTTACCGCCGGCTCTGAACAATTTACAGGTTGCAACGCGCTGTAATCTCGGTTTTATCACTGGCTCTGAGCAATTTACAGGTTACGCTTTGCCCTCCATAATTAATCGTCCGCGACTGTTCCCACGGCTACAGGGCCGAGGACCAAGCTTAGCGGCTGCAGCTGTGATTTCCAACCGCCGTGGTACGTCTTAGTAGGTCTTCACCGCTCACGGGACGGAAAGACAATTAATTGCAATGGGCTCGTTACCATTCTTTTTGTCTTCAGCACGCGGCCGGCTTGAAGAACTTCCATTGCTTTGGATGCGCAGTAACTTCTGGCACATCAGGGTTTATATTAGGGTCAGCGAACATAAAATAAGCAGATAGTGCTCACGGCTTTCTTACTTCTGAGCAAAAATTGGCGGTGGTTTAGCTTTGGTTAAACCTGGAGTGACTCGATAGCTACAGCTGGCCGAGTGGAACTTGGTCACGTGACCAACCGCGTGACGAACCACGTGACCTGCCACGGCGCCGCGCTGCCGACAGCTGCACCACGCGACCAACCACGTGACAGCGTGGCAGCGCAGCCACGGGGTGGCCGCGCCGCCCCGCTGAAGGCTCGAAATGCTACCTTAACGTAGCTATCGCTACAAAAATGCGTCAGTTTTTTCATAATTATGTTATCCTGCACGTTACTGCATTGATTGGAGTTTGATCGTTATAGAATCTAATCCAGTCTACATAACCTGCAAAAAATCTAGTGTAAAAAACATTGGTTTCTAATCAATATAGCTTTCAATATAGCAGCTGCCAGCTATGGATGTTAAGTTAACGAGAGTGTAAGGACGGGCTAGTTGGTTGTTCAAGCTAACGTCGTCAAAGCGCGAAAACGACATCACGAGAGGGAGAATAGTACACACACAGTGCTGACAGAGAAGTTCTGTAAAGATAGTGGTAAAGGATGAAGGTTGTGAACAAAAGCATTAATGAGCAAATGCCCATAAATGCGGAATTGGTCCTTCCCATATTTACATTAACAGAACGCTGGGAGTCCTCATGGACTCCCGTGGCAGGTGCTGTCACCAGTGAGCCTTATGCGACCCGGGCTGCTCTTCCCGAGCAACCTCTCACGAACATTCCTTTTTTTTTTCCCCACCTGCCACGGTGGTCAGTTTTCTCACAATCCGGTGGGAAGGTTTCGATGACGCCACAAGGTCACGTGACCTATGTGGCCCGCCTAGGTTGCCTCTCCAGGGATTTCACGCTCACTACGCCGACGACAACGACGCCTGATTTTGTGCAAAACGGGAGCTTTCATGCTACCGCATTAAAATATACTAGAAACAAACAAATACTAATAGACACATCGTAATAAATGTAGGCATAAGAGATAGTTCGTGTGTAACATTTTCCAGCACGCCCTTAAATGACGACTGCTACGAAACAAGCAGCACTGGCGATTTTCACGAAAGCGGTGCCATGCTTCGCCAGTGCCGCAAACTTGTCCCAGAAGGATGGGCTTGGGCGGAATAGCATCGTTTCGTGCGTTTATTAAATGGGTAGCCAGCATATCCAGACGTTTCTGCCAGAGTTTTGCTGTAATGATATACTCTGGGAGTGCCATCGGATGCACGTTTTCGCGCTAACGAGATAGAAAAGCCGGAAAGCCTAAGTTTTCAGGTCCTAGGAATGCAGAGGGACCACGGCAACGGGACATCTCTGCAGTGTGCACAGTGGAACGTTTGCCCGACCATGCCAGTGCAGTTCTTATCGAGCACTCAGCCTATATTTCTAAAAAGATTATTTGCCTGTAGTAGAAGGCCTCTGTAGATATCCAGCGCTGTCTGTTATCCAGCATCGCTGAGCGCACATGACTAACGGACGCATTTCAAACGTGGAGTTTCGTCTGTGACTAGCTGTCTTTAATTAAGAGCCTTATTACGGCATCCGTGTGTAATTATGTGACGCATTATTATGCATGGGGAGCGGGGGAGGGGGCATAATAACCTCTTTCGAATTCCATGTCATTCTGACTAGTTTCGCTCTTTAATTGCTCCATGACCTGGCTCTTGCTTTAATTAGTCCCACAGACGGGCGGATGGCAAGTGTAGAATAGAATAATACGAAAATAACCGCGCCATACCGGCCTTAAATCCACTGCATGCCTTCCATCCACAGCTTGCACACAAACTGAGAGCTCAAAGCTCAGGTAATTGCTCCGTGAAGACAGCGCGCAACAAAGGCAACTTCATTTTTCTCGCTTTCCACGTGTACATGCGACTGTAAGTCTATGTTCATATAAATATCAGGCCACCGTTAATAATATTTATGAGCACGAAAAAGGGCAGAAAGGCGAAGCGACTGCGAAGCTTTTCAGGCCTGTATTCAGCAAAGCAGCATAACAAAGTGACACCTCCTTAGTCTGTCATTCGCCGGTTGTACAAGATTTCTCATCGCCGATGCGATGAATTTTAAATTATCTCCAAAGCGCGCGTCGAGTGCCAACCACTCCATTTTAACACCGGCCGTTTTCAAACGATAAAGACATTTTTTCCTTGTCCTTTGGGAAAAATGAGTGTTTCCCTCCCACGAGCTTGCCCATATCGACCAACAAGCATGAGTTTTTTTTAATTGGATTTTTATTTTTATTTTATTTTTTAGATTGTATTGTTTTCATTTTTATTGATATTTTGCTCACGGTCAACGACACCGACGCCTGCAAAGGATGCCGACAACGACGCCACCTTTTTTGCGACACAGGATCCTTACGATACAGGGAATTAAAAACCCAACCCTGCCAAGCATGATTCCGGCAGCAGCCGTCCGTTCGCCGCCATATTGGATCCATTTAGGCACTCCCTCTATGTCGTGAAAATCGACAAATGCGGAGATCCTGGGTTAGAATGAGGAACTGCATCAGAAGTATATTGCATAGCAAAATAAACATCTTAGTTCCCCGCTGGAACGTGCAATGTTTTAGCACATCGCACTCATCACACACGCACACGCTCATCCGACGGATCGTTCAAATTGCGCGAACCAAAATAAAAGAAAAACGAGGCAGCTCACTTACTTTATGAATACTCATTATTGTTGACTTTTATTTTGTTTACCATGACTGTTATGTATTTCCTAAACGTGTTGGTTGTTTATATTGTGTGCACATTTGAAATTTCTTGTTCACTTCCCATTAGTCTGGCTCTCAATTTGTAATTTGTTTTAGTGTATATGGTTTTACCGCATTTGTTCTTTGTGTCTGTATAATGTTTCCCAGCTTAGATTTGTTGCCACTTCTAAACCCCCAAATTTCTTCTGTTTATTAAGTACGCTACACTATTTTTACTTTTTCCCCTGTTCTCTTATACACGAACGTAATACGTCGTTTGCTTGTTGTCGTGCTACATAGTTATTTACATGTAACAGGAGGTCCCGATACAGTCACTGACTCTGGGACCTCGTTCTGTATATTGATATTTTGTAACCACTTATGAATAAATTGAAATTTAAATAATAGTGTGCACGCTGAAAACCCCGAAGTGACCTCGCAGCGGCATCCAAGTAAGACACATGAGAAGAGGCAATAGTCGCTAATGGTTGCTAGGTTTCTCGTGGGACCATACAATCATACGAGTTAATGTGATTTCAACAAACGTATTCGTGAAGTAACTGCATGCTTTAACCAGTATGCATGGCCGGTGGGCACACGAAAACCCGTCTCCGCAACCGGAATTCCTTAAACGCGAAAATCTCACGCCAGACTTTGAAATTTGTAATTGCATTTTACCGCATAAACTAGTGTTTCTTGCCGACGTCGCGCTATCGGAATGAATCCTCTGCCGTTAGTTCTCCGGGCTCATGAAGGACACTTCGGTAACGTAGCACGATTCGCGCACTGTTGTTCCGGAGCCGTGCACGCACGCTCCACAGAGCGATATCAGCGTGGGGATAACAGAGACATGGGGCACAAATTATAGCATGACACCTCAAAAACAAAATAATTTCAGGGGGCACTTTGGCGATCTAAAGTGCGCGAGGCGAAAGCCTTTCTGCGCGACTTCGGCTGCTACCGTTGCTGCCTTTGTGAACTACTAATCAATGGTCGATTAACTACAAACTACTAATGATCAACTACAAATTTTAACTACTAACTGCTAATAAACGGCTAATTACTAACTGTTTATTAATGATTGATTAATCATTTCAAGTTACTATTTAGTAATGACTAGTATTAATTACGACTAGTTAACTAGTTAGTTCCTCGATGTGACGGACGCCGGACAGATCCATGGCCGAGAGTATGAGCCATTAAAAGCTTTCGTTAGTGGCTGGATGTGACGGATGCCGGAAAGATCCATGGCCGGGAGCATGAGCCATTAAAGGCTTTTGTTAGTTGCTGGATGTGACGGACGCCGGACAGAACCATGGCCGCGAGTATGAGCCATTAAAGGCTTTTGTTAGTTGCTGGATGTGACGGACGCCGGACAGAACCATGGCCGCGAGTATGAGCCATTAAAGGCTTTCGTTAGTGGCTGGATGTGCCAGACGTAGGACATATCCATGGCCGCGAGTATGAGTCATAAAAGGCTTTCTTTAGTGGCTCGATGTGACGGACGTCGGACAGATCCATGGCCGCGAGTGTGAGCCATTAAAGGCTTTCGTTAGTTGCTGGATGTGACGGACGCCGGACATATCCATGGCCGCGAGTATGAGCCATTAAAGGCTTTCGTTAGTTGCTGGATGTGACGGACGCCGGACAGAACCATGGCCGCGAGTATGAGCCATTAAAGGCTTTCGTTAGTTGCTGGATCTGACGGACGCCGGACATATCCATGGCCGCTAGTATGAGCCATTAAAGGCTTTCGTTAGTTGCTGGATGTGACGGACGCCGGACATATCCATGGCCGCGAGTATGAGCCATTAAAGGCTTTCGTTAGTTGCTGGATGTGACGGACGCCGGACAGGACCATGGACACGAGTATGAGCCATTAAAGGTTTTCGTTAGTTGCTGGATCTGACGGACGCCGGACATATCCATGGCCGCGAGTATGAGCCATTAAACGCTTTCGTTAGTTGCTGGATGTGACGGACGCCGGACAGATCCATGGCCGCGAGTATGAGCCATTAAAGGCTTTTGTTAGTTGCTGGATATGTGACGGACGCAGGACATATCCATGACCGCGAGTATGAGCCATTAAAGGCTTTCGTTAGTTGCTGGATATGTGACGGACGCAGGACATATCCATGGCCGCGAGTACGAGCCATTAAAGGCTTTCGTTGCTGGATGTGACGGACGGCGGACAGATCCATGGCCGCGAGCATAAGCCATTAGAGAGTTTTAGTTTCACGTACGTAGAGGCTTCACGTACGTAGAGCTCTTACGGGTGACCAGTGCGCATGCGCAGAACGCAAAGGGTATGCGCGAGTCTCACGTACGTACGTGAGATTCGGATTTTTACGTTGCGGTCTTTGCGTTGCTTGCATACGTAGCGTTGACAAACATGGCGGCGCCCTGCCCGCTGCTTCACAGCGATAACAGCTTCGTCGCTAATCCCTCGAGGCGATATCGTGTTCTAAACTGCTGTATTCGCCTTCGATTTGCCCATTCTTACCCTCGCATAAGGTTTCAAGTGACAAATAGCTTTTGTTTTTCAGGCAGAAGGGGGATTTTTCAGCTGTTAAGCCTGACGAAGTAGCGTTGGTCGTCGTCATAGCAACGGTGTCGCTATGAATAGCTTGGGTTAAAGACTTGTCTTGGATGATTCAGGCTACAACCAGTGTCTGTGTTTCTTAGTAGATGGCGCTAGGAGTAACGCGCGGCCTGCGTCGCGTACGTGTAACTATAAGGGTTTCAAACGACCTGCGTGCAGGCTACGTAGACTTCTCACCTTTGCGTACTTGAACCCTCTATGTACGTGAAACTAAAACTCTCTATTAAAGGCTTTCGCCTTTAAAAAAATCCTTGCGCGCCTGACGCTGCATAGGGGAAACGCGAAACGGCAAACAATTGCGCGCGGGCGGGCGAATGTCACACCTCCTGTTTTCCAGTCTCCTGGGTTGCGCGTTGCACGCGGCGAACAGTGAATCGCCGCGTCGGACTCCGGTTGCCTCCGAAGAAAAAAAAAACGCTTTCTCTTTTTTTTTAATGGCTGCGGTGCCTGCCGAGCAGTTTATAAGTTACCGCAAACGGCACGCCTGACTTTTGACGTTACAGATTCGCGGAAAACCGTTTTTTTTTTTTTGCATACGTTACTTAGCCAATTGTTCTGAAGTATAATATAGTATAGCATGAATCACCTGTCTTAAGGCGTCCTAACAACTACATCCGCCAAGAATAATGAAAGCATGAAAATGACTCTAGCTGTGACCTCTAATTTATAGGTCATTGCTCTTGTATCTTTTATTGATGTTGCTTCATACGTTACCAGGATGAGGGTGTAGTGGCAGTATTATTAGCGGCGGCAGCGAGCGCAGAGTATGATGAGCAGCAATCGCTGTCGTAGCACACTGTTCAAGAAAATGAATTGAGGGGCGATAATTTGAATTGATGCGGTGCAAATACAATAGCAATCTTCTTTAATTCACCATTGTACTCCAGTCCTGATTCCATTGCCTTCACTCACCAGGCTATTTCATTTATGATTCTATTCCAATTCCTCAGTTGGTCCCGCAAGCCTCATTTTGCGCAGATAGCTCTTCGCGAGGCTGTCTGTGATGCACACAGACCTGCTGTTGTCTCAGAAATTATTTTCCTGTAGCGATTCCTTTTTACTCTCAACATTTTGTCATGTTCGGTTGTTAACTTTGCGGCTGTTGTAACTACGGATCACGTGTCACATTCATAGATCACGGCGAGTCCTCATACCACTGCCAGCGCAGTTGAGCAGCGGAAAAGCGATGCGTCACTGCATTGGCTGGTGGTGGTTTCAAATAAAGCCACTTCTCTCTTTTTATGTAACGACTTGGGTGCAAAACTTGCGCCCACCCGCTACCATGCGGAAAGCTACAACATCATCATCATCATCAGTGGGGCTTGTGAGATCCAGGCTGTTCTTCCCAAGCAATGCGGCAAATGAATAGCTCCCGCAAGCCTCACTATTGCACGGAAAGTTCTTCGCGAGGCTGTATATTTTGCACGTGGGCCTGCTGTAATCTCTGATTTTTTTTGCTAGTCATTTTAATTTTTGCCCATTTATTCTTAGTCCTGCGCCTCCCTCTTCTTCCCTACGAGTGGAGAGGGGTTCGGTTGGCAAGTGGCAGATGGAGAGAGGGAGATCTCCCTCTACCCCGGTCGGCAGGTGCAGGCTTCGCACAGCCGCCGGACGCCGACATTGGTCCCTCTCATGGTCCTCCTAATGCTCTCGCATTAAACAAAAAGTGGCAGAGACACTTTAGACTGCTTACGTGTGGGTATGCGAGTGCACGTGCGTATGGCACCACCCCAAACGCTGTATACGATCAGAGTTGGATCACAAATTTGACATGAAAGTCTGGGAAGGCCTGCAATTGAAGGTGCATATGTAGTCTGTTCGAATCCCTGTCGCAAGATAGCCCCTAGTTTGACTATCACATGCAAGCTATATGCAACGAGAAATCGTATCACACCACCCGGAACGCTGTACTCCAAATGGTTACGTCGCAATTTTCGTACGAATATCGGGAAAACTGGCGCCACACAGAGTTCGGCCAGTAGCGAGTTGGAATAAACGAACGATACGCGCGATGCGAATGTCCGGACCCCGTGGAGTATCTGTTACGGGTCCAATTGGACTTATTTTTTGAAATGTGGCGGAGAGTTTGAAGGATGCTTCACTCCCGCCATCGGTTGGCCCGGTATTGCACTACCTCTGGGATCGGCCTTGTCTTTAGCGCGTCTTTACTACCCTGTCTTTCTATCCCATCTTTCAACTCTCTTACTATCTTCACGTGGTAGCGATTGTGGCTCGGCTAGAGCCAGTGAGCAGGCCTGTGCACTTTCCTTTTCTTTCTTCCTGACAACAACAGACAGACATACAGATACACATAAAATTGTCTGTAGTGGAGGTTTCCGACTTGCTGTATGCGTCATAAGGCCGCGTGATAACGTCACGCTATTTATCTTGCCATCGCTGGGATTTTCAGTACCATCTCGGAGTACACACGCCACCGGCTTTTCTCGTAATAGGACTATTAATGCTTTCGCATTGACATAACACCAATTCCCTACAGGAGAGCAAAAGCTTGCATCACATTTCACTCCTTGCAGCTGCGCCTATGAGTGGCAAGCTGCGTGTCCTAAGCTCCCCTGTGTCCATTAAAGTTTTGACCACCACCACTCCCAGTCTCGCGACGTCCGCTTCTACACCGTGGCGTCGGCATTCACGCGACCTCCAAGTGCGAAGCAGGAATGAAAGAGGAAATTGGCTATGAGGAAAGCGAATACGCAGGAACTGCTTCACTTCTCAGTGGACACCTGAACCCTGCCGAGAGGGAAGACATAAAGGAAGGAGGAAAAAAAAAACCTGCGGTTTAACTACTGCTGAACCTGGTTCGAGAGCGAAAGCTCTGGTGCATCGGGTTGCAAGTAGACGCGGCTTGGCGTCTGTAACGTTGATTGCGTTCCGCACACTGGATAGGCAACGCGCCCACTCTGTCACCCTGGCAGGTGGCAGTTAAATTAATGGTTGACCGCCAGATGTTGAGAAGGAGAGAGACTTTAATGAAACAGGAGAGATCTGCCTGGTTGTTGGTCACCCAATGAACGCTGCGGCATGTTCTACCGCCCTCTACCGGCGAATCGAAAGGTCGAAGGTCAAGGTCAAGGGTAAAGTCGTGCGACACCATGGTGGAGCACATACTGTAAGGCCTATACTCCCACTTGACCTGTGGCTCACTTGAAGGTTAACCGGCAACGCACGGCGAAATCTGCTTTACCTAGCATAGTGAAGCTTTCGCTTCAATAGAGTCAAACAGCCTACGTAGTGGAGGCCTCCGAAGAGAGAGAGAGAAAGAAAAACTTTATTGTTACGAAGAAGATGGTGACCTTCTTGGGTTACTTCAGCCACTCCAGGTGGCTGGCAGTTTAAGTCAGTCGGCGACCTCCTGCGCTCTTGCCTTGACCCGGAACCGGAGGTGGGCAGCCTCATAAGGTTTCGACCTCATGAGGTCGACCTCAACCTCACGTCGTGAGGTTAGGTTGAGGTGAGGTCGGCGACGGCTCGAAATTTTCTGAGTGATGTCTGCAAATCAAACCTCAACCTCACGCGTGAGTTTGAGGTTGAGTGAGGTCGTCATTGAGTGAAGTCGCCTTAGCGTTCGGCTGCGTTTTTATGGAGGAAAAACGCTAAGGCGCCCGTGTGCTGTGCGATGTCAGTGCACGTTAAAGATCCCCAGGTGGTCGAAATTATTCCGGAGCCCTCCACTACGGCACCTATTCTTCCTTCCTTCTTTCACTCCCTCCTTTATCCCGTCCCTTACGGCGCGGTTCAGGTGTCCAAAGATATATGAGACAGATACTGCGCCATTTCCTTTCCCAAAAAAACCAATTATTATTATTATTATTAAGTCGAAATTTTCAGGTCGACACTTTTTGCAGTTGCCGCGGCTTACTTCGACGATAGGATAGGACGAGAGGATAGGGTTGATTGGAGAGACATGGGAGAGGCCTTTGCCCTGCAGTGGGTGTAGTAAGGCTGATGATGATGATGATGATGATGATGATGATGACTTCGACGAGTGCCGCTTCCGAAGCGGAGTTGGAGCGCACCACCACAGTGTTCATGCAGTGAAGCTTGGTGTGCGGTGTCCCTGTTTAGACTACGCGATGCCACAGTCCGCTCTTAGCTTTTGGTGCTGCGCCGTAATGTCCGTTCAGCCCGAGCCTGCAGGAAGACGCACCCCTCTGGTCTTCCTGGAAGGAGTGCTGCTGTCACAGCACGCCACTCTCCCTCCCCCTTCCCCCGCTGGCGTAGCAGCCGTAGCTACGTCCCGGTCGGCTCAAACTCCCTGGAGCGCGCAAAGCACGAAACTCACGTTGACCCGTGGTATATTTGTCTGATGCCGCAAACAAAACGCTGTAAATTCGTCGCAGCGCGGATGGCCCCAAACAAGACTGCTTCGTGTTCATGCTCGTTGCCGGCGCTGACGTCACGGCTGTTGTCTTGCAGTCGAGTAAAGTTATCCTGCTGTACATTACACGGTGACCTAACAGAAACTGGAGCAGTCGGGACAGGCGAAAGAATGTGATTCCGGTAGTTCCTAACAAGGGCACATGATGATTCAATGAAAAGAGAACGAAGCCAGAAAAACCTGTATAACACCATCGGAACTTCTGATCGCTGTCTTCCCCTTTCGAATCTGACCGTACTTCTGTATATTCCCGTTCCGTAATGCAAGCAGATGCAAATATAACTTCACTTTTATATCCTTCCAAATAACGTCTCTTTGGTCTCCGGTTCCTTATTCCTTCTCGGAAATTCACATATTGTGCCGAAACACCGCGACACGAGGGGCACGTAGCAGTATAGCGGTGTCGCAGCGGTGGAAAAAAGCAAAAATTATAACGAATATATGGGAGATGTGGTAGCTGATTCCTTTTCCTTTTTTTTAATGAAGATGTGTGAATAGAACTGATTACTTGCTGGCGCTGTAGTGCCGAATCGATGTTTCAAACCTCCTAATATGACGTGTAATGGGGCACGCTGTTGTTAGCTTCTCTTTTTAGCGTGAGATTTTTATTTGTAAGTTTGTAATCGTACTCTATGTTTTTTTCTTTTCTCGTATGGGATCTGTTAGGTTGGTGGCCTGCCTTGCAGACGACCAGGCACTGCTCACACTGTTATCTTTCATTTAACTATTTTGCAGAGGCCCATCCTTCACCTTAAACGGCTTCGCTGAATGCTTGCGCGGTGCTCGCGGGTAAAAACCTTCGAGGATTCCGGCGTGCCATTGATTAGTTCAGTTTTGAAGGAAAACAAGTGATCGACTCAAATCAGCTTCTCTCAGACTGGTTGACGAAGTGTTACCCAGAATTCTGCTCTGGCGGATAGTATTTAGGCGCTGTTGTTTTTTTTTTTTTGTCCCAGGTTGCCCTTACAAAAATTTCTTTAGACAGTCTACAGGCTGTCTATAAACTTCTGTCTATAAAGTCCATAGACTGTCTATAGACAAATTCTAGAGAATAGTCTATAGGCAATACAAATCCCATAGACAATCTATAGACGATCTATAGATTTATAGCCATACACTTTCAGTAGACTTTTGTCTACACACAGTCTATAGACAATGAATAGACAAAAATAAATGTATATATAGGAAGGCAATAGAGTTGATATGATGTCTATAGAATGTCTATAGACCACTTTTATAAGGGGGGGGGGGGGGGGGGGGGCTGTAAAACATTTTGCTGCGGCGAAATTTGAGCGGAGAGCCGTGGTGCTCTTGACAAAGAGAGAGCGGTTCACGCTGCCCATTTTAGGCAAGTTGTTTTGTCCCGTGTGATTTCAATAGTCGGCACAGTGTTCGAAGACGTAATTTAGCCCGTTCATGCAAAGTGCCGCACGATCACCGAATCCTCGGGGAAATCCCGGGATTTCGAACCCGCCACCTGGAGGGAAGTGGCGGAAACGGAGGAGGGTCTTGATCTCCCAAGACCATCAACATCATTATCACTAATTATTACCTGCAATTATTCGTGTTTGCCCGCAGAATTATTGCCTTTGGTTGCTGAGTAATGTACAATATTTAATCAATATTCTGGCAACCTTTAATATTGTAGCGGTATATCAGACATATCTGGGCTCGTAGAGATACACTGTAATGATTATGATCATTGCCATTATCTCGATGGTCAACGGCCTATCCCGTTGCATGATCGTTGCAGTATGTCACAAATGAGAACTGGCGTGTTTACCTGCTCGACAATCCGAATGTCATTAATGAGTACCGAGCTGTGGGCACTCCTTGTAATGCGTCATGCGCGCATGTGTAGTAACATTGGATCCATGTGGGCCTTGAAATTGGGGTGGGTGCACTGGTATAACGGCACATTGCATCGCTGTCACGTGACATTGTATTACTTCACACATGTATTATATAATCACTAATATAATCAGCCTTAGCATCACCTAATTATATCAATAAGCATTGGTTAGGCATGTTGATCAGTGTATGTTAATTAGCATTAATTAATGATGTGACGCCATCATATTCGTGACCGGACTCGTCGTCTTGTGACGTCACATGGTGCCGTTTCTTGCGGGCACTTTTATGCGGATATGACCTTGAAACTGAGCCATCTAATGATTTCTCATTAATAAAAGAAGCCGCTCGCTTCTACGCAGACATAAATACAACGCGCCTCTGGTGGTGTACTACAGTCGCAGTTTGTTTTGGAAGGCAGCATGCAGAGGACTGAAAAGAGAGTGTGCTGGGTGGCAAAATTTTCATCTACGCTGAGTGCTCTCGCTATGCCGGATAGAGCTAAAAGGTTGAGATACACTCATATGCGTCTGCGTCGCCACCACATTGGAAAGCACATCGGCGACCAGTACATACGCAATTCTCAAGTCTAAGAAGAGTATCGTGAATACCCCCCCCCCCCCCCCCGCCACCTGCTGCCCTCCCAATTTCTGGTAGATGGTGAAAAGGTCTGTGTTTGTCAATTGCCGGTTCGTGCGTGAATGAGCGAGAGGCTTCCATTACCAACAAGTATACGTGAAGCAGCTGCCGAATATTAATTCTGATAAGCTTACAATTAGTTAGTGAACCAAACTTCATGAAAAAAGTACCCTCCGACGTACTGGGGGTAACCGCGTAAGGGACACCCCTGTCCGCAGGCCATATACTCCCCGAGAGTTCATCCCAGATTATGAGCTTCTCCTACTGCTTGCACATCAATAGTGTCTGTACACACCTTATTAAACAGTTCCAGACCGCTTAGTGCCGCTATTGTTATAACTTGTAATCACTATTGTATCATCATCATTTTGGCTTTCCTGTCCCACAGGATTCTCAGGAAAAAAACTGCTTAATCTCTTTTCGTATTTTGTTTTTCTGAGGTTGAACAGCCAACCTATACCTCAAATTGAGAGGTGAGCATTTGACATCAAAAATCTGGACCTCACCTCAACCTCAAAAAAAGAATTTGCTGAGCTCAGTCAACCTCAACCTCATCATCAGTTGAGGTTGAGGTCCCCTCTGACGCCCTCACCTCAATTTTCCTGAGGCCACTGGCGATCTCGCTCAACCTCACCACAACCTCAAAAGACGCCCTCACCTACCTTTTCCTGAGGCCACTGGCGATCTCGCTCAACCTCAGCTCAACCACAAAATTTTGAGGTTGAGGTGAAGTTGAGCGAGATCGCCAGTGGCCTGAAGAAAAGTGAGGTGAGGGCGTCTGAGGGGACCTCAACCTCAAATGATGAGGTTGAGGTTGAGTGGGGTCAGCAAATTTTTTTTGAGGTTGAGGTGAGGTGGAGATTTTTGATGTCAAATGCTCACCTCTGCCCGGAACTGACCGTCCCGGTCCGGGCTGGCGAGAACAACTTCCCATTCTGCAAGCGTGGGAGGTGTGACTAGATCTGCCGGAGGCTGATCCTCCGCGCGGTCCCAGATTATGTGGTCTTAAGGCGCCAGGCTCGCCGCACAGTTGACGATGCCGATTTACCAAATCAGGAAAGATATTGGAAAACGTCCACGGGTTTGGCTGCGACCGCATTTGCAGCTACCTTCACCTGTAATCAACCGCCTGGAGTGTCTGAATGTGTAAACACATTGCACAGCTCAAGGGGCTCTTCACCATGGCGCTCCTTTGAAACAGGCCCGGCCATGGCCGCTGTATAATCCCGTGTCCTTGTGCTCACGAGCCGAACGCATTACAACTATTAGCTTCCAATCGTTGTCATCAGGGCATTTATAACCCTCATTGTTGTTAAAAAATGAGATTATCTCTTGTCCCTTGTCCTTTCGCTTTGGTATTTGTCATTTCAGTGTGCTTTTCCACTTTTCAAGCAATAAACCGAGAAGTACACAGCCCGCGTATACTATAATCTTTTTGACCAATTTATTATGTTTCTTATTCAGATTTAAATTGTAGCAGCCTAAGAGTCAACAACTGATTTACCGCTATCTTTTATGGGCACTAAAAGAAAAAGCGACGATAACTTAACAGTCGCATGGATCTCACACACGAGTGAACGACGCTAAGAACGTTAGCGCGGCCTTAGCGCCGCCTGCTATATATTCAACGTGGGTTCACTAAACACACTGTTGATGCCGGACTACCGTAGCAATGTTTCCGCTATCCCGGAAACACTTGCAAATGGCGTGTAAAGCTCTATAAGGCGGCTGGGAGCGCTATTTCTCGTTATTTTTCAGGAAAGCCAGCGCACAGGATAATTTTGGTGCGTTGACACTAGGGCCATCACTCAGAGATTCCGGCGATGTTTTGTCCGGTCCGGAACCGGAACCGAGCCCATATTTTTGCCCGGGACCGAACTGAACCCATATTTCAACGCGCTAGCGTTAAAGGCTTGTTCTGTAAAAAATCCGGTGACGGCATTGTCAGCGTCGACGTTGTGAGCGAAAAATCACGGGCATGGCTGTGGCAGGTGGTGCCCAGAAGCGAGCAACCTATAGGAGGTAGGTGGGCCACCTCGGTCACATGACCTTACGGCGTCATCACAACAAACTGCGTGATGATAGCGAGCAAACTGCTGGCCGTTTCAGGTGGTGGCAGTTAAATTAATCATTGGTCGCTTGGTAAGAGCACCCTGAGCGGTACAAGGCCTACCACTGAGAGCACCTGCCATGGCAGGGCAGTGGCTCATCGCTTAACCGCTGCACCACTGGGCCAGAAGGAGCTCGAGGAGGTAGAGAATAACCTTCTGCGCATGTGGGAATCAACCCATTACGCTGTCGCGTCGTACCCTTGAGCCGCAGCACGCACCCTTTGGTTTTCCCCTCGCTTGTTCACCTTGTGAGTGTCTAGAACGACTGGAGCAACCTCTCTCTACCATGGACGCCTTAAGCCGGAGCCTAAGGGTACCCTCCGATTTTTTTGTTTGTTACTGCGTTGGTCTTTTTTTCTAGTGCAGTCTGTTCGCTTATTAACTATTATAAAAGAGTTGTGTTTTGTTAGGTTTCACGGCGCATAGGCATCAATAAATAAAGACGGGCATTCAGGAATACTGCATTGTCATCGCTGAGTGCCAAAGTACGCTAAAAACGGCTGCGTTTGGACTGCCCTTTAGCGCTGCTTCCATGTGGCTGTCCAGGCTGTGGGCATTTTAGTTGCCATCTATGTCGCTTTTGCCGTAGTAGCCCGCACTGACTTATTTTTCGTAATAATTACAATGAACGGCATAAATGTAGTTACCGGGCTGTTCTTCGTCGTGCTCTCCTTCCGCCGCGGGACAGGGGGCGCGGCGGACACTGCGAAAAACGAGCGAGCGAGGCCGGGCGGAGACGCGAAGCAACCGCCGCTGCGCGAGTCGTTACGCGGGACCCGATCAATCAGGCGCGAGGAAATGGCTCATTAAACTGTTCAAACATGCGGAACCTGCGGGGCTTGATGTCTGCGTTGGCCGCTTCGCTCGTTTTCTCCTCCTCCGCAGTAAACAGCGCGCCTTAATTGAGCGTCCCACGCGAACTGGATTGAACGGTGGTCGAGAGAGGCTTACGGTGCACGCACGTGACCTCCCTGGTCCCGCGTACTGTGATCAGCATCACAGCGAAGTTGCTCTATTTCGTCAATGGGAGAACCAGCGTCCTCTTTCATAGCTTTTCGTCGGTGTATGGCCGTCTGTGCAGTCCTGTTGCCTCATTCCATGTGAGCTTTCTTTTAGAGCACACCTCTTAAGTACCCGTTCGTGGGTTGAGCCGCGGAGCCGCAGTCGGTGTAACCGAGCCAAACTGTAAATAAATAAGCATTGCCGCGACTGGGATTCGAACCCGCGGTGCCGCGAACAGAGCAGCCTCACTGACCACTGCACGACAGCACTATGCTATCGCACCAGCCGATCACGCCTCGTGTCAGGCTGCAACACACTCTCGCGCCGTGCACTGCACGTCGCCGTTGTCTTCAACACTGCTATCGCACTAATATGTACGCTCTCGCGCTGTACAGTGCACATCGTCATCGTCTTCAACTAATACTGCTATTGCACTAATATACACGCTCGCGCACTTCTTCTTCATTCTTCTTCACCCCAGGACTGTGCATTGCACATAATCGTCGTCTTCAACTAATGCTGCTCTCCAACTAATATATACATTCTCGCTGGTGTTGCATTCCACATCGTCATCTTCATCACCTAACACTAATATCGAACTAATATCGCTGCCAGACGTGCCCATGATCCAGCAAGCAAAACAATGAGCCTGCAGAGCCGGATACAACGACAGAGCTGAGCTCAAATTTCGCATTAGGGAGAATCGTAATCATTCTTATGCAAAGAAGAAGACGGGCATAAAAAGTATCTTAATAAAACATTCACCACAGTTCAGAAAATGTTGCGATGGAGTGCTCGAATGCCTTTCTCTTGGTACTCTCTCTTGGAGTCCCGCATGCGCTTGAATGTGTCCAGAGAAGCCAGCATAGAGCCACCAATAAATACAGTTGGAGTAAAGTCGTTATCCTCACTTTGATTCTCTTAGGCGATATTTTCTTCACCTCACCAACTAGGCGACTTCAAGAGGCTTTGAAAAGTGTGGTTCCTCCGGAGAGAACAATATTTCGATGCAGAACCCTGCGGAGATG
Organism: Amblyomma americanum; assembly: GCF_052857255.1. NCBI lineage: Eukaryota > Metazoa > Arthropoda > Arachnida > Ixodida > Ixodidae > Amblyomma > Amblyomma americanum. The sequence continues at coordinate 101,762,540 of NC_135507.1, read as the reverse complement.
CATGTCACACTTGTGGATTGCAAAGACAAGAACTTGGTGCAAGCCCTCGAACTGCCCGCCAATCAGGTCTGGGAGGAAGAGCACCTCAGGCGCCCGAAAGCGTGCAGGCACAATTTCAAGAGTGGTTCCATCGGGAAGGACCGCAGTGGTGGCCTAGTGGTCAGAGCATCCGCCTCGCATGTGGGAGGTACGGGGTTCGATCCCTAGTGTCGCCGGGTGCCCACCAGTGATACAATGGGTACAAGCATTCCCCTTGTCTTGTGCTCGGCTTCTTTAGGGTAAATTGCTTGGGAGATGGGTCTTTCATCTCACCATGACAGACGAAAATACCTTGTGCCATGGCGCTCTTTGTTCTCAGATTCCCGTGCGCCATAAAAATTCATCATCATCGTCGGGAAGTGTGTAGTGAGCCTTCTCGGTGTCCATTGTCTCTTCTCGTTAGAGGTTGCTGGCCAAAGAGCAAGCTTCCAATCCAACTGTCTTGATGACCTTAAACTCTGTTGTGCGGCAGTTGGTACCTTCCTTCCTCACCAGATGACGCAGCCACATGCCTGCCTGCAGCTTCCACTCGCAGGTTGCTGTGGGGGACGGCAAGGCCTTCACAGATGGGCACCACATGTGTCACACCACCGACCTAGTCAAGCACCGCGTCTGTAGTCCGACCCGTGGTATACAGGCTGAGGATTGCTTGCATAGAAGCAAACGGCGCTGGGTCATTGAAGGTCTGCAAAAATATCTGTGATGAACGTTCCCGGTTCCGTCGTGGGTTAATGCGGGCCTCGGTGAGGAAGACAGGATGCTCTTCGGAGAATTTCTGTAGCTGCCCTTTTGATTAGATTTACTGGCCTATTGCCTCGAATCTGTACTGTTTGTTCATTCTTCAAAGGTGCCGGCATGTACTTTATCGCTTTGTTTGTGATACAAGGTGCGGCCAAATTTGTCTCGATTGATCGCACTCGGGCGGAGCCGATTCTGCGTTGTTCCGGACTGTTGCGGCAACTTCGCACGTTGTATCTAGAATGTTCCGTGTCAGATTTCATTTGAGCATGGCCGTGAGCGGCGGGCATTCTGTTCGACGACCGCCGAGCACTTTTGTTGCTTTCGCCACCGCCGAGTCACTCAGTTAATTGTGGGGGCAGGTCGGTCTAATTAAGTTTCTTTTGGAAGCCTTCTTTCACTGTCTTGTTCACTGCCTGTACTGCCTTCACCACCACGTGCTTATACATTTACTGAATCGCACTAAGGGTTTCCTTTCAGGAAATGTGTGTCGCTCGTGATCAGCGTTACACATCATTTTGCGTGTCAAATCTTGGAAGAATGGCTTCTGAACTCATTTTAATTCGTGCGGCTGGTTGTTAGCATCATGTTATCACTTAACTTTATTGTCAGTTGTACGGCATCTGGTTGCATTCGTTAACATGTTTTCTTTGTCGACCCTTTAAACTCTCTGTTAGAAAGCATTAAAATGCTCCCCACAATAATATGTGCCCCACCCTGATTTTTTATTCACCAGCTGTAACATCCAGACAGTTAAAAACATTTTAACAATTACTTCGCGGTCGCATTGTTTACACGTCTCTGGGATGCTTTGTTTTCAAGAGACTTTACGTGCGGCCTGGCAAGGAGCATTGAAGAATGTCAACTGCTTAGTGTTTTTTTTAGCTTATTGCCAAAAATTCGTGGTGGCTACTGTTCTCTGAGTTAAAGCCTCAAGTCAGTTGTGAAGAAAGGTACACGTTGAGTGAAAACAGAAGAAAAAAAAGACATCATTTGCTGCCCATGAAGAGGAGATGCTACGAGAAATTTTCTCATTTATACAGCACGCGTTTTTTTCGAATAGCGCTCTGCATATACATTATGCGGCTCACCTTTCAATAGTTATTCTATTTTTGCGCTAGCATTTGGTGTATGCTTAGAGAAACTCCGCTGCAAACATGCGAGTGAAAGTCCTTGCAGGCATCGGAAGATGTGATCAATGAGTCGTTAATTAGCTTTGTTGAAAGAAGGAAAATGTTACCCGATAAGATACCGAGAGCATTTTGATCAGCACAGCTACTAATCCGTCGAGGGCATCATAATAAATATATCTGGATTGATTGTTTCATCTATTTCGTATTTGAGGAAAATAGAGATCTAGAACAATTTCGCATGCGGTTAGCTACAATTAATATACAAGGTGTAGGAACAGCGCTAAGAACAGGACAGAAGGCAAACATGGAAGCACAGGGACAGGGACGCTGCCCTGTTCTTAGCGCTGTTCCTACACCATGCAATACCAACTAGCCCGTCAACTCGCTCTCCTAATATGCAAGACTCATCACTTCTGGATCTTAGAATAAAAGGGCATGATAATTTGCCCTACTCTTTAATTGTGCCGCTGCAAGAATGCCCATGTGCAGCCCCATACCACGAATTTGCAGACTGCTGTAGCAGTTCGTCAATAGTAGCTTTCACGGATCTGATGTGGAGCCGACTTCTGGCAGTTCAGGCATAACGTCACATTGGTATCAAAATTGTGATGCAAGCCCTTGCCCTACAGCGTCCCCGGTGGTGCCATACGGGTATGGACATCATGCGGAACGCTGTACGACGCAGTGGCTTTCATAAACTCGCAGGAAAGAACTTTAATGCATTCACAAAAATTGCGCGTAACCAACGCATCCAGGGACAGTAATGGTTTCGCATTCGCACACACGAACAGTCTCTCTGCTGAATTTTTTATTACAGTGTTTCACGTCTTATTTCTTTCTACTCCCATCAGCCTGCACGCGGCAGTGGTAGTTGTTCAGTTGGAGCCAGTCATTTTTTCGCGTTTTCTCATGGTATGGAAAGACGAATGAGCAAATATATGCGGAGAGGTGAAAATGTAGCCGTTAAATGCACTCCTGCATTAAAAAAATGTCTGGGGGTTCAATGTGGCTTGCACCTAGTTATACGAGCGAAAGTTGTGTTACGCATGGTCTCCAGTGTCTCAAATCAAAGGTCAAGGTCAAGTGTGAAGGTGAGGTACACAATGGTCATAATGATATGATCACGTGGTCACGGTTTGGGCCGTGCAACAACGCAGCTAAATTCGGTTTTACCTTGTGAGGCATTGAAGGTCATTGTTGATGTTCATGTGAGAATATGATCACGTGATCATACTCCCATATAGCTTGGGACATACCACCATGCAGTTTAGTTCGGTTTGAGCTTGTGAGGCATTGAAGGTCATTCTCATCCACATCGAAATCGGAAGTTGTGCCCCTAGGAGTAGCTAGAGCTCTCGCTCTAAAACTTCTGCGTGCCGTGCGATATATCAGTGCGCGTTAAATAATCCACGGTCGACTGACCCAGAGCCCTTCACTACGGCATCTCTCATAGTCATAGCCTTTGTCTCTTCGAGAGGTTAATCATATACCGTACCATAGCTTTCTTTCACTGGTGGAGATATCTTTATTTCGAGTGTCCAGCTAAGAAACTTGAGAAACTGTGAAAAACACGTTACTCGAAGCAAAGTAGTATGAAAAGAGCACATCTAATCATTAGCGCTTACACACAGCAATAAAACGTGCGTATTCTGAAATCCAATCGCATGACGAGAGAGCGCTCCTAATTACTTGCAAGGCAAGCATGGCCAGTGCAGTTGTTGTGCCTTCTACATGCTTACCGCGTTGTGACAATACCAAGAACGCATTCGGACTGTCGAGATTTCCGGCGGCTGCGTTTTTCTGTCGCATTAGCGTTTCCCATCACTACCATTCCTCTCCTGCAATGGCAAAGAACGCAACCGCTCTTTTGTCATCAGGGTCTACGAATTTAATACGACTTACATTATATGTGAGATAGTTCGATTATGGAAGGCGCGCCGTAATTACTTGGGCATTGCGGTTTTCACCATATTTTTGCTTAAAATGAACATAGTTTCATGTGTTTCTTCACTAGCTTTCACCCTGACATTTGAAACACGGCTTTCATTGCTCGCCTTCGAACAACATTTTAGGTTCCCAGCTTTGTAGACGTCTACAGTTTCACCGAAGCTAAGCTTTTCATGGTCGCTTCGTAGCTTCTTTGAGCCATTTCAAAATTGACGTGGGTCTGCGCAATTTCCACATCGCAAAATGTCAGCCCTGAATAAGCACAGTAACGCCGACTTTGACGTCGATCGGGAGCTGTCCTGGGCGGGAGTCTCTAGCCGGGCTCCCTAAGTACCCCGGACATGGGCAAGTGAGCGGTATGGTAGGTTGAATGGCAGAAGTTCCGGACAAGGCGGAGGTCAGAGATCGCGTGGGGCTGCCGGTGGCAGGGTCAAACTCCTGGATGCATGCCGAGATCCAGTCATTTGTAGCATACGTCGAAGGTGACGTGACTAGGCTTGCCCGCTACGAAACATTCACCAGAGACACCTATACGTGTGGGAATCCGAAAGCATTGCAAACGCTGCCGTGCTTCTTCGGCGTTTTCGTATATGCACGAAAGGCCATGTTTCACTTCTGGTGGTGCCGATGTCGGGTCTGTCGATGCTGATGGTTCACTGTTAATTGCACGATCACACGCACCACTGGTTGCAATGAAATCCAGCGACGATGTATGACACTACCCACACACACACCAGTAGGCTGTACGACGAGCGGTTGCACAACGATTCTGATACGAAAGTCTGGAAAGGCATACAACTGAAGATGCATATGTCGTCGGTTGAAATCCCTGTAGCGAGGTACCCTCTAATTTAGCTAGTCGGATTACAACTCAAGAACGAAGCTGTTTTTCCCCGTAAAAGGACCCCCTTCCAGCCAATGGCGTAGGCCGATTCTCATGACCCTGCTCGCGTGACAATGAACGGAGTGGCAGATGAAAGGGCATAGCCCCTTCCTTGCATTGGTCGGGGACTCCGTTGTCACGCCGCTCCCTGCATTGTCATGCTAGCAGGCTCACGACAATCGGCCGACGCCATTGGCTGGAAGGGCGTCCTTTTACGGGGAAAAGCTGCTTCGTTTTTGAGTTGTATCCGACAATATCACGTGTGAGCTATATGCAATGAAAACTCGTAAGACACCACCCGAAGCGCTCTACGACAAACGGTTGCGGCACAATTTTGGTACGCGAATGTCGGGAAAACTGGCGTCACGTGGATGTCAGCTATTGGCGGGTATATATAGACAAACAACATGTACAGGATTGTCTGAAGTGGCGGTGCTCGGCTTGCTTTGTGCGTCATACGGCCACTTGATGACGTCCCCCTATTTTTTCTTACCATCGGTGGTATTTTTTGTGCTATACAGACCAGGAGGCATTGCATACAGAAACACACGCCGCCGACTTTTCTCGCAATGGGACTAGTAATGTTCTTGCATTAACAACTGTTTCATGTTCAGGCTGGTTATGTGAACAGATGTGCATTTGGTATGAACGCCGGTCCCTTCGAAGGCGTTATTCGCTCCGGGAGAGCCTGGCGGCGCACTCGACAGATGGCGCCAAGCTCTGCCGCGCGGCCTTCGGGCGAGGGCGAAAACCGGCCGCGCTCTGGGCCAATGGACGCCGGCGGCGTTGGCGTCCCGCGCGTTCTTCCCCTCTTCGCAGACGCTCAGGAATGTGGCCCGGCCCGTGGACGCACAAGCGTTCCGGCTTGGCTCTGGCTCGGCCGCGCACGTGATCGGCTCGCGCGCGGGCCGGCGTACGAGGCCGGTGTGTGTGTGGAAGAGGTGGCGCACCGACGCCTCGCTCGGTCGCCGCCCGTCAACGACCCGCTGAGGGCGTGCGCGCGATCCTGCCCGAAAAGCTCTTCCTCGCGCAGCCCGGGATGTGATAATAACCAACTCTGGTGTTCTTGGATTCATCGCTGACGCCTTCGCGGCGGCGGCCCCGCACCGGCGTTGTCTGTGTGTGCGCGCGCAACTGGTTGTTGAGGGTGCAGACCCCGCCGTTCTGCCGGCAACTGAAAAAAGATTCGCCTGTGGTTCCTCCTGCAGCATTGCTTTCCCGCGCGCTATATAGTTGTGTAAATCGTGTGTGTGTTTCCTCCCCTGTGGAGCCGGAGTTTGGCAGCGAGTTGTGTCCGTATGTCAGCAAGCGTAGTCGTGAAACTTCTCGATATCCACTGCAGCGTGCACAAGTGTGTGTATTCGCAGGATTACGCCCCCGCGAGTGACCACCGTTTCTAGTGTTTTGCGGGGAGGTTAAAATTTAAAAGCCCCGCGTGTGCTCGGCGAAGATCGTCGACCTGTGTCGTGTGGACCTAAGAAGCATTTGGATTTCCTGCCGATGACGACGCCTTGGGCTACGCATATTCCTTCATCAGGAGACCCTTCGTCTCATGGTGAGTCGCACATTAAGAGCATAAATTTCTGCGGCTTTGGGACTCGCAAGAACACCCTTTCGTATCCGAGAATGTGAGCGCGATCTCCACAAATTCTGCACGACTCTTCGTGAAGAAAATAAAACGAGTCCTAGCATGCACCATCATCTGGCAGCTTCAATTTCTGCTCCAGAACAGGTATCGACCTCTTCCCTTAAATTCCTTTCATCGCGTACACGTCTTCAACTTGTTTCGGCTCGAATATCGTCCGCTCGGCATCGTCCTTCCTTTCTTGTTTTCAAAGAGTCGTCTGCTACCCTTTGAATGGACCAATTCAACTGAAAGCCCCCCGCCCCCCCTTTATTGCGGCTGCCGCGGCACCGCTTTTGAGAGCGCGCCGTCGGGATACATTCGGGTGCTTGCTTTGCTTCTGTTCGCCGTTCAGTGGAATCCCGGTCGTCACGTTTCTTTGCGCGCCGCACATGTCAGGAGCAGTGGGAACCGATAGCCATCCACAAAGCGCGCCGTTTTTCGAGCCCCTGCGGCGGGTGTTTTAAATTGGTTTTAGGGACGGGGTCGCGTATTCGATAACTGCTGTATTCGGGTGACGAAATCTCTGGCCGCTCGGCTATTACGTTGCTTCGTTGTGGAATACGCGCAGTAAGAAGCGGCGTTACTTTATCTCTTAGTTCCTACTATAATGGATCCATCTTTATATCGACGTTGAGATCAGGATATTTGCTGTCCGGCTCTAATGCGGCCGCTGCTTGAGTTATGACGAAGCTTATGCAGTAGCAGCGCGCTCCGATTATTGGCAGTATTTGTTGTCCGCTCAAGTGGTACGCGCTCTTCTGGCGTCACTATCGAAGAACATACTCATGAAAAGGAAACACGCTTTGAGTAAAACTGGTCCTTTTTCTATAGAGTTACCGCGTCGTTGGTTGTCTTAAGTCGTTTTGATACAAGTAGTCGAAAGCCTTTTCCCGGTACTTTTCTGACAGCAGTAGGATCTTTGAAAGCTGGGGCCACTTACATGCAGCTCTACGCGAGGCGCCCAGTTTTCGTAGAGATTTGTAACTGATGAAATGGTATGCAAAACAGCGCTGACGGAAGAAGGCGAGACAGACACATGCGCTGAACTAACAACCAAATGGTTTATTGCGAAAGAGGGGGCAATATAAAGCATAGAAGGGAAGAAGAAATGCGGTGCAAAACATGATATGGCATACATTCGGGATATCGATCTCCTGTGGGAATAGAGCCACCGATGGTTGGCTTACACATGAGTTGCCTAATGCATGAATGTGAAAGGCCTCCGGTATCAGGCACGCGGTATGATCGTTATATTTGGCGATGATAGTTGTTTGGTTCAAAAACGCCTCACATTCTTCGCAATCTGCGAAATGAATGACCATATTATTTCGGCGTGACTTGTTTTCAATGTCTTTCGCGTGTTCGCGTAGCCGATCGTTGACGCACCGTCCGGTCTCTCCGATGTAGAAACGGCCGCATGACAGTGGGACCTTGTACACTACACCACAGCAACAGTTGACAAATTTGTTTCTGTGTTTCTTCTGACAAGACTTCTTTCCACTCTCGTGATTCACTCTCTCGCACAGGCCTCCCAACTTGTTCCTGGCAGAGAAAAGGAGCTTTACGCCGGCTTTGTTCACAATCTTTTTCAGGTTATGCGAAACTTGGTGAACATACGGAATACATGTTATGTGCTTAGTGTCCAGTTTGCGCGTCTCCTTCTGAATTCTGCATTCTTTTAATATCGACTCTGCTCTGCTAGATAAGATCTTCGTCGGGTATCCCGCAGCGGTAAGCCTAGTAACCTGCGCGTCAAAGCTGGCTTGGGTCTTATGTGCACATGATCTGAACAGAGCGTCTTTCATGCATGTTTTCGCTATCCCGCGCTTGACTATCTTAGAGTGGGCCGACCGGAATGGGTGCAGGCTTTTCTGGGAGCGCGGGGAGTATATCCAACACACATGGTCACACGATAGCACAAGTTCCAGATCCAAAAACCTTAGTTTGTTGTTAGTAGGCAGCTCTGTGGTCAATTGTAGGTTGTTAAGTTCAGTACTGAACACGTCAAAAATCTGAGCAACAGTTTGTTGGGCGTTACTTTTGCGATAAAATACTAAAAAGTCATCTACATAACGCATAACCTTAACAACGGTGCCGTCCAGCTTGGCTTGAAGTTGTCTATCGCACGAAGCTAAGAACAGATCGCTGAGAACGGGAGCGAGGCTGGATCCAATTCAAACACCTTGTTTTTGGATGAAAAAACTATCATCAACTCTAGCAAACGTGGACTGTAAATAAAAGCGGAGCATTTCTAGAAACATGCTAACGCTTATACCACTAGAGTTCTGGAACTTGGTGCCTCCGTGACGGTCGATGCACTTGCTGATTTCTGCGATCACCGCGCTTTGCGGCAGGTAGTAGTACAAGTCCTTGACATCCACCGAAAACGCGCCAACGTGGGCAGGACACTCGTTTTGAAAGAATTCTGACACGGTCTCCGGCTTTCTGATGGGGAAAGGATCTTCTATCTCAAGGTGCGACAGGCACTTCTGCAGGAACACCGCTACCTCGCGCTGCCACGTTCCTCGTTCGGACACAATGACACGGAAGGGGCAGCTTACTTTATGCGTAGACGAAAAGGCTAGATGCCTTCGACGCTTTGACGGAAGAGGCCAGTCTTGAAAATCGAGCACGCTCACAAAGCTGTACTGCCTGCTCTTGCACTTTCGACGGCTTGACAGTTTTCACTTGTCTGAAGTTTGCAGCGACTGCAGCTTGAGCCTTTTCCTTGTAGAGGTCGTTTACCACGACGACAAAACCACCCTCTTTGTCCGACTGAACGAGCTTGACGCCAGCGTCTTTGAGGGCTGATACTGCTGCAGTGAGACGGCGCGTGCTTCCTTTCTTCACCTTCTGGGGTAGGGAATCCACGCCTTCCTTGATGCATCTCCCAGCTTCATCCGTTCTTACTCTTCTGGCAGCGGTCCTAACAAGAGAGAGGAGCTGTGTTTTGTCGAGTCGCGGATGCTCGCAGTATTTCGGCCCCAGCACGAGCAGGTTATTCACCTTCGGGGGGACACTTGCGTTCCCCAGCACGACGACGTCTTGTTGAGGCGAGGTAGGGGGCGCCTTTCGGCGAGGGAGCCTAGGAAGAACCTGTCGCCACATGAATTCCGCCGTCTGCGAAGCTACACGCAGGTCTTGACTGAATCTTCTATTCCCTTGTTCAGGGGGGACGTTGCTTCTGCACGCAATGCTCAGGCACTCCGTGTAAAATCTCGCTTGCCTCCAGGTCTCGGAGCGTAAGATGCGGCACGTCCTCTTGGCATGGCCTTCCGAAGGAATGAGACCCCCAAATAAACGGAGAACGTCCGGAGGCAGAAAGGAATTCTTCAATGAGTACATTCAACATGAACCAACCAGCCCGACTCAGCCCTCTCCTTTGTAACTGATCTTCACACGGCCGGTTCTCCGATTACTCCTAACATACCCGTGCAGTCTGCTCTCGTAGCTGTTCTTGGCGTGTGGTCCTAGCGTATCTCCTTTTTCATGTTTTTTTTTGTCTCTGATGAACCGTCCCGAAAGCAAGCTCGTCAAGCTGCAGCGTTGTTCTTTTACGAAAGGTAGCCGTCTAGTACTGACCAGACGTTACTTTCAGAAACTCCTTGCAGGTCTGGATCACACGTGCAGCTGCAAGATGAAAGAGCGGAACATGATTTGCTTCCGACTTTGTTGACGTATGGTATCGGTTATGAAATCTAACGTTTGAAGAAAACTCGTCTGGTCGGGTAGAAGATTCATGTGAGTGATCAAGGCTTCCGTTGGGAAGCCGAAACTTCTTCGTATTAACAACAACCTTTGATCGGCGTTCCTTTCTTAATGCATGAATGGTACCGGTTACGGCAGTCAAGCACGTCACCAAAGGAGCACAACAGGGCCGCCATACATACAACGAGTAAAAGTATTTGAACGGCTAAGTGAGCTCTTTCATCAGCTGATATTTAGTCCACCAGCCTTTTTCGTGAAGTCTGCCAATGTGCCCTTCAGTCGAAGGGCACGGCTTATACTAGAAGTACTGCGAAAATGATTGCGCGCGGTGAAAGCGACATTGCGTTTAGGGCCCCATGAACTGTCGCTCAATTTTTGCTATAAATAAAACAGTGTCTGTTTGTTCTGCCGGCATCCGGGAGAACAAAAGCCACATTTTGCCACGAAAACGATTTTTTTTTGTGCTTCCACGAAGGAAGCCCTCCGGACATTCCGTGCCTCGCTGGAATTACAAAATGTAACCGACAGAAAATGGACTACTTCTTGGGTCGCGAGCACCCACATAGAGCGACTTATTTAGGCTCTCCTTTTCATATACATGTTGTCTTCATGTCAGGAAAATAATACATGGCGGTCGCGGGTTGGAATTTCACCGCAGTGAACATCGAAATAAGTAGAGTGTGCAGGGTGCCTGACTCATCGGTGGAAAATAATGAACATAAAAACGACTGAACGAGGAAGGGAAACAGCGTGCATCATTAATGAAGGCCTAACAAAGTGGCTTGTTGAGCTAGTTGGTCATGCACTTATACATATCAGCGCTTGAAGGACACGACAGGTAGGGAGACAGAGTGCAACTGAATTACATTCATGGAGGGATGATAAACACATACAGCGCAGATAAAACAGTCGACAATCAGTCCCGTCACATGTTGCTTCGCTGCTAGCCAAGGAAGGGCATTTTTGGATGGGTGAGGGTAGAAAGCAGCATGTGACGGGACCGATTGTCTACAGTTCAATTTTATCTGTACTGTATACTTGGTGTTTCAGGGAAGACTTTCAAAAGTTTTCAGAAATAGGCTTTTGGGGGTAAAAATATGACTTTTCCGGCATAGTATTACCAGTGTTGTCGGACACCGGAAAGCCGGTGAATCGTCTTTAGTGAGCCAGATAACCTAATTTTAATAATTGACTTTTTAATTAGTCGAGTTATGCGCCTAGTTGCAATTAGAGGTTTTTAGCCGGCCGTTAGTAACAGCCATATCGGTTTTTACAGTTTCGGAAACGCGATTGTTCTCGGTGCTGTGGCTCGACAGAATTTGGCTTTTTTAAACTGCTTCGTGCACTGAAAAGGTTGCTTTGCCTGCATGCTTTCCGCAACCGCGTATATTTTAGCGCGATGTGGCCGAACTTTGTTGGGTTACATCACCGAGGAAATTCTAAAAACTGATATGGCTATTGCTAACGACCGGCTAAAAATGTCTAATGGCAACTTTCTAGCTGCGATAGTTAAAAATTTAATTATCAGAAATTAGCGAACAAGTTTACTACTTAAGACAATTCACCGGCTATGCGGTGTCAGCCAACACTTGTCATACTATGCCGCAAACGCCATATTTTTACCCCAAGAAGCCTGTTTTTGAAAGCCTTCCGCAAAACATCTGCTGTATCTATCACCGCTTCAGGAATCAAATTCAGTTGTCAGTTCAGCAGAGTGTGTCTCCCTTTCTGTCGGTTCCCTTCAAGCGCCGGTTTGTATAAAACCGTTACATTGTTCAGATAACCAGCTGGAGACTCGCACACGCGCTCGACTAGCTGAGCTTTTTGTCGCACTTGGGCGCAAACTATTGTTCGCTTCGTGCGCTTTCGGCTGTTTCGGGGCACCGAATTTCTCAGCAGCCAAGAATGGACGCAAGAAGTGACAAGGGTACTACTGTCAAGCTGTAGGCGATCATTGGCAACTTGCAAGTCAGTGTGGTACTTCTGGCAGCGGTGAGAGCGAACTGTGCCGTCCCGGGTGAATCGCGGCGCCGTGAAAAGCGGAGAAAAATATTTCTCATGACGCTCTAAGTATAGACAATCAGAGGCGAGTGTCGGTGGAATAGATGCTGCCGTTAATGAACGGCCTCGCCAGGAATTTCTGTCGGACAGTCCGACTCTTTTCTCTCGTGCACGAGTGATTGGCCCCCGCAGTCGAGGTATTGCGTTCATCAACGGTTAGCATTGAGCTCGATATCCATTGACGCCTTTCGGACGACAAGGCTGCAGGGCGTTGAGAGGGGCCACGACGAAATAGCGGCATCTTTATGCGTTAACATTGCAGCTGGAGTATAAAAACACGACGAAAACAGTCCGACTTCAATATCTGAAAGAATGAAAATAGGTTTTGGGAAGGAAATGGCGTAGTAACTGTCTCGCCTCCAGGTGGACACCTCAACCGCGCCGTTAGGGAAGGGAGGAAGGTTGGAGAGGTAGAAGGGAGATGTGCCGTAGTGGAGGTCTCTTGAGCAATTTCGACCACCTGGGGATGTTTGACGTGCACTGATAGTCGCAGAGCACACGGGCGCCTTTTGCGTTTCGCCCCCATCGAAACGCGGCCGGGTGCTCCGGCTCAGTAGCCGAGCGCTCTAACCACACAGCCACCGCGGCGGGTCAGCATTTGTGAGAAGGATCGCTATTTCTCATATCAGTGCCGATCGATTGTTGTGTTCGGTTGCACCCGCGTTCAAGCGGGACGTGTCGTGTTGCCTTTTGTAGTTAAGTAAATATAAACACGGCTCATGGATGTGAACTGCTGTCGCCTGTACCTTTGAAGAGTACGCCGCAGTGGAGGAGTGTACCGTACCAGAGCTGTGCATGTCAGGCATGTTGTACATTGCGGGCTGCGCGTTGGTTTCGACCGGGTCGGCTTTTTCGGCGCCTTTGGGAGCGTCGATCAGCCGACGAGTGTTTTTCGCCTTTTGCCTCCGTCGAAATGCGGCCGCTAATGGAACTCGAGCTGCGCCGTCCGCTTGTCTTGGCTTTCACCACCAGTGGGAGCGTGTGGAAAATGGACGGCGGAGATCCTTGCGTGTGCAGAGTGCGCGCGTTGCATAAAGCTCCGCTTAACGGACTCTCTGCCTCGGCGGTTTCCAAGCTGTGTAATGGTGCGCGTGGAAGTACCACCGGCATACTCATTTTTTAGTGCGGGGAAAATCTTTGCTCTAGCCACAGCAGCCAGCCAGCGGAACTTGTCATTGGCTGGCGCTCTGTGTGGCCTACGGGAGCTAACTCTCCTGAGTAGAGTTCGACACCCGCTAAGTCATTGTGGTCAACAGTGCTCCCATGGGATCATCTTTCGCATCTTAAGACATTGCCAGGCGAGTCCCCGTTTCGCACATCCCATTTCGGCGTCTAAAATTTAAAATGCTAAACCGCATATCCCCTGTCTTTCGTCTATTGGACTGCTTGGTGCGTCGATGCAAGTTAAGCACCGCCGCTTCTCACCGGCCGTGGCGGTCTTTCTCCGACTGCTTCAAAGTCAGACTTTCGCCTGCCTCTCTCGTCTCCACCGTATTCATCCAGCCCGCTGTCGCCCTGAATATCCACTCTGTGGGGCTCAATGCTTCATCTCGCAAGCTGTTTCCAGCGCTGGGAAAGGTGTGAGCAGTCTCGTCCAATTAGGGCCAAGGAAGACAACAAATTGACCCTCAGATAATTGTGCAGTGCTGTGACTATTTTTCAAGCAATGACCGTGATTGAAAGGATAATTCGGGATGGTGTTTCGCGAGCACAGCGAGCGTTTCACTGACTCGTTAAATTAGAATACAAAGTCCGCACCTACAGAGCACTGCGGATTCTGGGACACCCACGCTATTCAAACAGTGCCAACAGAAGCGGCCTGGGAAAGCGTTGTTCGTGCACCCGACCTGTTCGTTCGCCGGACTGCAGAGGCAGCGTCAAGGCGGTTGGGGTCCTGGACTGTGCCCCACTCCCAGTCCCGCAACATATGACCCCCCCCCCCCCCCCCCTCTAAGTAATAATTATTTCTCACTCACATCAAGCGCGCTGCGCGGTATTATAACAAACGCGATAGTAGTGACTACCCCATCTCATACATCAGGTGCAACGCTGTGAAAGTTACGAAAGCAGACCGCGTGAAAATATAAATGGAGGCGTGTTGCAGCGCGCATGTTTTGTGATCGAGTGGCCTAAGGCATGAGAAAGCGACAGCGTTTCGTCACCAATTTAAGCGCGCATTTCGTCAAGCTTGTTGCAAATTTATTGTGTAATGAACCAGCAGGCAAAGCATTTATTATATTTTTCTCTCCACAAGGAACGCGTTAATTACTGATCGCGGAAGTAGGCAGGGCAAACAAGAAAAGTCTCACTTCTCGGCGGACACCTCAACCGCGCCGTTAAGAGAAGGAAGTAAGGTGGGAGTGAAAGAGGGAAATCCGTTTGCTTTGGCAGCGTTGCATGATATATGTGTGAGTGTAGTGAACGCTAGAAAAGAGAGGCCGCGATGCTCCGACAGCGCTTGGCGTTCTCAACTTTACCGCCGGGCTGCGTCCCAGACGGCCGCGTTCTCCAGCGCTGCCTTTCACGGGACGTGGTTTCGCCGAGAGCCCGCTGAAAAGCCGCACGTTCCTTCCTCGGCGTCTCGAAAGCGATCCGTCGATGGGCTCTCACCTCGGCCGGGCTTTTACCGTGATTGAACATCCGACACGTCTGGCTTCCGCTGTCTTCGCTTGGCCGGGATCTTCAATTATTCCGTTATCTGCGCCAATCTCTCTCGGGAGGGACGCCGTCGGGAAAAGTGCGGAACTACTGGTTTCCTCTTTTAGTTAGGAGCTACGACAGTGCGCGCTCCCCCCAAAACAAATCAGTTCGGAAAGTTCTTCCGAGCGTGATCACATGGCAGGCAGAGGGAAAGAAAAGTCGCCTTCCGAAGGCGGCACATTCCCTGCAATTCTGGACAGAAGTGTTTTTGAGCGGGAATCCGTTTGTGAACGCAATTTTTTTCATATAATGTAAAATTTCACTATAACAATCAATGTATACGCAGATCACCCGACGGCAGTCTTGTATTTTTGTTTTCTATTAACGTTTTTGCTATCGTCAACTGTGTTCCCCATTGGTTTTCTATGGGTGTCTTAACTGTTCGATGCGATCGCTGGAAAGACTTTAAAATAATGATTTTGCTACATATCAGAATAATGGACCATTATTTTCAATATTTCCATAACAGTTTCACAACTTTCAAAATTTTTGCCCGAGAAAGCTGGACATGGCTTCATTGGGTGTCTCCTCAGCCACAGTTGAATAATGCAGTACCAAAAACTAGCTTCCTAGCAGCTAGCCTAGCAACATATCTTAACCTAAGCTCCTGTGCCTGCATTTCTTCCTGTATTTTTTTACGCGTCACTTTCCCCTTTCCTGCAACATCTTCTCATTAGGCGAACAGTATGATCTAAGTAAATAAATGCATAGCATGCCGCTTGGAATCGTTGTTTGTTAGTACTACTCTCTTTAAATCATTGTGTAAGAAGCGTTCCTAATCATTTCTTTTATCTGTCATTTTATTGTGCTTCTCACTAAACTTACCCGCTAGACACCGGTTTTCAACTTGCTCTATAGCTGTAGTGTCAACATAGCAATAAAGAAACTTTGCTGAAGAAACACGTAACTCATATATCTTGTTTCTTGTGCGCTGTTTACCTGTCGCTGGCGATTTTAGTGACTCCACATCTTTTGTACAGTCTTAAAATAAAAAAACGTCAGGAATATTCGGCGCTTTAGGCTCTGATAAACAGTATTTGGCGCACTCTGGCAAAGAGATGTGTTCACTGAATACCTGGTTGTTCACCCACCCTTCAGTTTCTGACTACTTCTCCTTTTTAATACTGTCCTAGATGAGAGAAATGTGCGACTGTTTTCTCGCGCAGGCTTCAAATCTAGGCTGGCTATCATTACTGCAAAGTTTCTTTTCGCTGGAGAGCGGCCGCAAAAAAAAAAAGAATGTTCGCCATTTAAAGTGCAATATGTTTCCCCAGTTTTTTCGGCATCCAAGACGCCAAAGTCGCTTGACTCCAAACACTAGCCGCGCCTTTAGCGCGGGGAAAAGTTCGTCGATTTTTTTTTCCAACTTCACGCGAGGACCGATAATTCGGAGAATAGGTGCTGCGGCTCGCGAACGTTGGTTCTCATGTGACGTTCCTTGTGTGTGCTACGAGGGTCCGCGTTCGACGGCGCGGCGTAGACGGAGCCCCCAGTGGCGGCGAAAGCACTCAAGGGAAAACAATTCAGCTGGAAGAGAGGAGATCGGCGACAGCCGGTCTCGTTTTGGAAGCAGCCAGCACACATGTTTCTACTGTATATGGCTGCAAGCAACTTGAGTGGGATTGCTTTCGGGCCTGCCGCCATGGACCGCACGGAGAAGACCCAGGTGACAACTGCGTCCAATTACCGAGCCATACTCGTTGAGAGTGAACGACCAAAACGAAGGGGTTTAAGCACAACCGGACCCCCTTTCCATAGTGTCGGCACGTGTCGAACGCCGCCGCCGCGGGGAGACGGGCGTTATCTTCCCCAATTGCCGTAACCGTGCCGGGGACAAAGGGCCTCGTTTCGGCGGGCCTGGCCCCTTGACAAGACGGCGGGCATGATCACCAACACTCCCGAGCACATCCTAGGACAAGGGACCACTTTCCCGGCCTTTTAGTGACCTCGCGTTCCGGCCTTGAGTGGCGAGTGTCATTTGATGGAGAACGGAGGTCGGTGACCCGCGGGAACCGTCAGCGGGCCAGAGACCGTCTACCACAGCCGACGCTACCTCGACGACAACCTTCTTTCCCTCGGACTCAACACGTGCCGGGGGCGAAACCATAAGTCCGGTGGTGTGTTTGTGCGCCCAAGTGAAAGCCCTAGGCCCCTCCCACTCCGGCGTGGGCGTCCTCAACCTAGGGAATGTGGGGAATAAGAAGGGTATAAAAATCGACAAGGAGTACGGAAGAAAAGACGCTCAGGACGACATCGTTCGCCAAGGGGGCTGTCAGCGCCGAAGCCCGACGGCGTGCAGCTTCTGCCAGCAACCGTTCGAGCTCAACTCCGGAGCCCCTCGATCGTCCCCATGAAGTCGTCGGCACGTAAGCTCGGACACCCCAGCCTCTGATGTATAATCATGATCATGTATAATTATTGAATATATCTGTTTGTTTAAACTGAGCCCTATGGTGTCTCTTTGCCTCTCCGTCCCGTGTGGACCTGCGTATTATGGGGGGTCGTCACACTCATGAGTGCCGTGCACTTTCTGAGGAAGGCAAGGGCTAAGCGGGTCTGAAATACATGAAAGGTGAAGCATGCACGCGTGTAAGGGGAACAGCAGGCGATTTTCACGCAACCAGCAATTAAACAATAAGTGCGAACACAAAGAGTGAGAAAGAAGCGCGCGTTTTTTTATAAGTAATTTCGCGTGATTCGTTTTTTGGTGTCGCAAGTTCTGCAGCGGAGAACTCGAAATATAGTTAATAGATACAGTACTCGGTTATCGAGTGCCACAGTATTCTGTTCCGCTAGGTGTGTCGCTTGCGGCTGTGCGACATGGGCCCAGTTTATAGCCCGCCAGCTCTCGCGCGGTGCGACGGGAAGCCGTTGGCTTCCGTCTGTGTCGTCGTCCACTCGCAGAAGTCACTATGCGGAGAGTGAGCCAGGGGTCCGTGGGGACGTCGTCCCCGCAGTAGTGCAGCACACGAACAACGGGAGAGGGAGACGCAGAGCAGCATGGGCAGACGACAGCGAACAAGCAGATCATGTCGTCTGCTTGTTGCGCAAATAGCCTGGTGTCGATTTCTCTTCCTTCCGCACAACACGGAGAGAGAGAGAGAGAGAGAGGTTCCCATTGGCCGCCGCTGCTTCTGTTCCGACACCTGAGGTCTTGCGATCAGCTCTCCCCAATGGACGCACGGAATCCGCCACGGTGATTGAATGGGGACACGAAACCCGAGCTCAGCGCGCGGCGGCTCGCTGTCGTGGCGAGCATCGTCCGATGCCCGAGAAACGCGAGAGTGTCTTGCTAGCCGTAAATGCATCGGGAGGTGGGGGGAATGAAGGAGCAGCGGTTAATGGAGCCACTTTTGTTTCCGCATACAGTTCCGTACGCGTTTTTGTTTCCGCATACAGTTCCGTACGCGTCCGAGAGGTCCAGTTCCACTGTTGTATTTCCGCCGGGAACTGGAGACCGCCGAAGGGGCATCCTGTGAGGCTCACGCGTACCTGGGAACAGTAATAATAACAAAAAATTCAAGGGGGCACTTTGTTCACCTAAAGTGCTGTGAGGCGAAAGCCGTTAGCGTGGTGTTGCTGCTTGTGTCACTGATGTGGGGTTAAGATCTTAATTAAGTACTTGCGTTTGCCCGCATTCTGAGACTCCATTGAAGCGAGGGCTACAGGAGGCAGGTTGCGCGGGCGCGGCGGGTGTCCGGTGCCGCCACCTCGCGCATACGCAGTAAACTACCAATCACGCAACATGGCGTCCGAAATTATCCGCACGCGCCTATGATCTCGGAGGCCATTGTTCAAGAGCGTAACTGACGGACGGACGCAGCATGAGCCATTAAAGGCTTTTGCCTTAATAACAACAATAGTAACAAACACAATATTCACGGCGGTTACCATCGTGACGGTCTATAGTTTCATTCCTTACACACCGGCCGGCGCGAATAAAACGTTGTTCAGACGTCGAATCAGCATGCGAGCGAAGTACTACACAGAGCTAAACGAAAGTGCGGGAAGTGGAATCATTCGATGCAGCGACGGCGGATTGTCGAGTGGAGTGAACGGGAAAGCAGGAGCACTGAGCGTCACCCCCCCCCCCCCTTCTCCACTCTCCCCCGCTGAGTACACTGGGGAAAGCGAAATAAAAAGCGCTAACGAGCTTTTCCGAGAGAGGCGCGTGACCCCTGCAACAACAGCAGTCCCGTGCGACGCGATGCAAGTGCCGCGCATGTCGCCTCGTCGATACGTGCGCCGCGGTCGATGCTGTGCCAGCTTGGAGGAGAGGGAAGAGGGAGGAGAGGGGCGAATGAAGTGTCTCGGTGCGTTGATTGATTTCATTTGTCACGCTTTGGCGCAGCCGCCGGACAAAGACCCTGTCCCGTCGATGGAACGAGGGAGTGTTTTGCTTTCGTCCCCGCCTTCGCCACGTCCGATCTCTTCGAGCACGCCCACTCGTCGCGGCTGCAGGGGAACAAAAAAAGGGAATGGCGCTGAATGATCGGTCCCTAAAGGGTGTACCCTGTCGGTCGCGGTGACGATGGCGCTTTTCTAAATGCGGCAGTTTTCTGCCTGTGTCTGCGAGGGAATTGGGCGGCTGCTCCACCGGCTCAGTTCGGCGGTTATGACGTTTCTGCTGATAACGCGGTGTCCAGCTCGATAGCAGGCCGCCTTTTCGGTGAGGGCGAGGCGGGAGAGTGATCATGTGCTGAAATTTATGCGCACGTTAAGAATACTTGCACGCTCTAAATCAATCCCCCCTACTGTGCCCTTCCATAGCTGGCAGTGCACAAATCGAACGTGAACCTGTGGCGAATGAGTACTTCGCCGTGCTGATGGGGTGAGTACAGGAAGCGCCATGCTTAGAAACTGTCACAAACCGCCGCAGGCACCATCCGTCACCAGCGGCGCCATTTTCTTTTTAGTGTTCAGTCGTCCTTGCTGTAGTTATCTGGCAGATATCAACAGCAGGCATCCCAGTGACGTTCTTACAAAATGTGCAGCGGTCATAGTGGGACGCAGGGCAAGGGAACAGAAACGCGCATCTGAAGGCCACACGGAATCGTGGAGAGAAAGACATGAGCGGCTCTCAGTAACAAGTTTAGGCTTTCGATGAAGGGTTTGACGGAAGCCCGTCTGGTCGGGATGGTGAGCGACCAATAAATGAGACATCGTCGACCAGTAGGAAAATGAAATGACGTTCCGGCTTCCAAACGGGAGCCTTGTTCACAACGACGACAAAATGAAATCGCGTCGCGTTAAGTACGGGCTGAACTTTACTTTTTAGTCGGGTTGAGTTTCCGCGCCACGGTGCGTATTCAGGCGCGACGAAAATGAAAATTGGTTTTTGAGGAAAGGAAATGGCGCAGTAATTGCCTCAAAACATGTTTGCATATGCCACAATGAAAACGTGTTTTCATAAGTGCGCCGACGGAGCACCACAAATATTGTCCCAATCGCGATGGACATCATCCCTACGTGTGCGGTAAGGTGACGTGTTTTCCGCTGCACTGGTTACTTTCGTTGCTGATGCAAATGCGTCGCAAGACCATCTACGAGGCACTCGACCACTGTGGCTTCAATGTAGGCTGGGAGTAGCTCTATTTTCTACTACCCTCTGCGGGGATCACTGCTCAGAGCTGGGGGGGGGGGGGGGGGGGGGTAAGTGAGGAGGGAGGGGGGAGGAGGTCCGAGAAAGGCAACACGGCACACACCACGCAGGTGTCTATGAAAGTTGGTGGGTAAGACTTGACTGGTTCTAGTACCGCTCCCATCGTGCTTGCCCAGTGACTATAGACGGCGCAGTAATCGCGGGCTCCGCCTGCGCAGCGGTTGAAGCGCGTCGCTTCTTGTATCCAATTGCCAGTCGCAGGCAGCGAGGCCGCGGTGTACACAGAAGTCGCCGCAGACTTCCAGCGATCGACACGCAACGTTCCTCGAGAGCCTGACCGATAATCGCGCTTGCACGCGTGTCCAGAGACTACAGCGACAGTGGCACTCGCGACGATCATCGTCTGCGTGGAACGTCGTCTGCTCATCCTCCGGAGGAATCGTGACCAACAGAGACGTCCATGCATGACGACCGCGCGCTTTGTGGGTCAGTGTCGATCGAGCAACGGGGCTTCCGTTTCTTTCTTCGGCTGCTCGCGTCGTCCCTCCGGCGTCGATTCGACGTCGATACGAGTCTGCCGGGAGGTCACGGACGCGCGAGACGCGACTCCGCCGGGACGCTATCCTCGGATGCGTGCGTCAGTCTCGATGACTGCCTCGGTGGCCCGCATACGCGCCCAAGGAAGCGGGCATGTAGGATACGAGGAAGCTCGATGCAACCGACTCCGCTGCCGCGTTTGCGCCACCCGGTTTCGCAGTACGCGCCGACCGCGAATCGGGTGAGTTACGACAGCTCGGGTCGGTTCTGGTGACCGGGGCACATAAGGCGTGCTCTCGACGGCCTGGAACGTGCACGCAGCAGGCACGGTTCACGCGCGCAGAAAAGCAGAGCGCTAGATAAAACGGAGTGCGCGCGAGATTAAGCTCCCATGGACTCGATAACAGAGATTAGTTTCTCAAACTGCGCACACGAGCGTCTAAAACAAAATGCAGCTGAGACGGAAAAGAACACGACACCAAAGATGTCCTCGAGCCCCAGCACGTGTCGACTGCGTCAAGGCTTCTGGAGGGCGGGTCGAACTGCGCGATAGATACACCCTGATGACATGCGTGGTCGCTCAGGCTTTCTTTCTTGCGACTGTTGTGTCGACGGCGACACGGGTGGCCCCTCCTCATCGTTTGCCTGATGGCAGCTTGCTTTGATTGGCCTGCTGGAGAGTACGGCTGAAACGATCCCCGATGCAGACTTTGATCGAAATGAGCGATGAAACGGGGATGCGGCGATTGTTGTGCATCGTGATTTCGGCCTGCGTTCCTGCCGCGCCGTCGCGTGCGTGCCTGATGACGCTGCTAATCGCGCATCCTGTGCCTATTGTTGCTCGAGAGAGCTAGGGGAAAAAATTACGCGGCGCTTGCGACTGTCCGCGTCGTGATTCGTGCGCCAAATGGCAGTAAAGGACTCCGGCGCTAGGCACGTCGGTTTGTTGGGGCGAAATGAGGTCGAGGGTTTTGGATGACGCGAATCCTGCCGCTCTGACGACGCGGCAGTGAGAACGTCTGATGGCCGCGTTTTGTTTCGTTTGCAGGGTTTCTCTTGCATTCTATGCTCCCGTCGCAAGCGACTGCAACCTGGCCTTGCGAATAATCTTGTTTTCGTCCACTTGGTAGAGCGAGTGGGGCAAAAATGTAGGGGTGGCAGAGAAATATTTCTATTGCAGAGCTCGAGCACGCCAGCTTAGCTAGTTCGTGATTGCCAGTCTAGGGTTCTAGATCTCTTCGATGCTTGCAGATTCAGTACCTTTGCAGGATTGGGCCCAATTGGGGCTTCTTTCGCTCGTATTTTGAGGCGAATAAAGCGTGTCCGCAGTGTACAGCACTCGTGGGCATAATGGATGCCTTACGATTCAAAAATGGTCGGCACCCTTCTATTCGTACCTGACGTGCCTTGTCTGTGCAGATGTTGCCGCGATGGAAGCGTGCGCGGCCCGTGGCCCTAGCCTGCAACCATGGTCGCCGAGGCCGTCGGCTGCTCGAGCTACGAGGCGGCAACCCCCGGAAGGGGCTCTTCTTCCGCGGGGAGGGGCGCCAGGTTTCAGGATCAAAAGAGGCAGAACAGAAGCTCTGCTGCTCCAACAAACCTTCCTCCTAGTTGCCGGCTATTCGCTTTTTTTTCTTGTTGCGTTTTTCTCCTTTCCATTCCCGGCCGGCCCGCGCAGCGTGGTTTCTGTGCGAAAGCCTTCCCGCTTCTGGAAGACGGAGCCTTTGGCCGCTCCCCGTCTCAGGCCGACTCTGTGGGGAGTGTCCGCTTGCCTCCCCCTCCTCCGTGTGCCACCCTCGCAGAGGCTGAAAGCACGCCCCTCCTTGAGCCTGGGCGTGGATGGTGTACGCTTTCTTTATCTTTCCCTTTGTTTTGTTTTGCGTGTTAGAAAAGATACTTTCTTTTCCCTTCCGCCCTCAAGTGGAATCCGGGTTCTCGACTCGGAGGAAGAAAGAGAGGAGGTCCTCCTCCCTCGTGGAAACCTTATCCAGTGGCGCTCGGTGCGTCGGCGCGCTCTGTGAGCGCGATCGCGGAATGTGCTCGTCTCCTGGTTCGTTGTCACTGTCCGTTCGCACAACAGGTTGGCGCGCTTGTTGTGATGCAGCCTGGATTATTAGCAACGTGACAGTTACGTTGGCCCATTCTACAGTCCGCAAGTAACAGTAGATGCCAACGAAGCGACAGGGGAAAACGCAATTCGGGCTCAGTTGAAGCTGAAAGAACAGGGTAGTGTCTTCTTTTGTGCTTTTCGTGTACCAATTGGAAACTGTGTGTCACGTGCCGCATGATCCGCAGCACGTATTATGCTCTTGTGGGAAGTGTGTGTTGCATGGTTGTCCCTCATTCCGGGATCCCGTTGGCCTTGACCGCTGCGCAGGTCTGCCGATGTAGGGCCTGTTGGGCCGATAGCTCCTAGCAACCGAGCAGGGCCGCCTGCCAGTCCTCTCTCTCTCTCTCGTGTGGCGTAAGGTGGAATGGCTGAATTGGGTTTTAACGTCCGGAATCTGCATGTGGGCCAACAGACACCGCTGCGGAATAATTTCAGCTTCGCATAACGCCCGATCACCTCCATCGAAATGCAGCACAAGATTTCATGCGGCGACCCTGGGCTCACGAACCGAATGCCAGGCCATCACCTCTGTCGGCGGCATTCTGCGTCGCTGCTCCGCCCTCATCCGCCGCTGGGTAGGGGGTTTCTCTCGGTTCGCTTCCCTTGCACTCTGTGTGGCAGAGAACCTCCCAGAGGTCAGCTGCTCTCCGGCTGGCGCGCGTCTTCGAGTTCGCGGGCGACAGAGATACTTGACGAGCGCCTCCTTCTGGCTCTTGTTCGCTTTACTTTCAGCCGCCCAGCCGATGGCCCTGCGGCAGGCACCGAAAGGCAGCGTCCTTCGAGCAGAGCCACCCAAGTTGCTCGTCGCCTCTTCGGATTCGCCGCTATTGGCTTCCTTCCGTCGGTGGGTGAAATGGCGCCCCAAATGTGCCTCTTGGCGAGGCTCCCATTTCATGACGCGGCTCACAGTTTCCGCGTAACTCTTACGTCGCGTGGCTTTTCTGAGCGATGTGTGACGTCAGGTGACGGCCGCATGTGTTACAGGACGTTGTCGGGCGTTCGCCCACGCGCACCTACGACAGGTGGCCATTTCCCGTAGTAGAGAGCTTAACGCTGCACGAACTCTGGTAAACGGCACAGCATTGCTCTTGCTAGCGCGGCTGGGGACAGTTACGAGAGCGTATTGTATGCGTTTTTATTTGCTGCTCCTTCTGCAGGGTTGCTGTCAGACGCGGGGGCTACGCTAATGAGTTAGACGCGTCAGCGCGGTGCTACACACTGTTGCGGTTCCCAATTTCGCCGAGTGGTTCGCGGCGACACTCGGAGGTTCACAGACGTGGTGGCTCCCCTTGGAAAGCGGCGCGTCGGGAAGAGCGTGCTCTCCTCCGCCACGCCGCGGGTAGCCCCCCTGGATGTTGGGTAACCGCGTGCCATGCGATCGAGCCATCAGTTGTGGTTGTGAAAAATGACGCGGTCGTCGGTGAGAAATGGTCTGGGGGTGGCGCAACGGGCTGTCGTCCCCCTGCTCTTTCTCCGGAGAGACGGCCGCGCTATAGCCGGGGTAAGTCACCTCGCGGCATGCGACACCTTCTCGCCGTAGGCCCCCTGGTACCCGCACGGGAATGGGGCGCAGTGCTGGGGCGACTCTTCACCGACCACTCTCTGCGGAAAGGGCAGTAGGCTAGAGCACTGCGCTGGAGGGCAGCTTACTCCATTTCTACTCTCGTATAGGCGTACTTGTGTCTAGAGGGAGTTAGACCGCTTAATGGCTGTGGGTTTCTCAGTGGGCACAGGCCACTACCCACCGCGGGTTCGAGCTTCGCGCGAGCCAAGGGCCCCGATCAGCCGTCACCACACGCACCCTGGGGCACCGCTGCGGCGGCGTTCAACCTCTGCAGAGAGGAGAGCGGCTCGCCGCAAGAAACAGGCCTCCAAGTTCACGAAGGCGACGTTTATTGACGCCGTCCTCCAGCGGTACATACACACACTCAACAGTCATCCCGTCCCGGGGCGCGCTCAGAGCAAGGCTCCGGTGCGCGCTCGGGGCAACAAGAGAAATGCGAGCCGCTAGCACGCCGCTGCAGGAGATTGTCCCCGCGGCAGTGCTGTGATCTCTCTCGTGTCGGTCGTTGAACCGTTTGCGAGAGAGAGTGGGCAGTCAACGCAAGGTGCGCCTGTCAGAGGTCGTTGGACCCCTGGACAGGCTCGAGCCGCGGCGGATCAAGGACCCACGCTGGCGAGCTCGAGTATGAACTGGTCCGAACGGCAGAGGCCGGCCCGGACGAACAGTAACGTACGCACCTTACGCTGTCTCGGAGGGGTCTCTCTCTCTGCGCCCCGCTCGGACGGTCGCGCACCGCGCGACCACCCCAAACGGGTCCCGAATTCCCGCCAAAAGTCACCAATGGCAAAGGCCCTTGAGAAGCCGGGGGCGGAGCTGCGGCCGAATGACAGCGATTAGCCACCAGCCGTCTCTCCGCCGCCCGAGGCGGGAGAAAGGGAAAGAGGGCGACGCGGGATGCCGCGCAGACGCCACGGCTTGAATCTAGCAGGCTTCCCATATGGCACACTGAGGACAGGTGCATCCGACTCTTGTTCCTATCAAAAAATTGATTGTACGGCTATCTCTGGTTATATTGGTGTTTGCTCGAAAACAAAAGATGGTTATGTAGTCAAGAGTTTGACGAAACGTCGTCTGGTCAGGTAGAGGCATAATAAAAACATAGGGTCACTGACCAAGTCAAAATTTTAAAGAAACGTATTGACGTTTCGGAAGCCCTACGGCTTCCATTCATCGAAACGGTGTGACGTCATCAAAGGCGGGAAAATGTGAAATCATACACAGTAATAGTCAGCACTGGTACTTACAACTGCACCAGCTACAAAGGAACAGAACGCAATTTCGTTAGAGTTTGAATCTTTTCGCATTACTCGCACGTAGGTTCTGTAAAAGGCACCTCCGGCGTTTTTTTCTACCTCGTCTCATTTTATTGAAGCTTTCGCGGTTCTCTCCCGCAGTTTTCTGGTCCTTTGTACCAAGTTTCGCATCGGGGCGGTGTTTTGTTCCAGCGCAAATGAATTTTAAAATTTACCATGTCGTGGCCTCAGTCTTGGACATTTACAGGCACCTTGCGAGTGTGACGTCACTGAACGCGCGGCCGTCGGTATTGGCTCTCGTTGCTCAAGCATAGAATTTAGGCGGGAAGTCGGCACCAGTCGTGAAAACTCGCAGAAGCTCGCCGAATGCGTTCTCAACCGGGCTGACCAACAACCCGGTCGCATGAAGAGTAGTCTGCTGCGTGCTTGTGCACGCTGCCATGCCACATAGTGGCAGGCCTCCGTATGGGCAGCCTGGGATAGAAGTCGAGGCGCAAGCTACAATGTAAGCACACTGCTATACGTGATTCTCGGCAATATGTGCGTTCAGCAGCAAGCAAGTCACGCTTGCTTACTTTTGCAGACGTTGCACAATGCGACCAACTACAAATGTTGTCTTAGAGGGGAGACGTGTGTGCAGCCTGCACGGTGCGTTTTGCTGATTATCTCGTGAGTGTGGTGTCACTTTTTCTCACGAGTACGTGCTGTTCGCACTGAATGCTGTATTAGAGTGTCCGGTGTCGTGCGATAAATCCAAGCATTGCTGAAGATGCGCTCTTCGGAGCAGATATATTTTGAGAGAGAGAGCGATGGAAACGCCAACACGATCATACGAGGTCAAGACAATGAAATTGGCTGTGTGCCCAAAAATGGGCTTCTTAGACGTGCTCCGCGCAAGGCAGTGTGGTTTTGCCCAAGGTGCAACGCGTGAAACGAGGCCCTAGGGAGAAGTAAACGACGCCGCTTTCGCGTCTCCTCCTCTTAGCCGCGTTTGAAGGAAATTCGAGGCGGAATCGGCGCTTTTTCTTCAGAAACTTCCTTTCGCCCTTGAATGGATGGGCTCTGCTTGATACGAAAACTGTGCGCTCCTGCCAAGGTGAAGGGCAGACATTTCACGTTCCAGAGATTTTTTTTTTTTTTTCCCCTTGTATTACTACGCACTTGCTTTTCAGCGGCCTGCCCTTTATCGCCAGTTGTGTGGTATTTGTTTCGGGACTGTGCACCCTCCCTTCCGCTACCCATTTCCTGCCGGCGTTCACGTTGGGGCCCCCTGAGCAAACTTCGCTCGCAAAGATGGCGGCCGCCGACGCTCAGTGCCAGCCCTCGCCACTGATTGCGATCCGCTGACCCGCTACCGGTGTTTCGCTTCCCCCCCCCCCCCTCATTTCTCCTCTCCGCTTCCCCCGAGGACGCTTGCTCTGCACCCCCTGAAACGCCAGGTAGCACTGCAAACTCGAACAAGAAGAATAAAAACAGCGGGGGAGCACGCGGAGCGGCAAACATGGCCGGCCTGCTTCGTGAGCGGCCCGACTGCGAACGCAGGTCATCGCCTGCTTGTGAGCGCCCGTCTCGGTCGAGTTAACTTTAGCGCCTTTCGGTCGCCGTCTGCCGACGCCCCGGTGTTCGCCATTTTTGCGCCGGCAGCCGCGGCCCTTCAGGGCTCGCTTCCCTCCGTTTCTCTCTCTCTCTCTCTTTCGCTTCATTCCCTTTTCTCTCTCTCTCTCTTCTGTGTATGCTTTGTCGGCGCGCGGGCTTTCGTAGTTCGCCTCTCTCCCTCTCACCCTCTTCATGCTCTGCTCTTTCCCGCGATCTTCTCGAGGAAGTTGTCGCCGCCTGTTGGCCATCGTGCAACACGTGGTGCCTTTCTGCTGGCTTCCTCAATCCTTTCTTCTGCCCGTGGATGAGGAGAAGCTGCTGGCGATGACCGGAGAAGGCGAGGATTGCTATGCGCTAGCGCGACAGCAAGGCAGCTAATGAAGAATCTCGCGACGACAAAGAGCCGCGGTCGGGTTGGAACCCGACCGCGGCGGCTGCGTTTATATGGAGGAAAAACGCTAAGGCGCCCGTGTGTTGTGCGATGTCAGTGCACGTTAAAGATCCCCAGGTGGTCGACATTATTCCGGAGCCCTCCACTACGGCACCTCCTTCTTCCTTTCTTCTCTCACTCCCTCCCTTATCCCTTCCCTTACGGCGCGGTTTAGGTGTCCAATGATGTATGAGACAGATACTGCGCCATTTCCTTTCCCCAAAAACCAATTATTATTATTATTATTAAAGAGGGCCAGTGCCCTGACCAATCCCGAGGTTTGACAAAAGAGTTCGATGCTGCCCTCTTTCTTTCTTTCTTTCTTTCTTTCTTTCTTTCTTTCTTTCTTTCTTTCTTTCTTTCTTTTTTCTTTCTTTCAAAGTGGATCGCGGTATCTTCCAAAATTTCTGCTTTTTTCTGTGTTTCTGTAAATTCCTTATCTGCGAAATTCCCACCTTCATATCTACCGCCAGTAAATTATTTCAGGTCTTTTGAGGTTAGGGGTAAGGAGTCGATTCTTTGGTAGGGAAACATCAGTAAAGGAACTTTGCAGAATTCATATGGACACGGGAGGGAGTAGTTGAGCACATATGTGTACGTTATGGTATGGTATGGTATATGCGGTTCATTGTTCCAAAGCTGCCCGTGAACTATGAGAACGGCCGTAGCGGAGGGCTCTATATTAATTTCGGGTATGTGGTTCTTTGTCGCGTACCAGCATCGCACGCAACACGGGCGTGTTTTGGGGAAATTGTCATAAGGAACTGAAAAAAAAATAAAGAAGTGCGCGTAACAAGACGGCGTGTGCAAATGTCACCGTTAAACATGTAGGGTGAAGCTGTAGTACACACTTGTATATGTCCACAGCGGGCCATGTGCACCCCCGAAGGCAGCCGTATATATAGCCCGCAAATTTGACGCCTCTTATTTATTTCATTTTCCAAGACAATAACGTGCAGGCAGAAACACGTAGTGCGTTTTGGTTCGCTGTCCGTGCGAAGAGCTTCCGGATATTTGCTGCTCAGACCAGGGGCAGGTTTGTTTTTCGTGTAACTCAACGCGCGGCGTTCGGCATAAGCTTGCGCGAGCCGCTGTAGCGAACGGAAAGAGGCGCAAAGAAAATCGATCTTTTCTTCGTCAGCGCCCTGACAAGCTCCCGCGCAAACTCGTTAATCCGCCCCCTGTGCGTTTGGTGCCCCGTCTAGACCCGCACACTGCACGGGCCCGAGTGGCTTCCAACTTTCTCCCTGCGCGCGCCTGTAGGCCTCCTCGCTGCAGTTCTCGGTTTTTCATTCATCTCCGCCCACCCTTCATGCTTTTATATCCGCACCCCTTTCGCAGCGGCGTTCCAGTTTGAGCCGGCGCTGTGTGCGGCACCGTGTAAGCCCGCGCCAACGATAACGAGCTTTGGCGCCTGCCTGCTTCGGGGCGCCTGACAACACGCGCGCGCCGTGTAGCGAGCGACGGTAAACAGCGCCCGGGAGCAGCAACAGTACAGACGCGCGCGACCGTGCGGCAGGCGCGAAGCGCGCTTGCCTTGGGGAGGGAGATTAGCGCCGGCTGTACGGGTAACCATCTGTGTGGGCGCGAGGCGAGCGTCGTGCCGTACGGGACTGCTCCATAGACTGCGTACAGACTACCTGCAGGCAGTTAGCTTTCTACAGATATTTTCTTTTGTCTATTCAAACTCTGCAGATTCTTGTCACCAAAGTTCAAAGGAAATCAGTTTGTCATACGTCTATTCGTAGTCTGTGCATTGTCGATAGGCGAAAGCCGATACTGAAAAGTTTTAAAGCGAAAGCTTTACTACTCCCCTCAATAGCTAAGTTGGAGGCTATAGCTTGCAACAGGGCTTCGGACCAACGACATATACCCCTTCAATTGCATGCTTTCTGAGACTTGCGACAGGGGTTCGGACCGATGACACAAACACCTTCAGATGCATGCATGATTTAAGGCGCGGTTGAGATGTCCACCTTGATGCCGAGATGTGAGCTCTTCTGCGTCCTTTTCTTTCCTCAAAACACACGCTTTCGCGTTCCTCCACGTAAGAAGGCTTAAGTGCTCTCAGAATTTTTTTTTTTTTGTCTGAACTTTTGCAGCATATAGACAGTCTAAAGGGTTTGTCTGTAGACGTTGTATTTCGGACTCTTGTTTTATTTTAAACAGAGCAGCGCGCAGTTTGACAGGGACAACGAGGGAGACAGAGTTCAATGATACGGATATACAGGCTGCCTAAGAAATTTCCGGAGGGACTGTTTCCCTTGCGACGCTCGCCAACGATCCGCGGCTGGAGAGCGATCGAGCAACAGCCCTGACAACCACTGGTGCAGAAGTCCAATGGAATGAATGAGGGACAGTCGTTTTACTTCCATGCAGCGCAAGAAAACGGTTAGGCATACGACGAATGTTTGTGGAATACATAAAGAATAGAATTCAGGAAGCAGGCAGAAAGACACCAGAGGCGCCTTCTCCTGTCACTCGTGCGTCTAGTATGCATTACCTTTGTATCACAGTTTCAACAACTGCTACTGTCTCCAGTTGGGATATATTCACAATATGCGGCGTGCACAATATTTTGCAGGCGCGTAGTGGACTGTAGCACCGATTGACGGTGGCGTGATGTAGAGAATAAGAGGGGTAATTTCCTCTCGCTCCCGCTGACCCTCTTTGGATAGAGTTTTCGTTTTGCCGTGCTGCGGATGTCAAAGCGAACTACGCGGATATTATTTAGCGAGTACGAACCGAAAATTCCTCAGTCTGTCGGCTTTCTGCGTTTCATTCGTCCGTCACGGTGCGTGCATTCTTCAGCACCGCCGCTCACTCCGGGCGCCCCCTGCAGTGCCGAGCGATTCGAGAGAAGGTGAGCGTACAGGTGCGGAGGTAAGTAAACTGAGCACGCAATTGTCTTCCAGCATTCTTCACGCATTGCTTAATTGAAATTGCCGGGTACGGCGTGGCCATTCTGGTATAGGGGACACCAGTGCGCTTTCTCGTGGACAAACAATGCTTCTTCATTTCCGACAGGGAAGGCGCGATTCCACTTGGAACGGAACGGCGTGTCCCGTTTACTTATGTCCGCACCTGCACAGGTCCGGATGCGCGACCTCCGGCCGAGCCGACCTCCGGTCGCGCGTCGCCTAGACACGAACGAGGCCAGGGCGCACGCAATCCCCGAAGTATCCCGAAAAGTGAAACAGCGTTCTCAGCAGCTACTCGGGAAAATGCCGAAAAAAAATCGTCTGCCCGAGCCTTTCTCCGTTGTTTTGGATGCCGCAGCCGCCGGTAGCAGCGGGGCCACTGTCGCAGCCGTGCGGTTAGCGCTGCTGGGGCATCAGCGGCGCTCCGGTGCTGCGGCAGGCAGCGCGAAAATCTGGGCATTCATCTCGCCTAATTACCTGTCACGGGTCGCCCCGAATGTTTATGCCAGGATCCGGGGCCCTGCCTCGCGTGCCTGCCTGCCTGCGTCCCCCTCAGGCGTTGCGTGGCGGGCTTTTTATTATTTTTATTCCAGAAGCCATCGCTTAGAGCCGAGAGCCCGCTCCGCTCGTCACTGCACACAAGCCGCCTGGGATGGCTGGCTTTTAGGAAGGAGCCCCCAGGAGAGAGGGCGCTATGCGTGCGCATACAGGAGGCGGCTCGTTTATAAGGTGCTCCTCCGGCACTGATGCGGACGCGGGGCATTTTAGAGCGTCGTCTTCGCCTCTTTATTTGGGAGAGGAGCGACGCAACGGCGGAGAAAGTTAAGTCCGGGGGAGGGCATCAGGGCACTGGTTATGAACAACTAGGGAGAAAGTGGTCGCTCATATAAAGTCACGCAAGGAGCCAGCCGGATGGGAGACAACGTGCGTGTATCGGAGCCTGACCGCATTCACGACGAGAGTCCGGGTGGCCAGGCCGCCGAGTTTGCTGGCCCGGGCGAAGAAATTGGAGAAGGTTTTTGAGAAGCAGTGGTTTGCCCACTGGGTCTTTCGTTGTGTCCATCGTGCTGGCAACACCAGCCTCTCTCACGGGCCGAGTTCCCGCTCGATATCTGCTTCCCTTGTCTCGTGCATCCCGTCGGCCAGCCGGGTCGCTTTGTTGGGAACTGTCCAGCGTTTATCGGCGTGAAAACGTTCGCGTGACGCCGCCTAGAACGCGTCATACCTCCTGGGCATGTATAGACGCTCCACGTCACACTGCCGGATGACACGATGCGGCGTGGACGTTTTTTGTTTTTTTACTGCATTGGAAGGCAAAGAAGGCTGGCCAAGGACAGTAAAGTTTTAATGAGGACAGTTTGTTGGTCTGCATAACAATCTTAACTAGCGTCCTCACAGCTGAGAAAGCATCTGCACTTCCGGCCACGCGCAATGCCGATGCGATGCGATGACGGCGTGGGTTGCCACGGCGCGCTAAAGAGTGGCGTTATGCGAGGCCTGGGACTTCGATTCTAATCGCCGCGCTAATTTATTTTCAACTGTTCAAAAAGTGGCCATCTTCGCCTTTTCTAGCACCGTTCGGCATTAGAGCCGCTACCCACGCAACTCGTCTCCGGCGGTCCACAGAAGGAAAGGACGCATCACAACACGCACCGACTTGAATTCAGTTAAAACGCTTTTTTCGCCACGTTTGTGACAATTTATGCATGACGCAGTGGGCAAAAGAGAGTCAAGTGGGCGAATGAGATTAGGAAGTTTGCGGGGACACGTTGGCCGCATCTAGCGCGGGAGGACATGGTTAATTAATTGGAGGATTTGGAAGGCGCGTTTGCAATGCAGCGAAAGTGGTCAGGCTCAAGATGATGATGGTACACGTGTAGTTAGTGTGATGATGATCATGACGCATGTGACAACCGGTGCACGACAAGTTAGCTGTGCCAGTTTTAGCGTGGCAAGTTGGCAACTGTGATCTGAAACGGATGACCCAACATCGAGTGGCTCCCAGGCGGGCCGGCGTATTTTCGTTTCCCGATCGCGCTCGCGACAAGGCCGTTAAAGTCTGCCATGCGTCTCCTGATAGCGGTGATGTCTATTTCTGCTGTGCAGCTGCGGCCACG
The DNA here is from genome assembly GCF_052857255.1 of Amblyomma americanum. Classification (NCBI taxonomy): domain Eukaryota; kingdom Metazoa; phylum Arthropoda; class Arachnida; order Ixodida; family Ixodidae; genus Amblyomma; species Amblyomma americanum. Next base: position 101,729,574 of record NC_135507.1, on the reverse strand, counting down.
GGACGGGCCCCAATAACTACTCCCCGCTCGTCTGCGACGCCCGAGTGCTGCGACTCCGCCCCGTGGGGTCCGTGTTTAGCCTGGTCGCCTTGTTATACTCCCGCTCCCGCCTCTCTCTCTCTTTAGGCCTGCACGTGCCGCCAACAGCCTGCTTATCCGCCCTCCTCCTCTCGGGGCCTTTCCTCGGCTCCTTGACTGCGCCATCTGCGAGCGGCGGCAACGAGACGCCGAGACGAGAACCAGTGGCGCGCGACTGCTTGTCTGGGCCCCACTGTAGTTGCCTGCACCGCTGCGGCAGCCGCACACGGCCCTTCGGACGGACGCGCAGTAGATGCGTCGCGGCAAGAAACGCGGTCGCATAGTGTGAGTGTGGGAGAAGTTGCTCCGCTGTTACTCGGTGTTTATCGAGCAGCCGTGGAAGGAATCTTTGTGCGCGAAAGCCAGGCTCGCACAGAAAGGCAACAGAGGGGAAGTGTGCGGCCGTATCCGTAAGGGTGTGTCTCCCGTTGTAATTTTTTTTCCAAGGTTGCTGGGCACTGGATATGAGAGCCGCACGCGGTTGCCCGTCTGCTCAGCAATCTGCCCGTGGCTCGGTGTCACGATCCGGACGGCGCTTGCTGTCGGTTCAGAGTAAAGACTCAAACACGACGAGCGGGCAAAACACCATCTTTCAACCCTCGGCTTTTGGTGGCGAGAACCTAAGTTCATTCACGCTGGCACGCGCGCGAGTTGCGTATTTTCCCGGACCGCTGACGCGTCGCTGTCTCGCTGGGCACCCAGCAAGCGGCGCGTAGCCCTTACAAAATTTTTTTTAGACAGTCTATAGTCTGTCCATAGACTTCTTTCTATAAAGTATATGGACTCTCTGTAGACAAACCCTGTAGAACAGTCTATAGGCAATAGAAATCCCATAGACAGCCTATAGACAAGCTATAGATGTATGGCCATACACTTTTAGCAGACTTTTGTCTATAGACTACGAATACGCAGTACTGAATATCTATAGGAAGACAGTAGAGTCTATAAGAAGTCTATAAACTGCCTGTAGACCATTTTTGTGAGGGAGAAGCACTGGCTTCTCAATTCGGTCTATCCGTACACGCCTCGGGATTCATCGCAGAAGTATGGCGCACGAAGGTCTCTCGTGGTGCTGTTTAGAAGACCACTGAGCATTGGCCAGCAAGACGATATAATGGTGGGGCACGTTCGGTGCAAGCACCGCTAGCGACGCTGCCCCGAAATTCGACTGCACGCCGGTTGCCGGTCCGCGCTCCGCCCCTCTCCGTCTCTCGGTGAGGCTGCCGACTGCGATGCCGCCGCGGAGGCTCGGGCCGCCTGCCAGATGGGCGGCCGAGGGGTGCCGTCGCCCTCGAAGGGCTACCCTGACAAACAGACGGGAGAGCTACGGACTGGGTTTCAACCGTGACCACGCAGAAAGCGTGCAGCTGCTGCTCACTCTGGCTGGCCGTAATCACCGAAAATGTTTCTCACACAACTGATACCTCCGGCGTAAGCGCCGGGAGTGTCGATTTTGCTGGCGCTAACGCGTCCGGACTCTGTGGCACGAGGTTGTCGCCAGGGCGGGCCGTACAGCTGAAATCTCGACAACGGGGCCTGAGGTTTGGCCAGCTGAAACTTGGAGAGCCCGTTCTCATTAGCGGGGGGAGGATGCTCAGCCGGTGTACCTGTCGCTCTGAGGCGGCCCAAAACGTGTAGGAGCTTTTGTCCAGAAGAGTGTGTTGTCGGGCAAGTTGGCTTTGCATGATAGGGCGCAAAACTTGGACAAGGACCGAGAAGAAGCACATACAACGACTGACAGGCGCTTTTTTGTGTGTGTGCTGTAGTGGCTGCTATTTCGTAGCTTGCGTGCGTCCGAATATCTCCCAACTTATACATACCCCTGTCACACGGGCATTTCGAGGGCCCTCGAACCGATAGTCTATCGACTCAAAGGCGATCGAGCGCTGCCACACGGGCAGTTTCAATGGCGATCGAGTCAATAGCCTATCGAGTCAACGGAGTAGCGCAGAACTCCATCGAGATTTCGAGGGCCTTCGAGCGCTGCCCAAGGTTGCTAGCGTTGCTTCGAGCGGCGCCAAGCGCACTTTCGTACACGACACATCCACAGTGCAAAAACATGAACAAACATTATTCGCATAAAATTTAATGCAAGCAGCCTGTAAAATTATTTTAAAATTATATTAGACTGGTTTTAAGTGCATTAATTTTGCGTTGCAGTCTTTGCGTTGCTTGCGTACTTAACGTTGACAACATGGCGGCACCCTGCCCGCCCGCTTCACAGCGATAACAGCTTCGTCGCTAATCCCTCAAAGCAATATCGTGTTCCAAGCTGTTGTATTCGCCTTCAATTTGCCCATTCTTACCCTCGCATAAAGTTTCAAGAGGCAAATAGCTCTTATTTTTCAGCTATCATGGCGATTTCCCACGTCTTAAGCCTGACGAAGCAGCGCTCCGACGCAGTTGGACTGGCTTGGTTTTGGCTCGTCTTGTATTAGTGTGGCTATAGCAGTGTATGCATATGTCCGTCGCGTACGTGTAATTAAAAGGGTTTTGAACGACTTTCGCGTATGTCTGTATTTCAGCATTTAGTATACATTTATTAAATATTTTTGTTATTTTTCCAAAATCCAAAGTAGCGATTGCGGCGCCACACATCTGTGGCGTAAGAGACGAGAACCATTTCAATGGCCATTGAGATTTGCCGTGTAGCAGCGGCGAGTTCGATGGCGATTGAGAATCTCGAAGACCCTCGACTCGAGGGTGATTGAAACTGGCCGTGTGACAGGGGTATTATACAAGCCGCTGTCAACGCTTATGGAACGAGTTGTCCACCTCTACTGGGCGTTGCAGCCATTGACGATACGGGCCGCGGCTGAAGGCATCGTAAAATCTAGACTATTCGGCAGCGTCTGCGGAGGCGGTAATGTTCGAGAATGGCGTCCGAATAGCGTCACTCGTTTCGCGAAGAATGCAGATTAGATTGTTTTCACGGATGACGCGATTCTGCATGCGACATGCGGGGCGTACAGACTGAGAGTAATATGTACATAATGAGCGCTGAATCGGGTTCCTGCGCCTGGAAATGTCAGGTCCTAGCCTACCAGGCACCCGTCTAAGACGCAATGCTAAGCAAGCCACGTTAATCGTACCAGGGTGGTCATTACGTCATCGACTGTCTCTGAGCGCATATTCGGTGGACGAGGTCGTTGGCGGTCATGGAGCCTATGCCCCCGATCTGCTAAGTTCTTTCAGCGTGTAAGTGGAAGTGACTTCGACCAAGAAACACTCTACTGACGGGGCAGAACATAACTCAAAACACTTCGAGCAAGTATGTTTACGCTTCTCGAAATTGTGTTTGCCGCCGGGTAAACAAGACTTCAACGCGAACACCGCTTCGCGTAGCTGACGTAGAAGTTACGCGTTCCAGACCATCGTGCTGCCGCCTCTTGCAAAGCGAGCGGAAGGCTATCAGTCAGAGGCCGTCTGAATAGGGTCCTGGTTCTGCTATACAAGATGAAGCAAAAAAAAAAAAGAAAACAGATCCCGATGGAGACGGCAGCGCCGTTCGACTATGCGGCGTGCCTTTTCCCGCGCTTTTCGCCGCCGTGCAGGCGATATTGAAACGAAGCAGACGACGTGAGAAACTTCCTGCACCCGAGGCTCGTGGAAGGCGTTCGACTTTGCCGGGGATAGCAGTGCGTCTGGTATCGGAACGGAGCGGCCGTGCCGCAGATTTTTGCCTTCGATGGTGTGTAGCACCCAGACCGCGGGCCGTATGTGTATACATCCCGAACGCTGAGCGGTACCTGTTTATGCACTTTGACAGCGGGGGGTGGGGGGCCTGCCTGCCGCGTTCTCGATTGGTGCGCCTACAGTTTTTGTTTCGCTTCTGCTAGGGTATCTCCATCCCTCTCCCCTCGTCGTTTCCTGCGCTGCTGACATCTGCGCCGCGGTCCCTGTATGCAGGCTCCGTTTATGCCTGACCCCCTCCTGCGCTTTCGGCAAAGGAGGTCGCCCTCGACGGTCTTTTTGACTTTCCGCCGGCTTGTTTTGACTCGCGAGCGGAAATAACTCGCTTAGCTTCTTTTCGGCAGCCGGCACGGAGGCCGTTCCGTTCTCGTGTCCCGGGGAGACCCCGCTGGTGAACCGCGGCTCGACCTTGGCCTTGCGAATCGAAAACGCCATATGGTCCCCGAAAAACGACGCAGCTAACGAACTTCGCTAACTGAGCCCTCGCGACGGCAGATGGCGCAGGCTGCGGTCGGCTTCGTTGCAACCAGCCACTGATTTCGTTTCTTTCAAGCAGGGTGTTGTTACTTATATGGCATGGAAGAGTAATCGCCATGCCACACGGGCATATTTAATGCCAGTGAGTGTTTACTGCCTTAAGGTTTAATGACATTGGCCTGACTGCCATTTCCAACTTAGGGGGGCTCACCGCAACACATTCGAACGATAAATGCGTAACCCCAATCCACACACAGAGAAGCATGCAAATTGATGGTAACAACTTCCTATCAAGTAGCAAATCGTTTATTGATAACTTTCACTTAGTTCAGGCACCGCTGCCGCATTTTAGATGCGCCATTTTGTCCGGCACTTCTGACGTGTACTCTCGGCTTGTGCGCTGAGACTTGCTGTCACGCAAGTTTAAGGCTACTTTTTCTATTTGTCAACCAAGAACAGGGACATTTTCCGGAAAATAATTTTTATATTACATCTGGACCATTTTGCCGACATTTTGATCTCATTAGAACTGTTGAGAATCTTGTAAAATTTTTGACTGGCTTGCAGGCGTTGTTTCATCCCGACGTACGTATAATGACATTCAATCTGGGCGCTTAGCACGACGTCCGAAAATATCGGCACTAACAATCTTTAGGCACCTTATAAGCATTTAATGGCATTAAGACATTTATTGGTACCTGGGCCAACGTCAAGTTGCTGAGGGCAGCTTTTTGTCCGGGGTACCATTCAGAGTTGTCTTTGTAACTGGTCTGAATAATGAACGAATTCAATTGAATTCAGCTGAATTCGTAATGCCCGTGTGGCACGGGTATAACAGCACCTTCACTGTCGTGCTCAGCCAGACATGTGCCGTGCAAATGTAAGCGGAACGCTCAGGCGCTTTATTCAGGCAATCGGTCTGTCGCTCACTCCTCTGTCTGTACACGCTAAACCTGTCCGTTACATGATGCGGTGTTGTGTATAGGCTGAGAAAAAAAAAATTGAAAGAAAAAAACAGCATTAAATAACCATAGACACCTAATTTCGGTTGCGTGTTTTCATCTTTCTAATGATGCGTTAGATATTATAATGCATGGATCACCTCATGGTATTCGCCTCCTACCGCTAAATAATCTATAATGGAATTTCTGCTTGACGCTGCTTGGTTTTCATCAACCGAACGATTTCTGTGACGTGTAGTCGGGGTTTATGTCATGCGGGGCGTTAATAAAAAGCTACAGTATATTCGTGTATACGTAGTTTTAATTCTCTACAACAATTAAGCCCGCTTGCAACAGACTTCGTATCAGCACTTATATTGCCTTTTTTTTTTCTTATGCTCCACTTACGCTCAACACCAACTACTCGTCACAGCCATCGTTAGGTTGATGAAAGCGAAGAACCGTCGGAAAGAAATTCATTAATAAATTGTTTAGCGGTCGTAGGCGAATACCACGTGGTGATACATGTGTACCAACGTTTAGTACATCATTCGAAAGAACAAAACATGCAAGCAAAATGCTCTCGGAGCTTGGCAACTGTCTTTGCTGGCACTCGACTTGATGCCGGTTGGAAACAACTCGCACCCAGAAAGAGCTGGCGCTGGTAGCGTGCCTGAATCGACTCTGTGTTGCTCGAGCAACTCAGAGGCGGGGGATTTTTTGTGTCCGCTTCGAGTGGTGGCTGGCACTTCGGGTCTGAATAAGTAACGAGGCCGGACGAACGGAAACGCGCGCCACCACGATATGCGAGGAGGGCAGATCCGACTCCGGCTGGCATTCTTGGTTGCCCCGCATGCGTGTCCGAGTCTCCGTGGCGAGGGGAAGGGAAGCGGACGTACTTCATCACCCCAAGTGGCTTCGCACTCGCGTCGTCTTCGATCGACGCGTCTGACCCCGGCTGCTGCGCCCGGCCGTCTCATCCGAGCGGCGGTTTGTTCCTACACGTGCAAGTTTCTGAACGCAGGCGAGTGGCTTGGTGCACGACCGACTGGGGAGCCGTATGATGTAATCGGATTGCGCACTGATCGCCTGTCGCTCGAACACGACCCGAAACGCGGCGGCTGTATCGTTCTTCTGGAATCCGAGGCCACGCGGTTATGGGGATGATCTCTGTGCGGTTGTGGAGCGCCGAGTGTTTTGTGTAACGTTCTGTCTATGCATGAGCCAACCTGTGACACTGGAGAAACGTCAGGTACACTGGTGTTTAGGTTGAAGCTGCCTCTTGTTACTGTGCATGGTCACACACATACACAATACACCTGAGGCTGGACCACCTGAGATTCGTGGTTCCTCCTCTTCATTCTCTTTTTCGTGCGGTGCATCGTTCCGAGTGCGGGAATGTTGGTGTCTGTGGGAGGAAGGCGTTCAATCACCTGATTTCGCTTGCATTGATTGCGGTGTGCTTCCGAGGGGGAAAAAAAAGACGGTACGACAACCACCACGTTTTTAAAGGAGGCATCTGCGTCTCCGCTACGGAATGTTCTTCAAATACGGGGCCCCAGCTCTTGAAAGTTTGCATCCCCACCTTCTCTGGCGGCCTCCTTTCAACGTGATCTTTCCGGCCGACCAGACGAGGCTTTTTCCGACCATCAACTTCTCCGAGGCCGCTGCAAAATATTCCTGCTCCCGAGTTTTCGGGAGCGTGTTGGGCTAGAAGAAAGTGCGATAAGTAAAAGCCGCCCGGAGTTCCCATCAGGCCACGCGCGTGCCCTGCCAAGCTCGTATGCGAGGCTTGGGACCCGAACGGAGAAAAGGGCCTGCGCAGACGACTCTCGTCTGGCCGCAAGAGCCCCCATCTCCGGCGCCCTGATCGAGCCATCAAAATTTTATGGGCGTCCTTCGGAGCAACCCGAGCGTGGCCCGCGTCTCCGTCCCTTTCGTCTCCGCCTTCCGCCTTCTCTGTGTTATGCGAGGCTGTTGTGCTGCCCTGAGAAGGCCTACAGCCCCCTCTTTGCGTCCGCTGCGTTCCTGGCCGTAAACTTCACTGGCTGTTCCCGATTTTTCGGCTGGCCTGCCACTTAATATGCGACGCTCTTCCCTCGCGGTGTAGGGGGCTGTGTTTCCAAGCGTGCCGTCGTCTGCATTCGCTTTTCGTCGTAGTCCGCTTGTTGTTCCTTTTCTGACGTATCTGCTCGCGGGAAGAGCGAGCATGAGGCGAAGATGACGGAGGCGAGACAGGAGTAGAAAGCGCTGCTGTCGTGTGCTCGAGCTTTTGCGTTATCTGCGGTGGAGCACCATTGTTCTCCGCATCACCTGCTGCTCTGAATGGCAGCGCTTGGCACGCTTCGGGTGTCGCGAAATGACGAAGTGCATCCGTGCGCGTGGCCACGATTCCGTCTCTCTGCACAACAACTGTTCACCTCCGACATTTCTTTTTTTCTGGTGCTTGTCGTTTCCGTGTTGTTGTTATACTGCATTCGCCCTGCCCTTGTGCAACGACCCGATAGGGGCCCTCAAGGGTTAATAAATGTTTTCTACTCCACATCTTAGCACGGTATCATTGTGGCGCTGAAACTTGATGCACTGATGCATGATTTTGGGCTACTTTTGTGTTCTCGAGTTGTGTTCTTTTCCTCCTCCGGCGAGTCGTGGAATCACTTACCATGTGGTTTTTGGTTTTCCTCGCTTTTGGACCTGGCGCATGTTTCTTGTATGCTCCCCCCCGCAATCACTGCCTGTTACGTGTGTTGTAACTAAGAGGTTGGTCTTCCCCTTTTTTATTATTACTATTTAGTGAATTTTTCTATGTTCATTTCATAACGCATCTTTTTGTTTAAGCAGATTAGATTATGTGCCTACGAGTTTTCAGTTGTTTTTTTTTTTCGGGAAATAAATCATGATCTGTGTGGCGTCAAAACTGACGTTGACTTTATCTTGGCACTTTTTTTTTTTAACGAGGAATTGCTCATGCAGCAGCAGTTAACACAGAGAAATGGTGACATTAAGATGTTTTTTTTTTTTCAGAATAAGGAAGACATAAGAAAACGTTGAAGTTAAATGGTCGCGCCGTGAGACAACAACTCAAGTGCAAGTTTAGTTCTATAAACTCTGTGGTCATGTTCTGGGTGCACTCCGCGGCGAATTAACTAGAGAACAGCGCATCGTACTGTTCGCATGCTGACGTGCAGAGATGGACCTTCCGCTTATAACCGTCTCGGAATGCAGAACACGACTTTCGTGGTCTATCCGCGGTTTCGCGTTGGCTGTTGCTTGTTACGCTTCCAAAACTTGCCAGTGTCAATAACATGCGGTGGAAAAACCTTCTGAACCAGGCGACGCTTTAAGCCGGCGATAAGTCCGAGGAGCCGGCGCTATATGTACTAGCCGACAGCGATTGGCTAGGACGCCGAGCCTCCCGATCTGCAACGTCGTGTCTGAGTTAGGGGATGAATGCCTAAAACTCACAGCCACGCTCATCATCAGCCTGGCTGCGCCCTTTGCAGGGCAAAGGCCTCTCCCATGTCTCTCCAATTGACCCTGTTCTTTCCCAGCTGCGGCCACCGTATCCCTGCAAAAATTTTTGATCTCATGCGTCCACCTCACCTTCTGCTGCCCCCTACTATATACGCTTGCCTTCTCTTGGAATCCACTTCGTTACCAGAGGTTATCTTGCCTTCGCATTGCATGCTCTGCCCAACCACAGCTACGGTTTGTACAACATCCAAATGCATCGTTGTATCACCGTCTTCCTTGGTCCAGCATTTCCTTCTCGTGCTGCCTCTGTACGTGACTGGTTCTGAATGGAGAGCTACTGTGACGCTTTTTCGGTTAAAAGTGAATTTCATAAAGTGAATTCGGCGTATGCGGGCGTTTTTCGGTTTAAACCGAAACGCCCAACCCCTGGTTGCTAAGCATACCTCCCCACCTGCTTGATCTCGGGAGGATTAAAGTAAATATGTAAATGAATAAGAGCGAAAAGCGCATTATTGTCTGTCTTGCGAGAGATGCAGTGCGGTTCTCTCCGCTCAAGCTCGGCCGCAGCGTCAGTGGCGGCCTCTCATCGTTTCCTCGTATCGCCTCCCTCGGTCGTCCGTTTACGACTCTCGGCGAGGAGCCCTGCAGCATTGTATCGTGCATATAGGCACGCGACAAAAGGATGAGATATGCGGGCCGAGGGAGAGGGGGGCCGATTGCTGGGCGTGGCGTTTATGCGGCCCCGAGGCACCGGCCAGCTCCCGCCACCGAAAACTCGCCGCTGCGAGCGAGGAATGCACGCTCGTTTTTCCTCCTCGCCCACTTCGTTTCACTCCCGCCCGCGCTCTCCTCCTTGGGCTTTGTTTCGGTACTGCAGTGGTCCGTCGCGGTGCAGGAGGCATGCAGCGGCACCGTGTTTTCCGCTCCGTAGGCGGCTGCCCTGTCAGTGGACTGCGTACACACTGCCGCTTTTGAGGGAGAGCCGGCGCACAACGCTCACACTTGTCGTACCTTGGTGCAATCCGTGTGTATATATATATATATATATATATATATATATATATATATATATATATATATATATATATATATATATATATATATATATATATATATATATATATATATATATATATATATATATATATATATATATATAGTGTTGACCGAGCTTCCAAGGGGATGTCCTCATTCCTTCGTTATATCCATTATTTCTTTGTAAAACACTTAGTTGTAACGAGGTTAGACAATATGCATATATATCTTGAAAAAGATCGGCACTTCCATCGAAACGTCGAGCCAAATAAAAATGCTTCCGCTAACGAAGCGCGTACCTCTCTATATACTTTTTTGAGCAGGCAAGCGCGCAATAGCCTTGCAACACACACACACACACACACACACACACACATATATATATATATATATATATATATATATATATATATATATATATATATATATATTATATATATATATATATATATATATATATATATACCAGACAAGCGAAGGGAAACGAGGGGCTTGTTAGAGCCCTTCCTTCATGTATGCGAGAACCTGTCATATAGCATATACACCGGAAAATACGACATCCGCTGTGCGGCCGGGGTGTCAGTTCTCAGTTGCACGGGATTGCATCGCTAGCTATTAAAAGTGACCTTTTTATTGCCGAGAATGCGCTGGACGCCTCGATGCCCCCTCCCCCCTATTCGGCGTAAGCGGGGAGAGAGGTTCGAGGAGGCGTGAGTAGGGTCCGACGCTCGGGAGATGGCAGGGCGCGATCTCCCGAGCGCGTCATTAAAGAGCATATATCGTGGCCGTCTCCTCTCCCAGCTGCGGGACCCGTGGTCGTTGATCAGGGCGCGCTGGAAACACTTGCGGAGAAGCGGCGTAACTTGGAGGCTTCGCTGCGCGCCGGCATTCTGTGTGCTCTTCTCCCCGTTCGTATAGTAAAGCCAGAGGCGTTTCAGAGGTGAATAAGTGAGGGAAACAACGCACAGATTTGCCCCTAGGCGTTGTTGCGTTGCCGCGAAAGAGGAGCAAACTTAATCGTTGATGGTGCTCTGGCTGGGCTCAGGCTCAAGCGATTGGCTCAAGGGCTGCGGTTTCATGCCGTAACATTCGCTCATGGGGTATATTTTGAAAAGTTAAGTGAGTGGAAAGTTGAGATATTTTTCTTTTTTTTGCCACCCGTTGTTTTTGTTCCCCGCGTCAGAAACGGCGCGAGAGTCGTGGGCGCAATCTTGAGTGATCGTATAATTGCGGATCTGCACTGTGCGCGAGGCGTGTGCCCCGAGCGGAGGACAGGAAGTGGTCGTGCGGAAGGCCTCCCCGGCTCATCCTCGCTGTTGGGCGTGTAGGAACGACGCCCGTGCCTGTTGTCCCCCGTCGTTGACCAGCCGGTTAAAGAAGCCGTTGGCGAGCCTCTAACAGGCGGCGATATCTCGGCGTACCGCGGCGCCCTGCCTTGGGCCGCTCTCGTTGGCCGCCGACGGGGCGGCCCGTTGCGATGAGCGATGCGATTCGGGCCGACGCCGCGAACGCCCGGAATGAACGGGCGCGCCCCGCAGCAGCAGCTCCTCGATTCCAGCCATGTTCCGCAACTGCTACTGCCTACGGGGCGCGTGTTCAGAAATACGACACTCCGACTGACACAACACCGGACGTTGAGATGGAGTGATCTGTAAACAAGGCCATGGCGTAGACAGTATCGCTGCAGGGCGCAACGGGTAGCTGGCATCCGGGGTAGTCCTCGCGGCACCTCCAGCGAGTGGCTAGAACAGAATGGCATGTTTCCGGGCTAGTCGATGAGTCTGATTCCGTGTTTCTTCGTTGTTTCTCGTCTGTCGCTCATTATTTATCATGCGCATAGCCCCCCGTCGCCACTGCCTGTCTTCAAGATGAAAGTGAGCGGTGTTTCCTGTTTCGCTTTGCGTGTCCCAGCTGGCCCACCAAAAGGGAAGTTCGTAACTGGGAGGGAAGCCCACTGCGTATTACAGCGATGCGCGCTTGTGTAAGCGTCCCTCGAACCTGCACGAAACGGCGAAAGTCTTCTGTGCGGTGGACGGAGCAAAGCAGGAAAGCCGTGATGCGCCGTCAATTATTCCCGTAACACTCCAAAGAGAAAAGGAGAGTGCGCTGTGCGCTAGAGGACAGATCACTCCCTTGCGTACTCCCATGTAGACGTGTTCGTGTTTAGAGTGTGCACGTAAAAAAACTCACCGTGGACGATAGGCCAGCATTAGCAGCTGCCACTTCATGGCGCACCTGGGGGTTCGGGATCTTTGGCTGTGGTGCGACCATCAAGAATTTCAGTCATCACGCCTTCTCTGTAGCTGCAGAAGTAGCTGTACGGCCTCTGGCGCTGCAACTGCATTCTAAATTACGTCCAAGGGGTGGCATGTGACCGCAGGCATAATCGGTGACTAATCCGCGTCTCGGACTGCAGGTCGTCGCTGCTAAGACAGAGGCAGCACGTAAGCAGCGTTGCTTGCGTATTATCCAGAAATAAAAAAAAATGGGGGCAAATGATTCTTGACGGGTTTAGGTTGCGGACAACGAGCGCCGGCAGATGAGGAAAAGAGTAGGGAATGCAGCCCCAGCCGCGTCGAAGCGGACGACACGGTGTCCGCGCGTCGTCTGCAAACACAGCGGCAGCCAATGGGCGATATCCGGGACTGAGGCGGACGGGAGCGCTTTCTGCGGCTTTGATGGCCGCCGGCTTCCAAGGGGAAGCGGGGGTGAGGAAGCGGGGCGTACGCCAGTCGTCCGCCGAGTACGTGCGTGTTTGGGATCCGCGACAGAGACGACCGGGCTGAGGGACGGGGCCCAGACGAAGCCCTGCTGAGGGGCTCTGCGGCGCGTCATAAGACGGCGGCGCGGACAGCGGCGACGCCTGCTCGCGCATGACCCAGATGTCTTGCTGCGCCGCTTCCCGTCCCCTCGATCTGGGTCCTCTCTCGCCCCGTCGTGTGCCGTATATATATATATATCGGGGGGATGAAAGGCCACTCGAGTCAGTCTCCTCCGGTCTCTTCCGCTTCTAGGTCGGACTCGACGTGTGGCAGCCACCGATTCAGACTGGGGAGCGGGCTGGAATAGCCCGGCGGGTCGGTCAGGCGCCGTGTGTTAATTAGACGCGCGTACTATTCTCATAAGTTGCGCGGAAGTTGTTGAGTCAGTGTGGCTCCTGTGCGCACGGGGTATGGGAAAGGAAAATGACAAGGAGAGAGCGAAAGGAACCCGCGCCGCATTTCAGTTATCCGCTCCTACGTGTGCTACAGGTGGCGACACCTTCGACTGGTTTCCTCGGCAGCTTTCCTGTTTCTGCTCACTCTGCTTAGTGGCGGTCATCAGTGATGGTGCGTTGAAAGAGGGGGAGCTGGTGGCGGGTTCTTTAGCGAATTACCCGATGTCATGCATTTCTGTTCAACTATCTGATCACCCAGCGGTGTATGGTAGTCAATAGACAGTTTTAGTTGACCGGAGCGGCGTCTCGCTCCGCTCAGGCAGCCCAGGAACACAACTGCGCATGCGCAGCCCGCTTGGTTCTGAGCGGGCTACCGTAGCGCACCTCCCGTTCCGCTCGCTGACGACCCGAGCGGGGCGAGCCTAGCGAGACGTTTCCCGGCAGCGGAGCAAGATGGCTGCCCCATCTAGGCAAGCACGCAGAGTTCGTCGTCGTCTATTTCCGCCAGCGGTGCTAATTCGGCTTTGACATTCGTCTTTGTAGATGTAGCAGATGTAGAAGATGTATGTACATGCGTACGGTGGCTCGTGAAATCAACATCAACGTCGGGAAAACCTTGTACAATCTTGGCTAGGGCTGCTGTTGGCTTGCTTTGGATATCGAGAAGACCCGACCTGTCGAAGTGCATCAATATATGTTAAAAAACATTTCTTCTGCCTGAATTATTTTCAGCTGCATATGAAATGGTACAATTTAGAGCATGTTTTACAGTATAAAAAGAAATAATGACACTATATAGTTTATCAAATGTAGTGCTTCCAGTTGAGTTGCACAGAGGGCGCTACGAGTCTCCTCCGCTAAGGGAAATTCGTTTCACGCGCAACTAAAAGCGATTTCGGTCTCAGCGCTCCGCTACCGCTTACCGTGCTATCGTGAGCGGAACGGGACCGTCGCTCCGGTCAACTAAAACTGTCTAATGTTGCCCACGCGTAATATTCTGTAGATATTTTTCACCCGCCTTCGGAACGCCAGTGTATCTTTTTTTTTTTTTAAGGAAAGGTTTCGCTCACAGTTGGCTGTTCGAGAACGGCCTGTGCTCTCTTCTTAATAACACGATGTTTAGCCGAGGTGGACATTGGGATGTCTTCGGGAGATAAGGAGCGATTGGGTCAATCACGGTTGCGTGATGCAGCCGCTTCTTTACTTGGAAAAGTTGCCACGGTCCGTGTTAGTGCCATAATTCCGTGGCGGTTGTTGGGACGACCAATTATAAATGCGAATTGTCCGAGTAGTCACCGTTGTTAGGTGTGGGGCTTCTGTCCCGTAGCAGGCCACCGGTGTTGGGGGATTGCGCTTCGATCCCACCGCTGCCACCGAGTTGTTAGGTGCGGGCCCCTGGTTCGCCTGTGCCGTCTCTCGCCAAGGTCGGTGTCCCCGGGTTCCGGATCGGGAGACTGCTGTTGTGGGGTGACGAAGAGATGAGAGGGTCTTCGAGGTGGAGAAGAGACTGAAAGGGTTTATTTACATTTTTACATAGTTCGAAAGAGTGAATCGGGAGCTGGCTGATCACACGCCAGATCGCTGCTTAAATAGGGTCCCCTGTCCCCAGGTCCCTAGTTGGGGAATTTAGTTCATTAAAAATGCGTCGAATCACTGTGATGTAGATCACGTGTCCAGTCTTTAGGGTCCGCCTTCCAGGACGCCCCCAACAACACACTCTTACCACTTCTGGCAGATTAGGGTCCGCGCAGTCCAGGCAACAGCGATGAATAGCCCGAAGGGGGTCCCATGGCAGCGTCGAAGGTCAGTCACCTGCACTTCACAGCGGTAGCGTGGGAACTAAAGGTTGCAACTGCAGTTTGCAGAAGGTTCCACGTATAGGGAAAAGCACTTAGTCTAAGACGAGGTTGTTTTCGAAGCACGAGGATTCCGGCGTCGTTGGCTTAGTCAAGCACGGCCGCATTTGCCACGGCTCATTTGCAGCCCCGCCGCTCGCCGGCTCCCCAGCCGTCCCCTCCGGGAGAAAGATGTCCCGGGTGGGTCCGGCGTTTAGAATAAACGACAGGTTCACCAAAGCCGTTCTCAGGCAGCGAAGGGCCGTTTCACCACGTAAACAGCAGGGGGGGAGGTCCCTTGTAGACGCCACCACCTGTACTCGCGGCGCTGCAACCACGTCGACGGCACTTTGAAGCCTCTGTCGATTGATGCTTCTCAGTGGCTTGAATATTCTTGGCATGCTGGCGTCTCCAAACGTAACACCGTCGAATCCGTCGAAACCCTCAGGCGAAGTAGCTACAATCACATTCCGTGCGTGATGACGGGTTGTGCCACTATGCGGCTGTTGTATGCGTTACTGGCACGCTGGGTTTGGTTTTTTGGTTTTATGAGAGTTTAACCTCCCAAAGCCACTCAGGCTATGAGGGAGGCCGTACTGAGGGGCTCCGGTGATTTCGATCACCTGGGGTTCTTTAACGCGCGCTGACATCGCACAGTACCCGGGCCTCTAGCATTTCGCCTCCATCGAAATGCGACAGCCGCGACCGGGATCGAACCCGCGTCTTTCGGGCCAGCAGCGAAGCACCATAACCACTGAGCCACCACGGGGGATACTGTCGCGACTTGCTGCTCCCATAGTCGGTGCTGATTCCTGTCGTAGTGCGGGTGAAGGTTCATGGCTTACAAAAAGCCGTCCAAAGAGCGTCGTATTAGATATCAATCGGCTCCGCAAAATAAAACCGCACAGCGTCCTTCGAGACGTCGCCATGTGGTTGCGACATGGTGCACCTGTCCCCTGCGGCTACAGTTTCAACTTCCTCGCCGCAGATGGTGTTACGAAAGCCCGTTTCATGCCGATTCTTCTACGCGACAGCATTCGCGTCACCTGGTCCTTAAAAGGAAGACGTGCGCGGCCAGCAAAACCGTGGCCGGGATTTAGCCGGGGACGAAGCGAAAGAAAGGGACGGCAAAAGAATCGCCCTGGTCGATTCGCTGGCGACGCATGCGGGCTGCACGTGTGAATGTGCGAGCGGTGCGGGCACTCGCATTCGAGACGCCGTATCGCGCAATCCTGCTGGCCCGAATGCAAATTTCCGCGCGCGAACGGGCGCTGAAAAGAAGAAGGCGCCAGAGCGCGTGGGTGGGCTAGAAGGCGGAATCGAAAGGAAGCGCGCTGTGCTCCGTCTCTTTTATTTGCTCTGTTTCTTGCTTTCACGGCCATGGAAGAAGAAATGAGCGCAGTAGAGAGGGTAAAAAAACAAGAGAGTGGCGAGGAAAAACGCGTCGGGTTGCGCGGTTATGCGAGAGGCCAAGTGGGGTGTATTCTTTTTTTTTTTTTTTGCTTCCGTCGCGTCCTTGGCCTGCGGAGTCCACGTACACATGCTCGCGCATGGATCCGTAGGAGAGACGCGCATCCCCGAGGAAGACATCTCAACATCCTGGCGCGGCCGCTTGCCTTCCTCGAGGGCTTCCGGCCGCGGGCGCACAACCTGTTGAGCTCTGCTTACGTCGGCCGTCCCACTCTTTCCTTGGGCGGCGTTTGTATTCGCTCTCTCTCTCTGTCTTTTATTTTAACGGTCACGGATTTCAAGGCCCGCGATTGCATTTGGTGTGCGGTCGCCCTACTTTTTTACCGCTGAGACTGCTCTGTACGGCTGCGCGTGTTTGAATGCATTTCTGTGGGCTACTCTGCGGAGCACTACGCAAGTTATTGCTGCCACTGGAAATTAGGCTAAAAAATCGCCGCCCGATGTGGCGTCCTTTGCGGCCGCTCCATCGTAACTGGATTCGGAGGCGAATCATGTGGTGTAAAAATGACATCATGATCGCCGTTCTAATTTGTTGAGTATAAGTGCGTTCTCTTGATTCGAGCAAAGGAACGGCATACAGTCGCCCCGCAGAAATGCGTTTTGTCTTTTAATATGCTTTGCTTACGTGGCTGCCGCTCGCTGAAACATTCGCTGAATGGCCGGAACTTCGCTGGACTTCATGGGTCGTACGCCAGCTCCCGTTGCTGTAGCGCTTCTCTGTTTGAGCCACCGGTCACCGTCACATTATTTTATGAGCGGCCGATTATTTCTTCCACTACCTCGGCGTGCTGGCAGCTGCATAGTAGCTGCCAGGTCATGCAGCTCTGCTCGGGAACCTCCGCCGCTCACTGTGCAACGGTGTGCCTCTGGGCGTTGTCGGGCACGCATTGAGATATGGAACAAGTTGATAGCAGAAGAAGAAAAAATTATCAACGGGAGCGATGCAGGCAGCACACACGCTCTCGGTTCAAAGCTTTCCACACCAACGAATGCGTTTGTTTTTTTGTTTTTTTAGAGCGAAAGCTGTACTCATCCCATGCAAAAGCTCAAGGTCATGTGGCTCCGAAGAATGACCTTCAAACGGCGGAGCGGGGGTGTGGCTGTGACGCCATGCCATGTGACTCGGCGCGCAGCGCCCTTCGCAACTGCGTTCAACGTGATTCAACGCTCGGCTCGCAGTTGCACTGAACCACGTGACTGGCCGTTCATCCGATGAGATAATAAAAAGTGCAAAACGTCCCTTGACGTTTGCCGATAGCGATAGAGGAGTCGCGCGCTGGAACCAGTGTTTCGGCTGTGTATCGTAGACGGCTGATTGAATCGGGTGATTCTTATGATCGAGGACATCGACAGGTCGCGTTACCAAACTAAAGCGAACCCGTTTAACCCGTGGATCGCTATCGCGCACTCACCAAGTTTAACCGGGGGCTAAACCACCAGCAATTTTTGTTTCTTTTTTCGTACCGTCGGTGCTGGACATGTCGCAGGTCGTTTTCTCCCTGTTGTCTCTTTAGAGCCGGCCGGACACTGCAGTCCGTCCTCCCAAGGGGCGTGCCATGCCGTTGTTCTTTGTGTTTGCCGCTGCGTGCTCGAGATGGCGAACAACACTGCCGAGATCGCTTGTTTGCCCTTTTCGTTCTCCCGCTTTACAAGGGACCTGCCCCGCTCAGAATGCAGGTCCTTTTCTTGGCGGTCCCGTTGCTTCTTTCGTCTTCCCTGTGCGCGCATTCGCGGAGCAATGCTCCTCCGAGTTCCGCGCTGTGCTCACTTCAAAGTGGCGCCCTCTCCTTCTAGGCTGTTTGTTCTCCGCTCTCGCTCTCTCGGCGGCCGCCCGAGCACGATTCCGAGGCCCCCTGTCCGTTTTTGGCAAGGGCGCTTTCCTTTCCAAGTCCGGCAGCCACCGCCTCTCTCTTTTGGCGTCGCTTAGGGCCACGCGCCTTTTGTTGCTGCCCAGCATTTGTTCTGGCGTAGCGCCAGTCAGTTTGCCGCGTTTTTTTTCTTTCGTTTTTTCCTGCAGTGGGCAGTTTCATATGCGAGAACGGAGCACGCGGAGGTCAAGAACCGTCCTTCTGGACCCACCTCATCGCGCAGTGTGGGCCTCGCGTGGGAGCTGATAATGCTGGTATGGACAGCATCGCCAGAATTCGTGAGCCCAGTCGTGAAACGTGCGACGACAGCGTCGTGTGTGCGTAGAAACATCTCCAGAGAGCCACTGAGTGTGAGTCCACTAGCTCTGTCAGCACTGCAAGGTGCAAAGAAAGCCAGAGATTCTAAAAGAAGGAAATTGTGATTTGGATACCCCATGCCGTCAGTGGTTAGAGCGCTCGGCTACCGATCCAGAGTTCCCGGGTTCGAACCCGACCGCGGCGGCTGCGTTTTTATGGAAGCAAAACGCTAAGGCACCCGTGTGCTGTGCGATGTCAGTGCACGTTAAAGATCCTCGGGTGGCCGAAATTATTCCGGACCCCTCCACTACGGCACCTCCTTCTTCCTTTCTTCTTTATCTCCCTCCTTTATCCTTTCCCCTACGGCGCGGTTCAGGTGTCCGCTCGTACACGAGACAGATACTGCGCCATTTCCTTTCCCCCAAAAACCAATTATTATACCCCATGCCGCTGTTTTGGATTTCTCAGAAGAATCAGCAGCTACGATGAACACGGAACGGCAGGTGTGGTGAGGCGAAGGTTCTGCGGTTGGGACCACTCGATGATGAACCGGCATCTGCCCTCTTTTCCGAAGTCTGATACTGTACACGGGCTGCTGGTTTTAGCCTCGAGCACGCGGTTATGTGGTTGCTATGAGCATGGCTGAGTGGTGAGGCACTGCCTTTTTCGAAGAGGCTGCAATCTGCGAGCATGAAACACGGTGGATTTCATTGTTAGCGTTCTTTTTACCTTCGGGTGTCGTGTCGTTTTTCGTCTGTTCAGGGTGGTAACGTCATTCTGACCCAGGAACTTCGAGACCTCCAGCGTGCCATCCTCGGGAAGGTAGTTTCGCTGCGTCGTGCCGTCACCCTTCGGGCGATTTTTGAGCTAAATAAAGGGTCTTAGTTTCCGCGCTCTCTTTTGCTCGTTGCGCCGGCAGTAGTACAGAGAGGGGGCGGACGAGCGTCGGCGTGGGTGCAGATGCGAGTCGCCGTTGTTCCCTTCACAAACGGAGGACAACGCGCCGCCGGCGCGCTAAAAGGGCGGCGATCAACGCCGCGCCGTCACGCCTCGCGGGAGCCAGGGCCCCCCTCGTCCTGGCTTCTACGAGAGGCACTGCCCTCGCGCGGCAACTGCACTTCCGGCGATTTCGCTCGCGCCCCGAGAGCGATGGCTTCTGATCCCCCATGCATTGCGGATGCGGCCAGCGGTCCCTCGGAGGTTGTCACTTTTTTTTTTCCCTCGCAAGGGGCGCTTCCTGCCAGTCCCTTTCCTTCTCTCCACTTGGCTCCTGCTGGCTCAGGCTCTGCATAGACGGCGGGCCACGGACTGGCCTGCGGACCGGTCACGTGGGGTCGACCGAGCGTGGCCCGGCCGGGTCTGGCCGGCGACAGCGTCCACACGACGGACCAGAAGAGCAGACGACAAGGCGGGCCAAGCCTCGTGATCAGCCTGCAGCAACGCTCGTCTCACGCTTCGACATTCGGCGGCGAGAACAAGCGGAATCCGCGGCAGAGATCCGCCTAAATAACCAGCGGAAAGCTCGATCGGTACGGGACAGATTTATGCCGCGGTGAGGAGGAGGTAGCATTCCCACGGAGGCAAATATGGCGGCGCGCTTCCAAGCTGGACCACTCGCTAAGGACTGGATTCCTCGTTGTTACTGCCTTTTTTGTTGCGTTCACTGGCAATAAATGGCGCACCCATTTCTCGCTTGGTCTCACCTCGCCTATATGAAGACGTATGAGTAAAATATTTGTTTTATTTCTTATTTAGTGTGACGATTGTGCCCCTTCTAGGCTTAAGCGGAGCGTACGTTTGTTGACAGAAATAGTTACCCGGCCTAACAACCAGATGGCGCCACAAGGCTGAGCATATCCTTCCGTCTGGGTTTGCATACGCTGAACTAAAGGTGGGAAATGTGAGAAGTGCTGTAACGTCCCGAAAAATACCTGCGTTTAGCGTACATGATAGTGCATACGCTTATGGTTCGTAGGCAGCGTCAATTTTTCTTTTCTAACCATATCTGTGCACGTCGCAAGCGCCGACGTTGCTACTAATTTCGCTCGCTCTCGCCGCCGAATACCCAATTATGATCGAGCCATCAAGCTGTACTAAGGCTAAAAAGTAAAACGTAGCGTCGTCCGACCACGTTGACATGTTAACAGTGGAAACAAAACGACTTTCGCTGGTGCCGCCTCGACTGCCGGGAGCACCGAGCCGGCAAATACCAGTGTGGTGTAGTTGCCAGACTCGATGTGTGCGAGTAGGCTAAAAAGTCCGTGGTCCGCCGCCAGAAAAAATGCTCTCGCATTTCTCGCGCGATCCGGCCCGCGGACCATGAGCGGACCTCGCAGACCGGAAGCGAAACCCCACGTGACCGCTAGTCCGCGGGTCAAAACACGTCCGTGTTCCGTCGTCTGGATACACCTTAAACAGCGCAAGCCTGCTTCAAGCGCTGTGACTTTTAAGCGCCTCTCGAAGCCTCCCGAACATGATTGTGAGGTCTTGCAACGTGGTTGCGAATTCCGTAATTTTGTTTACGGGCATGGGCGCGTTCATACGTCGCTACGTTTTCAGTTTTCTCAATTAACGAACGTCATCGCAGAGCCACATCACTGTCGCAGCCTTACTGATTGGCCAGTGTTATGCCACAGTGAAGCCCGCTGTCGCGTGGCGGTCAGTGGAGCCTAGGAGTACGACCATCGACACGATACAACTGCTTGCATCTGGCGGATAGGTTTGGATTGAAGTCAGCTAACACACTATACCTGGGTGAGAGCGTTATTTCACAATTCTCAAGGCTGTTTCCAGCTCTAAATAATACTAATAAATAAAGGGACCGACAACTAATTATCAAAAACGCATTCTTTTTTTCTCAAGGAAGGCAGCATCCAACGTGCCCTAGTCCGGTACAGTTTAGTTAGAGAGGGAGTAAATATCACCTGCCCTGAATTTTTCGCTCAGTAGACACTAATTTTTATGTATCTCAATGCTAGAAACCTTATTCAGACCGCGATAGAGGTTGCGCGCCCGTAGAAGTGATGAAATAAATATCAAAATACTCTCTGCCGCCGGAGGGTATTATGGACAGCTTTAGTACAGCGTAGTGTCCATATTAGTTTCCACATCCAAAGTTCTTACAGCGCGGTGACGCAAGCCCAGCGCTCCCTGTTGGGCGGACAGAATAGCGGAGGTTCCACTTACTCGTGTTAATACCATCCCTTTCGCAATACTCCTCGAAAGGACCTCTTGTAGGGAAACGAAAGCGGTGTGATCATTTGGCAGATTCGTGTCCAAGGCCTTACATGTTGTGGTGAACAAAGCGAAGCGCCACGTGCTCGGGAGGAAAGAGAAAGAAGACGTGTTCTGTCCGCCCCGGTGCCGTGAGGACAGTCCTGGTACTCCGCTGTCGACAATGGGCGCCCTAGCCGTGGCCACGGTCGCCGTCTTGGTTCAGCTGGAGAGCTGGTCGGGCCACGTGGAGCTCCTGCAGGTGGACAGCAACTTCACGGAGGGCCGCCAGCTGGAGCTGGTGCTGTGGCGTCTGCGGCGCTACTCGCGTTCGTGTGCCGCCGGCCGCCGGGTGGCGGTGGCCAACCGCAGCCTGGCGCCGATGCGACACGACGCCCCCGTGCGCTTCCGGCGCCTGCCGCAGGGCTTCTACTGCTTCTCGGTGGCGCCGAGCGGGCAGCGCGAGGGCGCCGTCCGATCGTCCGTAGCGGTGCTCACAGGTACCACGCTGGGTGTCGCCACCGCCGAGAACATTCCATAGGCAACCTGCGAAGGCAACGGGCAGCGCTGCAGTTGCACTCCTGAAAAGTACCGGTCGTAGTTAGGTTGATGGTCATGATGATGAATCCGCCAGATGCAGGCCCTCCGCAAGGAGTTCAAAGAAAAACGGGGGAGGGCTCATACCAGTCACTTGAGAACACCAGAATTCGCCATTTATAAACTAATAATAACGTCTTTATTTTTCATCCAGTCGATGAGGGAAAGGTGGGAAAAAATGCTGGGAAACCAGCTCGGCTACCTCCCTCCTTCATTGCAGTGAAAAAATATGACTAGGATTGTTTGCTGAACTAGAACAATTATTTTGTGCGTATTCTTTCTCAACTTTTTTGTGTTTTGTTAGTTCAGCGTACCCTCGGAGCAAAAGCAAGAAACAGTCGCGTCACCTTGTGTCTTCTGCTCTTCTTTTCATGTCCAGTGCCACTTCGGTGTTTTCGTTTGCATACATCAGCCAGCCAAATCACCGCGCTCTCTTTACGGCCTAACACATATGCCAGGCCAGGACATGACATTTCAAAGGAGGCGCTCTATACGTTATTGCATTGAGAGGCTGCCAGCATTGCGCTGGTAGTCTGTTGGGAGATCCGCGATTTCAAGGAACGCAAGTGTAGAAAGTGCGCACGCCTCTTTGTCATAACTATCGTGTATTTTTAGGACGAAAGCGGTCCATGCGCGCAAAAATGACAACAGTCCTTGAGGAAAGAATGGTTGCGGCTGGGACATTCACGGGCTCCCTCCAGATGTCGTGTTGCAGCGCTTGCTCAGTTCACTGTATTGTCGCCGCCTCTCGCGTTATCGTATCGATGTCGTGCACGAAAGCGGCGAAACTGAGCCCCGAGCTGATGCACTGCGAAGGCCAGGGCCCCAGAGACCGGTGCTGCGAACATGCGCCGGGACAGCGCCTGCTCTGGAGCATGGCGCTGGACGGCACACTGAGCGCCTCCATGAGCGTGAACAGCTCCGAGCTGCCGTGCCAGCTGTTCGTGGCGAGCCTCTACGAAGGGGACTGCCAGGACCTGGGAAAGGGACCGCGGCTTGTCGCCCGCTACCAGGTACGGGGCCCGACGCGCCAAACGAATACATGCCTCTTAATAATTTCCTGGCACATGCCACACTTGTCCCGACACCTGCCGCCCTGTAGGGAACGAAGCGGGGAAAAGCGTTCTTTCACAAGATGCTTGTTACCTGTTGCTTGTCGCCCCCCTGCCTCTCCCGTTTTTCTGTAGCTGAATGTGTTCGCCTATATCTGCATGAATCAGTCACCGGAGCAAGACACCGCTGCTTTGATAACGCCATGGGCTTTTGGTAAACGTTTCTCGATAATCACTTTCATAACGCGAATATGCGACGGATATAAGCTACTTTATCCCAGTGAATGTAGCTGCAGGAGGAGGTTTTTGCCAAAAGCTCGCAGCTTCATATAGTGCTGGCGTAGGCTTGTAACCGCCTTCAAGCCACGACGACTTGGCAGCATAGTTTATAGGAACAGCACAAACTGCGGGCACAATAGAAACCAGAGAATGCACACCGCAGCTCTCGCTGTGTGCGTTCACGCGACTAGCCCAACTTGCAGTCTCGAGCCAAAGTCCTCGCTCGTGGTTCTCGTTCCGGCCGCTCTCTGACGAGCCACGTCATGACCCCAGGCTGCACGGAACAGCGTGTTCCACGTGCACGGCCTGCAACCGGAGCGTCGCTACTGCCTCGCGGCGGCGGCCGGCTGCCAGCACTGCCCCATCACTTGCGCCGTGCTCGAGAGCAAGACGGTCGGCGCCGACGTGGAGCCCGACCAGGGCCGCGGACCGCCGGCGGCCCTCGACGCGCAGGGGGCCCTGGACCCGGTGCTGGCCGTGCTGGGCGTCGGCAGCGTGTTCTTCCTGGTCGCCTGGGCTTTCCACCTCTACCAGAGGATGCCCCTGGGCGCCCTCTCCGGCTGCAAAAGGGCGCCGCGACTGGTCTAGCGCTGCGGATGCGCTTTGCCGTATAGTTCTTGAGTGGCTAGTAAAGGATTGAAACGCCGCGCTGTCTGCTTTCGCCCTTGTACCCGTCTCACGTCACTGAGCCTTGCAGCAGTCGTGTCTCTTTAGTACGGGAAACATGGCCGGGTCATCGGAGTAGTAGCCTGTCGAATGCCCTTCACAGTCGCGACGACTTCAGCTCCGCCTAACTGCATATATACACCGTATACCTGATCGTGCCGTACCATACGCTCACTTAACGTATGGATTGGGCGCGGCTCTCGTGCTTGCACCGCTGGCATATATGTGCACGGTGGGCTCAAGGCGCTCCTGAAGTGCATAGGAGCGTTCTTTTCGCCAAGCTTGGGAGGGATACGTTTGCTGCTGTGCAGTACCATTTTGTAGAAGCGAGCGAAAAAAGAAAAGCCGTCGCCGTCGTTGGGCTGACAGCCTCCTACGCTATCTAGCGTAGCGTCAGCAGCCTATTGCCATTTAACTATAGGACCACGAGTTTCTTTGGCTAACTATTCGATACGTCGAGAAAGAAAGAGCATAATTGACCAAGTCCTTCATTGGCTCTTGGTGTTTGTCGATGCTTTTGACCTCCCGCTTGGCAGCCCATTCACGAGAGCGTACTCTGAGACACGTGGACATGTTTGCCCTTCGCCCTTCCATAGCCGGTTCCTCTTCCACCGTTCTTCTTGCTTATTTTGACAGCGGATACGGTGTGTGCAGCTCCAAGCGGCGTCCCGTCTTGTAGAGGTGTGCATGACACGGTTTCTGGCTGCTTTCCTGACACACGGGACGGTACGCTGCGCGGCGTGGGCCCATTCGGGTATGACCCGATTTTTCGACGTTTGCCAGCAGCCGCCTTGGCGCGTCTCGCTGGTGAATATTATGCCGCCATGAGACGACCGCTGTCATTCCGTCGGCGGCACCAGGAGATCGAAGAACGGCTGCTCGCGGCCACTTTTCGTGTCTGTGCTTCGGAAAGTCGGTGGTTACAGAGAGTAGATCTGCCGGCTGTTGCTGCGTCCCTCGCACGGGAGCGCCCCATCTGCAGTCAACGTCAGGGGTGCACAAAGGAGAGACAGATTGTCCGTCCGGCTTCCTGGGCGCCGCGGCAGCACACGCAGGTTCAATTGGCGCCTTCCCGCCTTGGGCGCTTCCCAACTCCGCTGCCTTGCGTCCCCCCTCTCTGTTTCGCTTCGGCATTTCTTTTTCTGTGCGTGGAAGTTGTTGCGTGGCGCCCTCTCACCGGCTTCATAACTCGAGCGTGTTCGACACGCTTCCGAACAGCAGGTGGATTGCGAGACGGGCCTGCAGCGCTCGCAGGATGCCCCGCGCGCTCTTCCAGGGGCCGGCTGCCGCAGGAGAGGAGGCGGCCCTTCAACCTGCAAATTACCCCTCCCTGAGCCCGGTCCTCAACTCGGTAGCCTAGCTATTCGCCCGGTCACTTCGGCCGCCGCCGCTTGTGCTGCTTTGCTTTCTGATGCTTCGACCCTCGTCCCTGTGTTTCGTGGCGCTTTTTTGCTTGCGCCGCTGCTCTGCTTCCAGGGCTGGTCGCCGCGTCGTCTGCTCCTTTTCACGCGGTCGTCTGCTTGTCTGTGCGTGCCTGCATGCGGCAGCCTGCCGGCTTTCGTCCGCTTCCTTTTGATGCATTTTGGTTCCCTTTCGTTCGGGGTGGCGTTTCGTCGTTTCCACTCTTCGTCCGGCGCTCCGGTAATTATATTTTGTTTCTTTATCGCTACCGCGATTTAGTTATTTGTGTGTATTTTTAGCCTCTCCTCCAGACCGATCTCTCGTGTATCGAACCGAGCGGCGGCAAAGCAGCGAAAACGCTGCTGGGGTGGGGGGACAGCAGCAGGGTTTTGCGGGAGAGGAAGTTGAGAGAGGTGGCTTTTTAGCTTGCGCACCCGGACCTGGGAGTGGCGTTGCGTCTTCGACCTGCTCCCTTTCCCGTCCCTCTGCTTGGACGCGGAGCCGGCGTCTAATATACTATTTTCCCGGGGGCCCCCTGCATGCAAGTAGCCGTGCCCCCTCCCCGATTTGGCCCCCGGAGAGCGAACGGTGGCGTTCGGGGGCCGATCGCAAAACGCGGCCATTACGAACAACAAAAGACGGGGGGAAAGGAGGAGCGGTGGGAGGAGGGAGCGCTAAATACGATTCGTTTCGGAAGCAGCAGACGACACCCGAAGAACACAGCGCAGACGAACACGGCGAGTAAAGGGCGGCGCAGCAGGCGAAGAAAACTGCCTGCCGCTGGACCCGAAACAGAAGCGCCGCTTGCCGGGGAAGTAAGTATACGATCTTGATCGGGGCGCCGCGGCGATACGCCAGTGTCTCGCGGAATAAATTGCCCACCTGTCCTCCCTCGTCGACCGGACTTATGGGTTCATGAATTTATTAGCCTCCGCGAGGGAACATCGCCGACGGCCGGACGGAGTAATGGCTACGTCCGCGAGAAGGGGTCACGGGGCTTTTGATGGGTGCTCCCTTCCTCGCTGTGGCTCGGAGGAAGCCGCCTCGACTCCCTGCAGCCGTGGCAGCTGCTTGGAGTGAGATGTACGGCAGCGTCAGGGAAGCCGCGGGTTACGTTGGCTGCTGGGCCTGTGGGTCTGGCCCCGATAGCGATACTCGAGCATCTGCGACGCCGTGCTAAGGCTTCACACCCTGGAGGCACGAGCGGTGTGCTGGCCTCTTTTTGTTATGCGCTGCCGGCTAGCAGTCGGGAAAGCGACTGCAAGAAACTGTCGCAGCATTCCGTAACTCTGCTTCGGTATATAACACCAGCTCAACTAACACTTCTTCGCTACCGACCTAGTTTTATTTGAGATATTTGCCAGTGTGTGCTTATTCTTTCCGGAATGTTCTCGCCCTCATGAGCGCACAAATAGGGAAGGAAGACTTTAGTGAAGGCCAAATCAACATGTAAATAGGGCCACAGGATATTTCGCCCTACTCGAAATTATTTCGCAGCTTTTTTTTTTCCTATACAGCTTGCTGCTAGGTTAGTTGGTGTATTGTTGCAGGTAGCAATTTCAGCGCAGCATGAGGCGATCGCACGGGACAGTGTCTTTTTTCTGTATCTCCCGAGAGTGCCTCTCCCGTCTGTTCTAAGCGTCATCAGACTTAGAGGGAGCACTCTTAAGGTCTTCGCCGTCTGTCGTCTTTCCGTGTATGAGCGCGGCGCATGCAGCGCGATCATACACATAAATACGCATAAATACCTCAGTTGAAGAAAACTACACGACACACTTGTGGTTCTGCGCCTCTACGCTGTCAGATGTGTCCGCTGTGCCAGAGAAGTGCGCAACTCAGTTTCTCCTCGGTGCCTGGGTTAGAGATGAGCGAAGTGGTTGTTTTCCCAGCACTATAGCTGCTCAATACACGGCGGTATCAATGCAAAAGCATTTGATGGCTCATCGACGCGAGAACTCGTCCTCGCCCACATAGTGCCGTTAGACTGGTCGAAACGGTGTGACGTCACCAAAGGCGGGAAAATACGAAATGTTAATCTGTAAATAGTAAGTACTATTATATACAGCTCCACTAGCTGTAAAGGATTCTAATAAGAATGGGAATAGAATTAGAATGGAATTAAACGTTCTCGCATTGCTAGCTCTTGTGTAGGTTCCTTAAATGCCTCCAGTAATATTTTGCGAGCGACATAAGCGCAGCGCGTGCATGCTGCTGAAAGGTTGCACCTCTAAAGCGCGATATACCCAGCGATGGAAGTGACGCAACGCTTTGCGCTCTTCTGATCATTTTGTTCTTGCGTCATCATGCGGCAGCATCCTTCCATAGGCAGAGCAAAAAAGCGTGTCTCATTTCTCTGGGTTATTTGGTAAAAAAGAAATAAAGAAAGAAAATGGAATACGGGTATCTGCAGTATGAAAGCGATCACATTATCCTCAATGAACCAATCATTACTCCGTAATTACGAGGGAGAACCGCACTTCTTGATTAACCATTTTTTTTTCTCTTGGAGAATAATGCCCGGGACAAGTGCATGCACATTCTTGGGCAAACAGTTATAAAATTGAAAAATTATATACTATTATCGAAATATTGAGGCTAATGGTCCATTCTTCTGCAATGTAGCAAATTCTTTCTTTTCAAGTGTTTCCATCGATCGCATCGAACAGTTAAGATTGCGATAGAAATCCAACGGGAATGGGGAGCGCTTTCGACGATAGCAAAAACGTCAATAGAAAAAAAAATGCAAGACTGCCGTCGGAGTATGTGCGGATATATTTATTGTTATAGTGAAATCTTATATAAAAAAACTGCGTTCATCAACGCGGTTTCCCGCTCAAAGATGCTTTTGTCCAGAATTGGTGGTCATGTTTAATTTCGGAGCGGGGAGTAGGTGCAGGATTCGTCCTTATGAGCACACTGGCTGTTCCTTCTCTTATTTGGACTTTGTTGTGCGTTCGTGCGAAAGCCACCCCCCAAGAAAAGAAAGACTCAACCCCCATTCGGAGTTGCGGACAGGAAGGGCGCACTTAAGGGAAGAAAGCTTCAGGTTATAGAGGGCAAAGGGTGGAGTAGCGAGACGCGATTTAGGTTGAGACAAGAAGTCCCCCTTCTGGCTTTTCTTCCTAGAGTGAGGTGGGCCATTGAGGGGGCGCGGGCATCGAGGCACCCTATCCTAAAGTCCTCGAGCCCCGGAGCGCACCAACTGGCGCACAGCAGAGCCCCTCCCCCAATCCTTGGCCGTCGTGCGCCCCCAGAGACGGCCGGCACGCGTGCTCCCTGTGTGGCGTCAGATGCCCCTGGCTCGGAATCGAAACTGTAGCCAGCTTGGGCGCCGACGCTTGTTTGGCCTGGCGCCGGCTGTGCACGTGGGCGGCTCTGCCTCCTGCCGCCGCATTATTCCTCTCTTTTCCTCGTCTTCTTCGTCGGCTGCCTTCCTCGCTTCGCGCAGAACCGCTCATTACGCCTTCGCTGAAGCCGTCCTTATTGCCGGTGCCGTGCTTTGCTCCGACCCGATTGGCTCTCTTTTCTTTTTCGCGTGAACGTATCTATAAGTTTGTTTCGCCCCGCGGTATGTGCCGTTTAAAAGTTGCCTTGCGTGTGTGCGTTTCGCTTTCCGGCGCCTGGGCTTAGATTTTTCGTCGCCGCGTTTGTGCTTCTACTCCAAGATTAGGTGTAATGCCGGTGGGAGGTGACCGAGCTCCATAATTATGCACGCATGTTGCGTGCCTTGTGCTTTCTTGCTGGAAACCACTGTGGTGCGTTTTCCATATACGCGCCTGTATCTCCCGCCTTTTTCTGTCGAAGGTGTTCCAGTGTGTTTGCCATTCCATCTCGAAATAGTCAGCGCACCTGAAGTAAACAGCTCATACTCAGCTCTCTTTCCTGCTGAGTTTACCAGCCGCTCGCTTTCCGCCATGCTTGACTCGGTCAAACTGGCGCACGAATACTGTTTGTAACTGCCTTTTTTCCGAATGCAGCACCGGAAAGTCTCAACGATGCAGAGCACACTCATTAGTGGGGTAGAATGCGGCCAGCCCATGAGGAACACGGTCTAGTAAGCAGTAGTAAATGGTGCAAGAAAAAATCGCTTGGACGAACGAAACGTACGTAATATGCTAACAACAAGCATGGGCATGATCGAAGATGCATGAATCTACCATCTTTCTGTGCATATCCTGTGTCCGTATCACAGGTGTCACTTACCAAAAATGAAAGCGCAAGATTTTCGCTATCGAAAATACATTTTCACAGTTTTGTTACAATACTCGACACGCAAAAAAAAAAAGAAATATGCTGCAGATCTTGAGCCTGCTGTAAGTCAGACACAAATACCACACAGCCACTTGTGAGTCTCCTCCTGTAGAGAGGCTTTCTTCATTTGTTTCGCTTATAGCATGGTTGCTACGCGAGGCTCTTTCGGACCGGCGGTTTGAGTTAATGCTGCTACTAAATACCGTTAAATGAAAGTAACATCTAAATAACATTGTTCTTTCTGCCTGAGAAAAACTCTGATTCCTTTTATTTTTTGTTCTTTTCCTTCTTCTAGAGCAGAATGTTCAACTTCAAACGACTATATTCAGGACAGTGCTGGGGAAATAGCTGTTCTGTTTTCCCAAGCGCACGGATCTTGCACCTTTTAGCTCAGGACAAAGGCAGAGACAACTGGTAAATGCTTGCGGCAAAAAAGGGAGAGCATCAGAAAGGTTCAAGTTTATTCGTGTGCACTCCACCGTTCGCGTGAAAGACATTAGCTGTAAAAAAAAAAAAAACAGATTTTTACCAGGCTGCTAAGGGAGTCAGTGCACCAACGTCAATATTGCTTCAGTTCAATGTTAACCAATGTTAAACATCTAACAAAATCAGCTGCGCCCATAGTAGAGCTTAAAGAAACTGGTGCTTAGAGAAAATCGTGTTGCCGGATTCGTTTTATCAATTTCACAAACAGTGCTCTATATCGAAAGAAATAAAGATTCTAGAAATCACGGATAAATTTTTTAGCTTAGCTAACCATGTTAGCAACTTTGTCAATGCTGCTGATATCAGTGATGTATCGAGGTACCGACAATACTGTATCGAGTACCTGAATCGGAAATCGATTCCGGTTGTGTGTCTTGTAACGGAAACATTTTTTGAGGGTGTCGGATATGGGTATCATAATGCTTTTCTGAAGTATTGTGCCCAGCCCTCTATGCCAATCTCTTCATTATGCCGAACCGGACATGTTCCATAGCGAAGCGTGCGCATGCGGCAACAAGGTTAGCATGCATACAAGTGAAGCAGGACACGTCCTGGCAGTAAAGCTACCATCCGCTTACCGTTAACTATCATTGCGCAGCGATGCCGAGACGCAGGCGAGCTTGCAGACCACGCGTGCTCCGCGAATATCGTTCTGCTCTATTGAGGCCAAACGGCGTTTTGCTATGCAGGCCCCGCCACGCCAGTGGAAGCCACCACGGGAGGTCACGTGCAGCGATTGACCCCCGCGATTCATAACGAACCCCCGAGATGTTGGGCTTTACGGCTGCAGGCCTTCGCTCGTGGTTGCCGCTCGATGCGTAGGGAGTGAATATCGAGCCCTGCATTTCTCGAAATCGATCTGTGACTTACTCCGCGAGCAACCCGAGGACAAACCTTGTCGCGCGCGGTTTAAAGGTCACCGAGAGCTGGAACCTGGCGCAGCAGAAAGGGAAGGAATGGGATGTGGAGTTGAATCGAGAAAAACGCGGGCCAAGCGGAAAGAAGCGATAAGCTGCAGAGCTCGCTCTTTCCGTTCCGACACAAAACCTCGCCGCCGAGGAATGCCTTTGTATATTATGCACTGCATGCATGAGGCTGTTTACCGGGAGGAACCTGCGCGCCCAACTGTGACCTTGCTATGCACGAAGCCGCGCTTATTACTATACGCATTCAGGAATAGTATAGTCTACATAAATTGTCCCTTCATCCCTTAACAAATGCCTGCGGGCCGTCCCCGTGCATTGGAATTAAAGAGGCGGCATGCCCAGCTATACGAAGGCCTCTAGAGGTCGCTGTGTGCCGTCCCGCCTCAACCCATATTGTCCTCTATGCTCTCTCTCATCCATGCAGTAAGCGCCATGGGAATGCAACAGCCACTGCGCTCCTCCCGCAACTTTCCTCAGGCTCGGCCTGCGGTCGCTGGTGGTACAGCGTAGGAAAATCCACGGGCGCACCGGCATATAAATGCTGTGTGTACATACGTGGCGGCTCGTGTGGAGTTCGCTTTTTCCGCCCTTACTTTAGAGTCAAGGGGTAGCCGGGCGCCGAAACTCAAACAAAGCACGAAGTTCAACTTTGAGCAGAACTGTGTGTGCGCTGGGCGGTGGCTTCAAAGTAAACAATCGGGGTCGCTGGAAGCAAAGAAGACCAGGGGACGGGGTGAAAAAGATGCGACTGGGAAATGAACAAACAAAAGGCGAAAAATAACAATGAAGCGCACGAAAAAAAAAGGAGGGTGGGTGATGTCATGAAAGCGGAGAGAGCCGGGAAGAGCGCCCATGACGTGGAGAAGGCGCAGTTTGAGATGCAAATTGTCACTGATTTGCAAGTCAGCCCGCCCGCTGCCGGCGTTCGGTGCTCGAGCGCATCGCATGCATGTCATGCAATGCGGCCGCCGCGGAAAGGGAGCAGGCCATGGAGGGGGGGCAGCACCCTGCGTCTCCTCTTTTCTGGCTCTTATCGTCGGCGCTTCTTCTGGCACGAATGTATATATCGCCGGAATGAAGGAGACCTTACCGGGACTGCGCCCCCAGACGGCGCTGCTGCCCCTACAGCTTCTGCTTCGGTATACGTCCAGGGTCCTCGCCTAGCAGCAAACGGCGGAGGGAAGGCTGTGTCCAGAAGCAGAAGGCGAGAGAGAAGGGGGTCAGAAGACCTCCCTCTCATTGCAAAGGCAAGCCGCGTCTCCCTCTAGATGCGCACATACCGTCTGCATGCGAGCTCTGGCCTTGTGCGATTTAATTCGTCTGCGAGTGCCGACGCGTCGTCTGCTGCTGTTCTGTCCGCGTTTGATGATGGCCGCTGCTAAGTTCCGTGCGCGTCGCTCTTCGTAATCGATGGGTTTTATTCATGAGCGAGGCAAAAGGCAGGCCGCGCGCCCATCCAGTGACACCAATTTCGGTCCGGGCGCGGGCGGGCCCTTTCGATCAGCGCCGCCGCGATATAAGTGGGCGCCTTTAATCCGTTTGTCCCGTACTCGACATCGTTATCAGCTCTGCCATTCGAATGGGATCAAGAGAGCAGTGTTGAAAGGTCGCAACCTTTTTAGTCCCACTTAAATGGGACGCGGCGAGTTCTCCGGACTGATTCGTTTTGCCGCCGTTGTTGTCTGTATGCTTTTGAGAGCATTTGACGGGAGCAGGTCGGAGTGCTCAAGTTATATCTTACCGCCTGCAGTTCCAAAGGCGTCCCCAGTTTCGCCTCGGTCGAAGGTTTGTGAGCCCTCGAGAGCTTCTGGAGAGGTCTAAGGAGTAATTAACACCTCATTCTTACTCCCCTAACAGCGATGGTAAGTGGCCAGGGTTCTTTTCCCCATCGCGGGCGTAATAAACGCACCCCATTCTTTTCTTTCACGCGCAGCCTCATGGTGATGATAGGCAATGCTAGCATGCGCCCTTTCTTGAAAGCCGGAAGAATAATATAAAGCGTACTTTGTCCTATGTCAGCTAGAAGTACTACACCTCACCCCATAGAGCGAACAAAATATTCCGCGAGAAAACCGAGTACGAACAGAATCCACGCCTGGTCGTTTGGTCGTAAATGGATTGTTCGTTTTATTTGCCATATTAAAAGGACGTTGTACTGACTTTTGGCAATCATTTTTCTTTGTGGCAATTGAAAGCTCCTTGTTCAAGTAAATGCATACCCGGCTGCGGGGCTGAGAAACAGTAGAACAATTTAAAACTAAAATATTCGATATAGGGTTGTCCGCCGCTTAGGCGTAGAGCAGTGGCCTTCTGTGGTGGCAGTAATGAGTTTGGAATATCTCAGATGCGCTTTTTTTTAATTAAATCTGCAGTCCAAAACATTAAGGTGTATTGAAAACCACTTTCAGTAAAATACGAGTGAAGACCTCGATAACAGACACCAACAATCATTTTTGTCGGTACCAGGGCTGGCGATGGCTGCACCGCTGTCAGTTTCGTGCCTGTGTGCATTTTCGAAACACTCCAAGAAATGATAAAGGAGGAAAAAATCGTGTAAGAAACAGTAAATAGTTGCTAAAGAAGAATGTGATCGTGTTGAATATCTTCCATCAGCATTCTCTCCCCACATGGCGCTCAGTGCGGTATGTCCACCCCATGGGATAATAATAATAATAATAATAATAATAATAATAATAATAATAATAATAATAATAATAATAATAATAATAATAATAATAATAATAATAACATTATTATTGGTTTTTTGGGAAAGGAAATGACGCAGTATCTGTCTCATATATCGGCGGACACTTGAACCGCGCCGTAAGGGAAGGGATAAAGGAGGGACTAAGAGAAGAAAGAGGTGCGGTAGTGGAGGGCTCCGGAATAAGTTCGACCAACTAGGGATCTTTAACGTGCACTGGCATCGCACAGCACACCGGCGCCTTAGCGTTTTGCCTCCATAAAAACGCAGCCGCCGCGGTCGGGTTCGAATCCGGTTTCTCCGGATCAGTAGCCGAGCTCCCTAACCACTGAGCCACCGCGGCAGGTAGGGACAACATTGAGAACTGCGAAGTTTAAACGCAGCATGGTGCTACCGTCGGCACTTACCTGACTTTCTCCTGCTAATTGAAAATAGGAATTCCTGGCCAAATCACAATTTCTGTCCTTGTTATTGTCGTTGCAGAGAATTATCTATAGGAGTATGCCGATATTTTTATGCTCGTCTTCGATATTGCTGTGGTTTGGCTCCGCGCTGAATGCTATGAGTCGTGCTGTAGTGAACTGTTCTTGAACAGCGTTGTGAGCTGCTAGTTAGTCATACGTGCTATAAGGTTTGAAGTCAAATGTGCTGTCGAGCTTGGTAACAGTGCTGAACAGTGCTTTTTGCTCTATTTATGGAAATGGTACCGGATTAGGTATTTGTATCATCAGCCTACTTTTTTTGCCGTCTTTAATGCTTCATTTTTCTGATTATTTTACCTCGCGTAACGACCCCCACCCCCCACCCACCTTTCCTCACCCTCCAATTTTCAGATATATTGTGGGGGAAAATGGTCCGTTTATGCGACTAATCACGGTACTTGCCCTAAATCTGGCCTCGCGATTGTGGCGCTAGGAGTCAACGGAAAAATGTAATGTTGCCGAAGGGATTTCGATGTGTTCTCAATATGGCGAGTGTTTCACACCAGTTATAAATGTGAGCCGCTTGTTCCGTACATGAAACTCGAAAAACCGTCGCAGCAGACGACCAGGTCCCAAAGTGAGGCTCCGCAACCGGTGTCAATTTGGAAAAAGTCGGTCTGCTCAGGTGTTATGATAATGCGCGCGGTCCCCTTCTATGGCGTGAACGCCCCGCAGTTGGCGCTCTGTGCTCAGCACTGAACGCTCCTCTTTCGGGCCTTCGGGACGCGCGTTGATGCATGGGGGGGGCGGGGGGGGGGGGGGGGGCGGGCGGAGAGGCCCCGTGTTGCAGCGGCGTCCGGCCGGCGATCGCTTTCCGAGACGAGGCGGTTAATCTGGTTATCTCAACTGACCGGCGCGTTCTCGCCTGGCGCGCTGCGGACTGGTTTGGGGTTGCGCGCTTAACCGAGGCCTCTCCAGGAAGTCCTCGGGGGAAACTAATTCGGCTTTTTGTTGCCTCGCTGTGCATCGCGGCGCCGATAAGCTGCCGGAGCCGGCGAAAAAGATGGTGAGCGCGGGTTCGGCTCGTTAATTACTGGCCGACGCGGGGTTAAGGCGAGCCAGATTAACAACCGTTCGCCGGAGTTTATAAACTTCGCTTTAATTTCTTTTTTTCGCCCCCCTCGAAACTGCCGATTAAGTTGCGGAGCCCAGGCCGCGCGCATTTCGCCCCGAGGCAAAACGCTCGGCCGTCTCGTTCGGAGCGTTCCAGAGTCGCCAGGTGCCGGGGGTATTAGAAAGAGTGCTTCGCTGAAGCTGCCGTTTCAATGCGAAGATATTACGCGACAGCGTATACAGCTCGCTCGGTCGAAAAGCCGTCGGCCGTCGTAGTATTAGTAGTACTATTTGGAGTTGTCGGCACCGCGCGTAGGAAATATTCCTTCCCCGGATGCTGCACAGTACCCACACAACAAGGCCTACGCATTGGTGGCGGTGGATGGGCCCGACAGACATGCTCGCAGCCGCGACTACCAAAACAAGGAAGGCGGCAATATATCTTTAGCTATAGGTAATGCCACTGGTGATATTATTGTGTGGCTCATCGGCACCGAAACCAGATGTTCTTGTCCAGACGAGACGGTACGAAAACTCCAATGACGCCATCAGCACAGCTGCCGTAGCAACCAGAAGAGAGTCATCAGAGGACCCAATGTATACATAGACACCCAATGACCTTTAGGCTAAAAACCTATGGGGTGAAGGTATTCCTCGAAGGCCTTTCCAGCAAAGGCACGTTTTTTCACCAAAGGAGCGGAAGCTTAAAGGAGCAGCGACGCAGCTACACGCAGCAGCCCAAAGGTGAAGCAGACGTTGAGGCTTAGCACCCGCTGCTGTGCTCGAGGCGGCTGAAGTGAGTGTTTTAAAATTAATGTGGGGAATTCTGTTCATTCGTTTAGCTCAGGCAGTTTTTTTTTATTCTGATAGCCTCCGCAAAAGTACTGTAAGAGCTACTCTCATCAGCAGCAGCAGGTTTTTGTGTATTGCCTTGGCCACCAGGGGCACTCGGTGTTGCTGTAGCACTTTCACTGTCTTGAAATCTGCGCATAAAATACAAACACCCGCACCAAAAGCAAAGCCAGACACACCTTTCGTATTTAAAAAAAATATTTTCAAACATTGTTGGCTGCATATATTTTTTTATTGCTTTTACTTTTGACGTTGGATGGCACTGCGATCGTAAGTTCTGTAAGGCCGCGCCTTTGGGCTCCAATGGTCTCTGACGAGCGCCTTTGCCCCCAAGGCCCTTAGCGGCGAAGGCGCAACATTTGTGCCGTGTAGCTGCACTCCTTACGGCTTTGGATATAAGGACCTGATTCTCAAAGGCCTTTGCGGTGCCCGTGTGACAGGGCTATAAGGCATATACCGTAAACATCTTGGCCTTTAGGCTAAAGACCTTCACCGTAAAGGTCTTCAACCTAAAGGCCTTTGAGACATTTGTACTAGTTGCTAACTAGTAGCCAACGATGAGATTTAAAAAATTATTTCTCATTCACAGCTCGTATGTGGTCTTAAGCGGCCTCGATAATTTCAATTTTTTTCTTGATTCTCCCATTCCAAATAAACAGCTCGTCCATCCATTTTTTTTTCGTTATCCTTTGAATTCTGGGAGTGCCCACTGAGTGGGCATGGCAGATTCTGTCACGGCTTGTGGTACGCGCGCGGTATCGATAGTGTACCGCGTTGTAATCAAGTGTAGACCACTTTCGCCGAAGTCGAAGCCTTTAATGATCTAGAAAGGAGCGAAAAACAAAATACAGGTATCGCCATCTGCGGCCGTTTTCGCTTCGCATGTGAACGGCGTTGGTGGACACCCATTTTTATGCGGATCCCAGAGACTAGGCTTCACCGCGATTCAATGCAAGATGGCGATCACGGAGTCCTTTTCGCTGTCGACGTCTTAAATTTAAATGGAATGGCGGGAAAATTTTTAATTGATTTTCCCCAATCGTAATGCCTCGATCTTTTGCTGCTGAACAGACATCAACATGCCCAATAAGAGCCAAGTATTTTTTTGACTGCGAGCAATAAATTGGGCGGAGTTGTCCTAAGTATTTTTTGAAAAAATGATTAGGAGAGACAGAGACACAACGCAAGGCACAAGCCCAATGTTTTGACGCTGATCAAGTGATCCGTGTTGTGCCTCTCTTCTCTCAGCGAACTTGAACGGCCATTCGTGCTGATATACGCACCCGCCATAACGACTGACATCATAAGACGACACAATTAAGATTGTCTGCAGCGTGCTAAGAGTGTCGCCAGATGATTCCTGGACGTAGTAGAGGTATTGACGGCGGAAATTATATTTTTTATCAGGGCGCGTGATAGTGGAGCGATTCAAAGCCGACACTGCCTTTACATACAACGTGCTATCAGCTTTGCATGAAAGGCCAACAAGACCGTTCAAACGCGAGCAGAAAAATTTGAAAATTTTTGAATGGCGAAGCTCAGTACAAGCGCAGGTTAACTTCGCTTCGAAATCGCAAAGATTGCCCTCCAGGAATGTTAGTCAATCTACCTTGTATTTCCTGTCAGGGGACTGATATGTAAATTTCTGTTTTTGTGTTAGCATTGCGTTTCTCTTGTTCGCTTTTCGTTCGTTGCGGCTAGCACATACCAACAACGGTCTCGTTAAAACGCGCTTGGACTGAATCAAATTCCTCGAATTTCATTTTCTCTCTACCCAGTGTGGAGAAAGAGCGGGACTGTGGACCTTGCGCTTCTTTTCCCACGCTCGCAGCTGGAACCGTCCGGACAGCGCGAAGGTGACTCTCGCCTTTCGCTCATACGCCTGGCTAATGAATGATTTATGGAGTCGAGGAATCCTTTCACCCGCCGCAGAGGCGCCGCGGTGTGCGCGTGCGTTCCCGGAGCCATGAAAAATGGCCCCTGCAAATGCGTTTTCGCTGCGGTCGGTGCAGTCCTGTCTCGCGCACCCACAAAAGAATCCCGCGCAGCGAAAACCGCGGAGTGACCGCGAGGCGGCGTCAGCAGAGCCCCCCGCCGAAATGACGGACGATTCTTTTCGGCCGCCACACAATGCGAGGTAGGACAGAGTTGACTGTCGAGTTCAGGGAATGCCTCTTCTCGCCTGCTTGCGCAGCACTTTACTGCCCGCTCTCTAAGCTCGTTATCTCTCTGGGACTCGGATGCCTTCGCACCTGCTGGATTGTACGAGCCACTGGGCAGGCCCAGATGCGAATGAATCTTGCCCCGCTTCCCTCGCAGTAGGCACTGGCCAGGAGTGTCGCCGCAGAAACCGACGGCTTCCTGCACTCTCCACTTCGGTGTCGCGCTCCTCTTTCCCATGCACGCTGGCATTTCTTCTTCGTCATCGTCTCGCCGCCGACGCCGATGAAACGCGATTCGAGCCCCCTTCGAGCGACCTCCCACCCGGCAGCCGCGAGAGGCGCGCGGCGGGGCGCAGGGCTGTTAACGAGGAAACCGCGAGCTGGTTGGGTCGCCCCAGCTCGCGATCGCCGCTTGACCCGTCGCACGCGGCCGCCCTCTCGTCCAGCGCGACGCTTCTCCAGCTGCGGTGGGAACGCGCGGTTATTGATGGGCCTGCGCATTAGTCGCCAACGCGATCGCCGCCCACGGGTGGTGAGGCGCCGCCGCCGCCGCGCTACCGGTAGCGGCGCCGAGCGGGTTCGCTCGGCGACACCAACAACGCCGCCTGGCTTATAGTTCGCGGAGAGGCCATTCGTTTTGTCCGCTCGCGATTTTGTGCGCGACGTATGCGTTCGCTTGCGGCGACCCTTTTCTCTCGCCGAGAGTGGTTACCAGCGCGTCAATTTATGGCTCGTGACCAGCCCAGCCGCGCAGCTCTCGGTCGTTCTCTCGATACCTCCCCCTGCGAGATTGACTGTATCGATTGGTTACACGCGGTATCGCGCGGTATTTCGCTGTCTGAATGTTTCCACGGGCGATTACTCTGGTAACCAACCATACGTTCCGTTCGCCACGCGTCTCTCTCTCTCGGCCATTAGTCTCTCAGTGCTGGGATGTGTTATGAGAATGTGGGTGTCGTCGTCGGTCTTATTTGTTGCTTATTGCTAACTTAGTGTCTTTTTCTTTGGAGGAAACTTCCAACTGTGTTGGCTCGTAAACACCTGCCTCAAATCCCCCTCATATGAAATGCGTATCGGGCGCCGATCTCGGAGTTCGCCTCTGCGCCGTCATTCGGTACAGCGCTTAGTTCAAGCCACGGGGCGCCGCGTAGTTAGGCCTCGCTGCGGCGACTCGTGATGCGGAGAATCCCGCCGAGCCGAGCAGCGTCGATTTATAAAGCGTTCCCTTTCCGTAGTCCGGCGCGTTAATTACTCCGCGGTCGCCAGGGGGTGCCCCGTGCGCGGACCTGGCAGGTGGAGCAGTTTGCGGCGGCCGAAAGACACCGGGGGTTCATTAATCTTTATACCCTGAGTGAAACGAGCCGTGATATCCACGTGCTAACCGAATTCCCTTCCATCCCTGCGCTGTAATGAGAAAGGAAGTGTCGCTGTCGTGATCTCGCTACTTGAATTATTAAGCGCTCCGCTCGAGTCCATTACAGTCACTCTTTCTGCTACATCCGCACTCTGTTCCTGCACTTCCTTGCAACGCGTGTCCACGTAGGGATAGTCGTTTGGTAGTGGAGGGCCTCGTCCTCTCCTTTTATGGGAATTTGCTGACAGTCGCATCGGCTCTGCTGACCAACCTATAGTAAGAAGAGAGTAAGCTGCCTCCAGCGCACTCCCTTTTAGTAGGAGGGAGAATAAAAGATGGCGCTTAGGCGAGAATTTACTCCGTTTTTACTCCCATGAGGCGTTTGCAGTGTAGGAATAGCCGGAACCTAGATTTGCTCCCGGAAATGAAAACAGACAGAAAGATCCGAACGCATTGGCGGTGACGCGTCATCTAAGAGCGCCGTGATTGCAGCCTGCAACGCAGCGGGGATGATGGACCTCGCTGGGCGTGTACGAGAAATGCGGGCGGAGGTGTAACGCGGCAAGCCGCCGGACGAACAAAAACTAAACAACGGACGCATCGCGCTCGAATGGTCCTCCCTGCGCGGGCTTAGGAGGTGACGACGAAATCGGAACTTCTTTCGCGGTCGGTTTCCGCTGATTTCCCGCGAGGATCGCCCAAAATGGGGTCAGTTAGCGCAAGACGTTTGCCCCCTACTTTCCCGCCGAGCAGCGTTGCTACGAGCCTAACACACTGGCCGCGCGCGGTGCTTTGTTTCGTTGCTTCTCGGGAAGGGGAGAAGAACTACACATCTTTGTCTCGAGGCTTAGCTGCTCTCGAACTCTTTGTGTCATTTCTCTTCCCGTTCGCGTCGCATGCCGCTCGCCGGAAAAGGGTTTGGCATCTGTCTTTCCTTCGCCCCTTCCCGCACTCTTTTTTTGTTGTTGTTTCTTGTTGCCGGAGTTGCCGCAAATCCTCGGGCTCTCAAATCTCGTCTGGCAACATTTCTCTTTCCCCCCTCTTCCTCTTTCTTCCCCTCTTGGGAGGCCCGGCCAAATGCGCGTCCTTAAAGCCCAAGTGCGGCTGTAACAGGGTCGGAGTAACGAGCAGTGTATAGTTTTGTTTTTTTCTCCCGGCATTGTGCGTTGTACATGGCTGCTTGCGCGGCGACGGTGATGACGTGTACATAATAATAATTGGTTTTTCGGGGGAAAGGAAATGGCGCAGTATCTGTGTCATATATCGCTGGACACCTGAACCGCGCCGTAAGGGAAGGGTAAAGGAGGGAGTGAAAGAAGAAAGGAAGAGAGAGGTGCCCTAGTGGAGGGCTCCGGAATAATTTCGACCACCTGTGGATCTTTAACGTGCACTGACATCGCACAGCCCACGGGCGCCTTAGCGTTTTTCCTCCATAAAAACGCAGCCGCCGCGGTCGGGTTCGAACCCGGGAACTCCGGATCAGTAGTCGAGCGCCCTAACCATTGAGCCACCGCGGCGGGCACGTGTACATCCAGCAGGGGGGAACCACCACTGAGGTGTTGCAGTTGCGTAATACTCGTGCCGCTTGGAAAATAAATGAATGAAATAAATTGTATTCGGCTTTAAAACACACACAGAGCATCGAGAAACGCTTCTGATTTAGCGGAGGACAATTCCGTTTCGGCTTCGCTGGGCACTTCTTTCCGAAAGAGTTGAGCGAGTTCGTTCCTCCAGCGTCTGCCGCAGAGCTGTTGTGCTTTACTTTCGAGAGTGCGCAGCCGAACGTTGTCCACTCTTCCCGATAGCCGCCCGTTGGCGCAATACATTGTTTCGCGCCAATCCGGTTTTCCTCTCGCGGCGGCAACGGGTCATCGTCGGATCTGGGCCCGTTTGTCTCCCGCCGATGCGAGGCGGAAAATCTCGTTGAAGCCGTATATCTTCTTTGCGGGGTGAAATGTGTCCGCACGAGACGTGGGGCTTCTGAACGGACCTTTCGCTCCCCGGCTTTTGTTCTCGGGACGCTATGCGTAGATACTGTTTTCCAGGCTTTCAAGAATATATATAATATGTCCCTCTCGTTCGTTTTTATTCCTTCTTTTTTTTTGCAAATTCCGCCATCTCATTTTCTTGGTCCATTCGAAGCTTGAGCAAAAGATTAATGTCATTCTGCAGAAAATAAATTTAAAAATGGAAAAACGTTTTACACAGCTATTTCGTGCAGTGATCGCTGGTAGTTGCAATAGACCGCGCAACATATTCCGAAAGTGTTGTGCAAATGGTATAAGGAAGCATGCAGTTGTTAGTATAGCATAAAATTTCGCCTCCGGCAGGGTGACAAAGTAGATATATTTCGGATGATCTTTTATTCCATTTGCGCTGAGCGGTCTCTGAACGTTTGTGCGCGTTTTCGCGTGCCGGAGACAATACTGGCGCAACAGCGTGAGCTAACAAAGAAATGGCATCTTCCAAACTGTTGGTCAATGCACGCGCGGCAAGCAGCGGAAAGTGGGAAACGCCCAGTTAAGCGTATGAGTTGAGACATAAGGCGTTCGGCGGTCCTTTAGAAGTACGATTGAGTGTGGTTTTACGGAAGTGTGAACGCTGCGGCCAAATAATTGCCTTTCCACGCATGTCATTGAGATTTATCGCTGCGACAACCCCACTAATTGCTCGATACGTCCCTCGCGTGCGGAATCATTGGCAGATGAGTGTGTTACTTTTTTAACGGGAAAGCATTTCTTGTTTCATGAGTTACGTGTGCAGTACCTGTCGGCGGAGCGTGTCCGCGTGAACTGTCAATCATTCATTTTAGGTTCAATTAATAGAATAGCTGAATATGTAATTATGTGATTAGCATAAATGAGTGACTTAGTCACCGAGGCCATTAATTAATCGAGGAGTTAATTAATTAGTCACCGTAGTTAATCGGCTAATCAGTCAAGTACTTCACAAACTAATAGGCAATTTAAATGAAATTCTATACCAGTAATTACAGCATAATTAAATAAACACTTAAATTCAATTACGCAAACTAGGTAGCCAAAATTAAATAAACAATTAAATTGCATTACATTCAACTAGGTCGCCGATATTATTATTTAATTGTGAAATAAAATAATTGTCCAAATTCACTTCAACTAGTGAATCATTTCACGCATTAATATCCAATTTAATCATATTGATGTCACTTTAATTACTAGATTCTTTAATTAATATATTGAATTAGCTGTTATTTAATTGACTGATTCCAACGTTAGTGTGCTTACTAGATGCTCTACCAACAAGGCCCACGTTTTCGGATGTGGCAGAACCGAAGTTAGAGCGAAAACACGACTTTGAAACTGCAAAGGCACAAAGAAACGAACACGCAGCAACGTCATCGGCAGCAGTGAGAGAAATGCTTTCGCATTACGGAACCTTTTTTACGGTTGGTTTTCTTAATTTTTTATTGTCACAGAACTGCAGTGATTTTTGTTTTTTTACTGCAAATTTCTGTAACAAATGTGATACGCGCTCATCGGAGAGAACGTGATTTGGAATTACATTCAGGGGCGGAGGTGTGAATTGCTGTCCAGGTTCTGGGTCTTCGGGAACTGACCTTACCCTCGCCTCTTTCTCTTGCAGTTCGAGGATTTGTACGGATTTCCAGGCGCAGCGCAAAGTTCTCGTCCAGGGATTGCACGAGGCACCAGCACTGTGAGTCCTCGAATGTGTCTGCCTTGCTCGTCGTGCGCCATCTGGTGTAAGTGTATAGATCCGCATAAGTGCGGAGGTCACCGTTCTGTGCGGCGCCCGTTCCCTATATTACGATTTCCTTGATGTTCCCGTTCGTTCTACTCCAATGTTGTGAAAGAAAACATTGTAGTTAGAAGCAGACCTGAAAGTACGGGGCCGACGGCGGTGACGGATTGGGCCTTTTTACTGTCAAACTGTGGCAAAAGTCGACAGAAGGTACACACGCAAAACAGTACGCATCACCTCTTAACGGCGTACAAAACTGAATGAATACTCGACTTAGATTTGTCAGTGTCATATCAACTAGTCAGTTCGGTTTGGTACGCACTGCA
Source organism: Amblyomma americanum (assembly GCF_052857255.1). NCBI lineage: Eukaryota > Metazoa > Arthropoda > Arachnida > Ixodida > Ixodidae > Amblyomma > Amblyomma americanum. The sequence continues at coordinate 101,685,704 of NC_135507.1, read as the reverse complement.
CTGCGGGGATTGGCCCCTCATAAAAATTGAGTCGCCTTTGCTGACGCGACGAGTCAGGAGACGGCGACTTCTGGGGTCTAAGACGGAGTCGTATTTGCGGGATGCTTTCGTATTTGCACTGTTATACACCACCTTAGAAAAAAATTAATGGTTAGCTGGCTCTTGATTTGGACAGAATGTCGCTTGTGTTCGTGGCTAAGTTCGCTGCTAAGAAGGCGGACTTTCTTTTTTTTTTCTCTCTCGTATGGACCCCCTGTTCCAGCACGCAGCTCAGCATTTCATGTGTGGCGCTGTTAAAGAAGCAGACGACCAAGGCGTAGGCCACGGACCATTCTAACAGTTCGCGGTCTAATTCCGGGCTACCACGCACGCAAGCATCGCATACTCACCGGTGAGGACGCGATGAAGCGGCAACTCATCGCGTGCCTCGAGTTCGCGCTTTGTCTCTCGACTGGCGCACTTATATGTAAAACTCTCGTGTGCAGGCGTACGCACATAGGCAGCGTGTCGATGAGACCCGCTCCTGAGAACAGGGTCATCGCACGCTTTCCACAGGCCGCTCCTGGACGGCGGTTTGTTTCCGCTCCTGCTTTTTCTCTGGCTGCAGACGCTTTCCTCGGTGTCCTCGACGTGCCGCTGTGCGTACGTGTCGCCTATTCGTGCGCGCTGTCGTCGGCCGCCGCAGGGCAGCCTCCGGACTCCGGCGTCGTGGATGAGCGTCGTCGATAGTGGGCGAGGAAGCCGCGGAGAGGGGGGTGCGCTCCTCGAGGCATGCGTGCGACCTCCATGCTTGATGGATGGATGGGTTAATAACGGGCTTCGGGGAGCCCTGTCGCGCCGATGAAAACGCGGAGGGCATTGGGAAACGACGCTGCGCTGCTAACGCCCGTATTCAGCATGGCGTGTAGTGGGAGGCGACCACGCTCTTTAGACATGCGAGCAGCGGTTAAGAGGAAAATAAACTGCCTTACCTATGCGCTTTAGGCTACAGCATGCAACCAGCGTGATTTATAAGTATCTGGGTGAAGAGTCTAACCAATCGTACACTCGTAAGCCGGATGCAAATGCTTACCTCGCTGCAGACGAGGAAACTGCGGCACACGCGTGTTCGCTTCTCAATTCGGCCTGAGAGTGCATTCACATACTTGACAGTGTGGCCAGAGTGTCTCTGCGAAGCGCTCTCTCCGAGCGGGCCAGCGTGGACGCCGAGGGATGTGGGGGAGGATGTTGCTGAGAGTTATAATCCGGGCCTTTCTCTCCTGCAGTGCATCCGAGGGCAGCGCATTTTTCCCGTGCGCTCCCTGAACGCGCCAGCACCTGCTGTCGGGTGGGCTCTTTTAATCCCATCTCTGCAGGGGAGAGCGCAAATGGACGTCGACGTTGCTCTACGACCGCGCTCGTTAGGCGGCCGCTCGCGCGTCTCCCGCTCTCACCCCGTTTTCATGGACTTGTGGAGAAAGGGAGATACTCGTTAAAGAGCCCACCCGCACACGTGGCGCTCCTGCTGTTGTCGGTGCTGCTAGGGGGCCGGCAACGAGCCGAGTGATTAGGACGCCCGTATGTGCGAGAATTCGTATTTGCCCCAGTGCCCCGCGGTTTCGCACTCCAAGACAAGTCTATCTCGCACCTCATCGCATTTTTCCGCACCCCACTGCTCCGCCCCGCACCTCACCCGCTGTGGAGCTTCGTGCTGTTTTATTTTGTTTTTTTTTTACTGTCTGTAGTGATGAGTGGACCCAGCACCCTTGCCCCCCGTGGATGTGTTCGGCTGAACCTGCTGCAGTTCAGAATCCTCCGCGCAAACATGCTCTCTCTCTCTCTCTCTCTATTGGGGGACCGGGCTTCCCTGCACCTGCGTGTCGCGCACACTCATGTGTTGGCACCCAGCTGAGAAGTGGTCGCCATGCAGTCCTCACGTGTCCCCATTTTTCCGTGCTTTCTGCTCGTGTTTACCACTAGGACAGTGCACAGCCTGCCTCGCGCTGCACCCGGAGGTTGGCGAGGTTCGGCGGTCGCTGAGGAGGGCGCGGGGCTTCCCGTTTCTCCCCGTACCCTTCGTCGCCCATTTGCTGCTCTCTCCACCGTCATTAGCAGCGCGCCGGCTTTACTCCTTGGTGCCCTCCACCCTTTCTCAGCGCCTGTGTTGCCACACGGTTTTCGCGCCAAACCGCAAACACCCTCTTGTGCAAACTCACCTACTGGGCCACCGAAGGGCCGGTGCGTGGTAGTTTAGCGAGAGTGTGCGCCTTGTGCGGACACGACGCGTGTAGTGGAGACCCGTCTGACCCTCGCTGAGAACGTTGCTCGAGCGACAGGCCCCTTCTGAAGCGCGATTAGTGCTGCCGGGCTGTAGCGTCGCGTCATCGTGGCGTATCGTCCTGCCAAGGTAAGGTCCCTCTATTGGTTTCTGTTTCTGGTTAAGGCCCAGCTATCAGGCGCCCGTTAGTGGCTTCCGCCGAGTAGTCCACGTAACACGCCACCTGGCAACTGTGGCAAGTAGTAGAAGAGCGAAACGCCTCATGCCATGGCGAGAACGGAGGAATGCACAACTGGAAGATGGCTGCCACAGCAAGATCCTGGAGGAGGGCGGAGCTGCGCTCAAATTTCCCATTGCCGACTGTCGAAAGCGCCTCAATTGAAGTATACCTTGGAGGAAATGCGCTAGGAATTGTCTATGCAGGTCTTGGGTCGACACTAGTCTGTTTTCCTATGATGATATTCTGAGTGGAAAGTACACTGTGCAATAGATTCGTCTGCCGAGTTTAGTTTATCGTGTCTCATTTGAACTGAGGATGAAGGACACGGACTCCACGAAAGTTTATGAAGTGCACCTTTTCGCTTTGTTCTATTCGTGCGTCTGATTTGTCGTCTTGTCATTCTTACCACGTCCCTCGCCTCCAAACCCAACGAAATTATTTCGTTGAGAGGAGCTTCGACAGGTATTCGGGTGACAAAAGTAAAATATCTTTAGCTCTCCAAATGTGTTTAAAGCAATCCCTCTAGGGCAGTAAGATTTTAACTAATAGCGGCACGGTTGCTATTGGGCGGCTGCTAATGACAATTACTCTTGCTTTCAGGTATGTAAGTGTGCAACCAGTATCGAGACATCCGGTAACGCATGAACTCACCCGAATCTCGTAACCTGTACTGAGGTGGCCACTGGGGCATTTGCTTACACGACCGAGCATGCTGTAGGGCTGGCTGGTGCGCCTCGTTAAATCGGCTGTCAACGCTCTTATTCCTCTCTCACACGGGCACCGCCAAGGCCTTTGAGAATCACAGTCCTTAGTATCCAAAGCCTTAAGGAGTGCAGCTGCACGGCACAAATGTTGCGCCTTTGCCGCTAAGGGCCTTGGAGGAGAAGGCGCCCATACGAGACCTATGGAGCCCAAATGCGCGGCCTTCGAGAACCTGCGATCGCAGTGCCGTCCAACGTGAAAAAGTAAAAGCAATGAAAAAATAGATGCAGCCAACAATGTTTGAAAACATCTTTTAAAAATACGAAATGTGTGTCTAGCTTTGCTTTTTGTACGGGTGTTTATATCTTATGCCCAGATTTCGGGACAGTGAAAGTGTTGCAGCGACACCGAGTGCCCCTGGTGGCAAAGGCAATACACAAAATGTGCTGTTGCAGTTCTTCCAAGGAAGCAATTAGGATGAAAAAAAATTGCCTGAGCTCAACGAATGAACAAACTGCCCCACTTTAATTTTAAAACACTCACTTCAACCGCCTCGAGCACAGCAGCTGGTACCAAGCCTCAACGGCTGTTCCGGAAACCTTTGGGATGCACCGTGTAGCTGCGTCGCTGCTCCTTTAAGCTTTCGCTCATTTGGTGAAAAAAAGGTGCCTTAGCTGGAAGGGCCTTCGAGGAATGCCGTGTGACAGGGGTATAAGCCGCTTCCTCCAGGTCGCGTGTGCGGACATTGCGTTCTTTATTTCATGTTGTTCCATTCGTATTCGGAATCCCTGTCCATTCGTATTCGGAATCCCTGGAGTCTGCCAGCTGGCGCAGGCCCCTGGACTTCCTCAGGATTTCTTGGTCGGCCATTTCCGACCGCACTGGTTGCGTAGTCTTCACTGAAATCGCTCGACCGGCACGTCGTCGGTTGACCACGCTGGTTGACTGCGTGTTGCCGCGCCGTCAGGTTGGGCCTCACGAGGCTGGCAGGACGTGTCATGGCAGAGTCTGAATGAATTTTTTGGTGGGAAGGTGTTCGAGTTTTTATAGGGCGATATATCACGCTCTGGAAGAGGGCAGTTTTATTGGAGGCAGCAACAGGCGCTTATAAGAAACAGTAAGTTGAGTTTATAGACGATCCTCGCCCGCACCACTGATGCATCGCGGGCAGAAGAAAATGATAGGAAAAGTAAAGTATAATAAACCGATCTACCGTCGGAACTAAGAAATTGAATTTAAAGAGAATAAAGAAAAAGAGAAAGTGGGAAGACGGGAAAAAATGGGAGGGGGGAATAAGATATGTACGGCAAAAATCGTCCGCATAAATACCGCAAATTGCCCGAAGCTTGCGATTTCGTGAGTGGCTCGTATACACGCTGACTGCGACAGACGCCTCGCTTGCAAGTTCGACACGCATCTCGCCGTTCATTTGATCCGCTGGGCTCCTCGACAGTGGCTCAGTGGTTCCGGCGCTCGGCTGATGACCCGAAAGACGCGGGTTCGATCCCGGCCGCGACGGTCGAATTTCGATGGAGGTGAAATTCTATAGAGGCCCGTGTGCTGTGCGATGTCAGTGCACGTTAAAGAACCCCGGGTGGTCGAAATTATCCGGAGCCCTCCACTACGGCGTGCCTCATAGCCCGAGTCGCTTTGGTACGTTAAACTATAACAACCAGACCATTTGGTGCGCTGGCTGCAGATGCGAACTTTTTTTTTTTCAGTGCTACGGCGCGTTGTCGTCAACTACACGTTCCGAACCGGATTGATCGAAAACCGATCCCGGGCGATCGGGAGCCGCAGAGGCGAGCTAATCCCGTGTGGCCTCGCCCACCGCCATTCATGCGCCAAACGCCGCCGCCATCTGTCTGGCGGCTGTCAACCGTGAGTGAGGCGTTCGTTGCGTGACGGGCCGCCTCCTTGGGGGGAATCCGGAGGCTAGCTGCGACAGAGGATATCGGCGGGCGTTGCCTCGTGAAACGAAAGGCGATCGCGCAGTGGGAGGACCGGTGACTCCTCCGAAATCCCACCTGGGACATATCGGCCCCGGGGTGTCGTCGCGCCTGACGCGGCCCGGTGGGCGACGCTCTATCGGGCGTGACCGGCCTGCTGCGGGGCGATCTGTCCCGGGGCGCGCACGGGGTCTGCGGGACAAAAAGCCAACGCTCCGCTCCCGCGGGGTGTAGCGAAGGCTGGCTGCTCTATACTGTGACGCGAACCCCTGCTGCCACTGACACTACTGAGCAGTTATCCCCGCAGAGGGCAGCAGAAGTAAGAGCCATAATCCCCCCCACCCAAGTGACCACAGTGTGAGCCGCATAGCGTTCGCCGCCTTATCCCTGTTTTCGCCAGTCATTGCCTTACTAAGTGTGCCTAAAAGTTAATTGTGCAGAGCAAGTTACTCAATATGTGGCGCTCTTCGAAACACTTTTCGCGCTTGACATGCTGAGTGTGCTACACTGGGCACGAAACGAGGACGCAAAAAATTTACCATGGAACTTCAGGAACTTACATGGGAGTAACTCAATTCCATTTGCATTCCTGAAGCATTGCAATTTATTCTAATTCTATTTTGCTAATGCTATATCTATGGATGCCGAGTGGTCCAGCTCTTCATCCTTACGAACAAGCCGTCCCGGAGCTGTAATTACTGGATTGGTTAACCGAGCGCAGATGCCCATGAAGCTTTTAGGGCGTCTTCTATTCTCATGGCATCCGTGGCGATGCAAGGTCAAGAATGGTTGGTTAAACCACGGTTCTGTATGCTTTCGTGGCGCTCTATATATAAAAATTGGCTGCGGTTTAGCTGTGGTTAAACCTCGAGTAACGCGATAGCTACATCTGTCCGGGTGGAACTCGCTCTGTCGAATTGTAAAGTCAGTCTTTCGCCGCTCCATTTCGCTGGGCATTCCTTTTTCATCTTCGTCCCACTTGACACGGCGCATGCGCACAGCGGTTGCGCGCCGTGCCGCCGGCAGCAGCAGCTGCTCCGCAGCACGTGACCAACGGCCATACCACATGATCAACCCACGTGACCAACGTCGCCGCCACGGAGCTCAAATGGTGCCACGCTGAAGGCTCGAAGAGGTGGCGTAGTGTAGCTATCGCTACAAAAGAGAAACGGTACTGATACGCCGTACTGCTAGCTTCGTCAGCAATTGGAACGTGTGAAACTTTTGAAAATTGGTTTTTGAGGAAAGGAAATGGCGCAATAATTGTATCACATCTCGATGGACACCCGAACCGTGCCGTAAGGGAAGGGATTAAGGTGGGAGTGAAAGACGAAAGGGAGATAGAGGTGCCGTAGTGGAGATCTCCGGAATACTTTGGACCACATGGGGATCTTTGTCGTGCACTGACATCGCACAGCACACGAGCACAGCATCCTTACATCGCGCACCAGCCTTTGCGTTTGAAAATTGAGCCTCCACCGAAACGCGACCTCCGCGGCCGGGTTCCAACCCGGGTACTCCGGCTCAGTAGACGGGCGCTTTTGCAATAGGGGGACACCAACCAACGTGAGCGCCGTCGAGATGCTCAAGGACTGAGTTCTGCCGAGTTGTATATGTTCACGTTGCGGATGTCTTGACGATGCCCTTTCCTCGCATTCCTGTGGTTCCGGTGGCATAACCTCGAACAGCCCCGAAATGTTTCCGCTCTGTATGCTCTCTACAGAAGCGCTGTCCCCTCGCGTGCGTGCTGAATTGTTTCTGGCGCGTTTCTGTTCACTCACTGGCCCTGCGCGTGGAACGGCGACAGTTTTGTGCGCGCTGTTCGTTTCCCGTGCAAAATCCACTTTCGCGGAACGACCCCATCGCTCCCGAAGTGCTTCTCCCTCTGCGAGCTCGCATGCAGCTTTTGTTGCCCCGCGTCTCGCTTTCGCCGAATGGTCGCAGCCCGGGAAATGGTCCCGTAATGAGATAGACGCGCTACAGCTGCACCGTATGACGCCTGTGTTAGGGGTGGGTCGCAGCACTCCGCCGTAAGCACGAAGACGTGCGGCTGTCACGTCTGCAGGGTTTTTAAAAGCGCCCTTTAGGGATCGCTGCGTGTCGTGAAATAAAAAAAAAGAAAAAAGGAAACGCGCGCCCTGTCTGATGTGTATGCGCACGCCGCAATGGCGCCCGGAATTTATTGCGATGGCGCGGTAGAACGACCGCCTTTTCGAAGAGGCTTCAACGCGCTGTTCGCCGTCGCGCGGGGTCGGACGGGGCACCCACGAGTACAACGGCGTCGGCGCGCGCTCTCGGGTCATTCCGGCCGAATGCGTGCACATCAGTCTGGGAAGAACGCTCGCGGAACCGTTTTCCGCAGACCGGGGTGACTTTGCGGTGCCTGCGCGACTTGCCATTGTGTCGTGTCTTTGCCGCTCGACTGATGGGCAAATGTGGGCTTTTAATATATGCGCTTTGTTTCCGCGCTGTTCGCGGTGGCCTCACCCGTCACAGTGTCGCTCTCGTGACGTCACATCTTGTGCATTAGCCGCTCTGGTGAAACCATTAATTCGTCCATCAAAGATACACCAACGTGCACGGCGGGGAAATTAGCCTCAGCACTTATAGGTGCTTGACGGCTGAATGAGTGCGAGACACGCGTGCGCGCTGAAATCCCATGCACCACGACTCTCTCAATGCGTGAGTGATTAAATCTCTCTATCGTAGCCGGTTACCAGGACGTCACAAGCCGGTGAAATCACAGTGAGCTTTGCAGTGCAGTCACTGCAGCGCACGTACATCTCTCGTATACGGTCTCGATTAAGTGTAACACCATCGTGCGCGCAGAAGCTCAACAACGCGTGTGCATGTATCAGACTGATGACAGATGCTTTGCTGTCGAGGGTCTTACACCGCTTAGCGGCGCAGTGCAGGTGTTCGTTCGGATACTGCACATGTTGAGCCCTCCGAAGCGTAAATTCCGTCGCGTGGGAGAGAAAGCAGGGCCGGCCGGTACTCCGTGCGGCTGGTGTGGGGCTTCGCAGACGGCTGGTGCGCACAAAGAGGTGCCTAAACGTGTGCCCCAAGTGAGACTCAGATGCGTGCTGTACGGATCCAGGAAGCGGTGCCTTGCGCGACAACATCGCACAAACGGCGCGCATGTCACCATCGTGAACACAGGCGCCGGCTCTGACCACCCGCCGCGTCGCTAACGGCTCCCGCGTAACTGCCGGCACCACGGAATGGTCAGCAGTGAATCACGCGGAGGAGACACCCCGCCTGCCTGGGCGCCGTGCAGCTTCCCGTTACGGGCGACTCGACTTGGTTCCACCCACGATGTAGCCGAGACGGCAGAAAGGGGGAGGGGACTCACTGGGGCCTATCGTTTCCCTGTTCAGCTTTTTTTTTTCTTCCCAACTATCAACCGAGCTCGCTGGTCGTGCCACTGCAGTTGCGTGCGGTGCTCGTCGGAGCAGCGACGCGCGCTGCACCGCGCCGCCTTTCCGGTGTTGGTTTGTCGTGGTGGCCTCTCCTCGACGTTCGAAGAGTCTCCTATTACACTTTTGCGCCAGTGCCGCTTACAGATGAGCAGACGCACGTCCGGAATCACCAAAGCGAATGATTGGTTATCAGGAAAATGGGAGGCGCAGTAATTGTCTCACTTCTCGGTGGACACCTCCGTGAGGGAAGGGAGAAAGGTAACAGAGAGATATGCGTGTAGTACAGTGGAGGGCTCCAGAATAATTTCCACCACCTGGAGTTATTTAACCTGCACTCACGTCGCGCAGCAGACGGGCATCTTTTGCATTTCGTCTCCATGGAAACTCACGGCACGTGACGAGGGTGTTTACAGTCTTGAGAAGAGCCGTGGCCATGCAACCGTCGAGCCTTGCTTTCATGCGAGGAGAAAACGCGGGACAATGTGTCTTCCGACTGCGCACGAAAATGCGTGCCTGCTGGATGGAATGAGCCCCGGCTTGTGACGCGGTGCACGGCCCCGAGACCCTCTGCTTCCGCCTCTGGGGACGCCTCTTCTCTCCCGCTTTCTCACGCGTCTTCCTCAATGCCGTCAAGTGTAGAGGAACGGTGGAAGCCCGTCCAGAGAGGAGCGCGACTCACGTCGAGGTTTAACTCGCGGAGTTTGGATGCCACTGCTGTCGCATCGCGGCCCACCAGTGAACGAGGTCTCGAAGCAGCTGTCCACTGCACGCAACTGCGCCTTGCGCCGGACGCCGAGGCAGTTCGCGCACACCGGGGCTGCTGTCCGCGCCAGGCGGGCGTCGACGCGCCGCTGGTTCATTTTTAATGTCCCGCTCGCGGTAGCGCGGCGTCTCGGCCATCGTCCCCAGCTGACAGCGGGCTGCGTCAACGTCCTCCGCTCGCGCTGCACTTCTCTCGCTACGTTTTCTGCCTCGCTCTCATTTATTTAGCGCCCACTGCCGCACGTCGTCCGAGCCGAAATGCTGTTAGTCCGGTGCCAGCGTGCTTCCGGTTGGACTCAGCTGCGCTCGCATCGGTTTGCCTTCCGCCTCCTTGGCTGGACCTCTGGGGTGGCTGCGCGGAGTCCCGTCCGCAACCCATTCAGTGTGAGAAGAGTGATGAAAATTGAGTCAGCGCAACGTGCAGAGAAAGCTTTCGTCGCTGAGTGCAAAATGTGCACTTGTGAACGCGATCAGTGGAAACATTTTCCCACGCGTTCGGACCTCAACCGTTGCGCAGCAGGAACCGCGACACCTGTAAGACCAGCGTCCCGCGCAGCCTCCCATCCCCAACCTCGCGTGGATCATGTGTCTCCACAGGTGACGTGCAGGGCGCATGCAGAGTGTTTCACCTGAGATTTTGCACAGTTTTTAAATATAGGCCTTTTAAGTTAGAAAAGGGCACAGCATTGTCAGCGGTGTAGTACATCAGAATACAGCTAGGGCGTGCTAACTGACAGGCTGCATAACTAATATTGAATAGTTAACTTTTTAACTGCTACTGTTAAGCTCTTTATTTATTGAGAAACCTGTAGCCCACCGTCAATAACATTCATATCACTTTTCAGCATTTTAAAATCCGTTTGCCCTTTGCTGTGTGGCCTCAGAAATTTTGCCTATTTCGACGAGTTACGTGCACTGGAGAGGTTGCTTCGCCTGCAAGCTTCTCGAAAGTATTCTGGCGCGATGTAGGAAACATTTGCACAGACTTGCGAGCGAGCCAGAAAAGTTTCGTCTCCTGCGTCACTCGAAGAGAAGGAGAGGAGAGGAAAACTTCCAGTTTTCGTGCGTATACGTGCAGACACGCCCGCGCAAGGCGAGGAAGACGTCGGGCCGAGATTTACGCCCGTGTCGTTGCGACCATTAAAGCACCCCCCTCCCTCCATCGGCGGACGCTGCGGCAGTTTCGCGCGCTCCGCATCCGCTTTCGCTCTCCGCTCTGTTTGTGTCCTCCTGTGTCCGTATCTCTCCGCGGCTGTTCTCCCACTCCGCTTCCTGCACCGGGGCGGAGGAGATGTTTTCCCATACCTGCGCACGCCTCGCTGCTGCCGCCCTGTGCGCGACCGACGGGCGCTTCGCTGGTCGAGGCACCCCCTTCATGTGGTGGGTGAGAGAACGGAAAAGGAGAGTTCCCTCCGTATAAAGCATTCACTTACCGGAATCACTGGTTGTGGAATTAGGCAGAGAATAGCCACACCTCTGCAGACTTTCTTCGAACTCGCGAGAAAGCGCAGGGAGCTCCGAGCAGTGGAAACCTGTGTTGCGCGCTGGATAATTATCCGTCATTTTCGGAAGAATTCAAAGAAAAGAATGCCACCGCTGTAGCTACGTCGTTTCTTTGTTTTCCTGGCTTTCGCATTCTTTCTCTATGTGTGTTGTGTGTGTGCGTGTGCTGACTGCGTTTCAAGACCGTGAACATGCAGCGATAGCTCTTTCATTGTAAAAGTACCGTTTCTGCTGCACTACTACGGTGGGCTGTTACCAAGTGCACCTGGAACCTCTGCAGAAAATGCTGATACTCTAGGTCGCGGGAGTGGTTCGTCTCATCTTGTACGCACGTATTTTGTTGCCGTTTTGCCGATGCTTGTTTCGCGAGACAGATGTGTGTGTGTGGTTCCCGGAGGTGTGTCCATCGTTTACCACGCGTTTTGCTGTTTTGAGTGTAGTGAGCGAGACGGCGGATAACGGCGCTATCAAATCCCTGATTCTATTTGTTTTTTTTTTTTCAGAATCAGGAACATATCCAAAAGGGGAGAATTAAGCATGCGACGTTCGGTCGCTGTTCTCTGTCCATTCAGCTGTTGGCGTCGTAGCTTAGTCATTCGCACCGCGTTCGCGTCTCTGCGCATAATACGCGTGCTCTCAGAGTGTCTGCCTTCCCTTTTTTAGATTTAATTGACCTGCGACTTTTCGTTGCTTCTTTCCGCGCTCGCGAGCTTGTTTGTCGCCCGACGTTTACGACTGGGTCCGCGAGAGGCGGCAGTCCCTTTCCCTTGTCCGCGGCGATCGTTAAACGGCCGTCTCGCGCCTCTCGTGAGCGCTCGCTTCCTGTCCGGCGCGGCGGGAAAATTTACGCGCCGCTGCGCGCTCGCGTCGAAGTGGCCCGACGTTTATGCCTCGGCGGGGTCCGTGCAGCGGCCAGGGCGTGTAACGGCCACTTGGCGCGGGCTCAAGTCCAGCTCGCTGACTTCTTGGCAGGGCATTCGGGAGGACAGCGTTCCGACGCTCGCCGTCAAGTGGACACCGGAACGGGGCGGGGGCCGTTCTTTCCCCCGCTACACCATGGGGCGGTGTTTAAAAGCGCCCTTCGAGCGGAGACAGGTAAAAGCGTCGTGCGATGATTTTTGCTGCTCTTTTCTTTGAAGCGGCTACATTTCTGGTTACTTCACACCTTTTCACGTCCTAGATTGTCCTTATGGCCCTGGCGTGGGCAATACATGAGGGGCGCTAGCAGAGGCTGCCATATTTTGCATCTGCCTAAACGCCATTTTGTCAGGGATGGGTGTGCGTGCCACGTGTAAGCAGTGACTGGTGACCATTTGCTGGTCTCGGATCCTAGTTGGTGACACGGAATGTCAGGAAAGCTTTCACCGCCACCACCCAGAAGTATCCGCGACTTATGTCCTCAGCACCGTGACTTCCTAGATGCCAGCTGAAGTTGTGAAATACAGTACAAATTTCCGGTATAGTCCATATACTGCCGACGTCGCCTCGGTTGCATCGCAGAATGTCCGCCGTCGCGCGCTTGAGTCTGAGGCGGTTGGAAAATTCGGCTGTTGACTGTTTTGCGGGACATTAAAACTTCTACTCCGTGTGATGCCAGGCGCAGTCAACGAACCAACGTTTTTGGTTTGTGAGACCGAAGGCTCCGCCTTCCGCACTGTGCGGGTGGACCCGCACTTTTAAAGCTTATCATCACGTGACATTGAAATCGGACCCCTCCCCCTCGCATACACGCACATACGCACACTTACACACACAGAACATTATCTAAGATCCTTCGTAGGAAAAAAAGGAATGGTCCTAGCTGTCTTCGTGGCTGGTGGTAAGTGTCCTCCGGCCGCCGCCGTGGCTCAGGTGTTATGCTGCTCGGCTGCTAACCCGAAAGACGCGGGTTCGATCCCGGCCGCGGCGGTCGCATTTCGATGGAGGCGAAAGTGTAGTGGCCCGTGTGCTGTGCGATGTCAGTACACGTTAAAGAACCCCAGTTAATCGAAATTATGTGGAGCCCTCCTCTATACGGCGTCCCTCACAGCTCGGCTCGCTTTGGGGCGTTAAACCCCCATAAACCAAACCAAACCTCCAGCGTGGAGTTCACGGCTCTGCAGGGCCGAATTTCTCGCAGAATTCATCTCCTATCAGACGAGCTACCCGGCCGGATAGACTGAAACGTCGCAAATACAAATAGCTGCGATAAATGGCGTGCACGTTCCGTTTCCAAACATAGCAATCCGCGTATAGCGCACATGTGCCCGGACGGAATGATCGGAAGCACAAACTACGTTGTGCATCAGCGACGGTACACGCTCTCTCCGCGGATCCCTTTCGCTGTCGTCGCCGGCGGGTCTGGTAGCAGTCGGCATCCGGGGGTCTCGGAATGTTTGGCAGCCGCTCCAGGTCGGAGTGGAAGTAATAACGCACGCACAGCGCACTACGCAGGAGTGTAGCGCGCGGCTGACGCGTAGTCGCAGAGAAGCGGCCCGCGGTTGCGGATGCCTGGGTGCCGCGTATATATAGTGCGCACTCCGAGCACGGATGGCCGGGGTCTCCCCGCCGGAGCGCAAACAGTCCGCGCGAGGACACGAGGCGGCCGAGGAATGCAGCGCGCGGTTTGCTCCCTGTTTGTGCCCCGAGTTGAGGGGCCCGGATTGCCAGAAACTTATCACGCGATAGCAGAGCAAGTTGAGCGAGCGAGCACTAACTTCTGCGTTGCATTCCTTGTGCTGAGCGCTCTCTGCTGTCTCGCGTGTTACCCCCCTTAAAAACTCCCAGCGGCGCTCATATCTGCAATCATGTTTCAGTGTACCATTGCATTTGGAGTTTCTTCTCTCTCCGGCTGGTTTCAGCTTCTGTTTGTGACTGGCGGGACAGGTCAAGTGCATATTTGTCACATGCCACGAGAAGGAAACCGGTCGCGCTCATTTCAAGCGTTTCCCAAGTTGTGAGACGTGTATTCTTCCCTGTGTATAGGACGGATGACTTTGTAGTTACGGTACTACACCGGTCTCCATGGCTGCGAAGGAGCAACGCTGTAACGTATGGTACGCTGACAGTCAGTGCAGGTACATTAGTCGACGCCACTTCACGTCTTGTCAGCGTAAGAGCGGCTCGTACACACTCGCCCCCTGACTCACACAGACGGCGGTGTCCAGTACAGCGGACTAGCCTTACTGGCCGAAAGAGGCACTGGAGAGAGCGTGTGTTCAAGAACTGCATGCGGGGACGATAGCATTCGATTTCGCTCCGTTAGCCGCCATATTCCGACAGCTAGTTTCAGTGTACATCAGGTATCCGCTGTGCCGTGACGGCACCGACATTTGCATATATCACATTTTTTCCCACATTTTTTACTTCGATGCTCCATCTAGGTTCCCGCCTAGAAACTACGCTGCTCGCAATCCGGTGGGCAGCTTGTGATGACGTTTCAAGGTCACGCGATCTCTCCGACCGATCAGGGAATTTCGTCTCGGACGTCGACGGGGATTTGGTGCGACGACAGTTCGAATGTTAACGCGTTAACAGGGCGTACTGCGAACACTGCAGGCGCAGAAGTTTAAAGCCAACTCGCACACCAGCAGAGAAGCGTGCACGAACAGCCCAGCAAGCGGACCGCGGGGAACAAACACAAGCGCCGCGGGAGCTCGAAGGTTCTCCGGGATCAGTCCGCGCTTTCGTCGGGCGCCTGACTCTGCCGGTGTGCCAGCTATGCGCGGCATGTCCTTCGCGGCCATCGGCGGAAGGAGGGACAGCGTCGTCGCGATGTGCGCCAATTGCGGTCCGCTGCAAAGCGGCGGGCTCGGCTTTCGTGGCGCGCTCCGCCGGCCCCGCGCTGTCGTTCCGTTTTGCTAAGCGCCGGTTTGCTGCTGTGCCCGGGTTCAAGGAACCACCCTGCGGCCGCCACGCTGTGCTTGTGAGCAAAGCGCGTGTGCATGTGCTGCTCAGTTTCTCGCACCCCCCACTGTATGGACAAGCGTCATTGGCTGGCTCTGCGGCGACAGATAAATGTATTTATTAACCACAGCAGGCTGCCAGTGATGCACACTGCATCCGCAGGTCGTCTCAGTCCTGCAGTTGTGTGCACAGTTCAAAAGCAGTATGCCTCCGGACTATAAGGTCCTTGTAGGTCAGGAAGCTTATCGGTGCCGAGACCGTTTGCAGGCGGTCCGTGGTGCCGCGAGCGTTGGCCTATGAACTTCCCTTTGGCAACTGGACTCAGGTGTACCCTCTCTGACCGGTTGAAAGAATCTGCAGACGCGTGACACAAAGATGGCAGCAGCTAAAAAAGCAGTGTTGCCGGTGTTAACTTACGAACGCGCATTACCCCAGTGCATCTCGGACTTACGTGGTGGCCTCGTGCGCTGAGGGCTTCAGTGCAGCGCCTCACACTGGGCAAGAATATGCTCCATCGTTTGTCTGTCTTGCGCGGCATCAGCAGATGTCATCCGGGCGCCGTCCCAGCGCCTCCTCGCGGCGTCGCCTCCCAGAAGCGGGGGGGGGGGGGGGGGAATCTTTCGCTGCCCGTCCCACTATGGCCGCCTTTGTGTACGTGGAAAGAGAAGGGCCCAAATATTTGCCCGCGTATCTCTTCTGCTCGCTCGGAGTCGCGAGCCATGGCGGTTCCGTATCCAGTGCCCGTCCAGCTGCTGACCGAGGGGACTTCGAGCGCAAACGTGCTTGCCTGCGTGTGTTTATGCGCAGTCTGCGAGGAGGTTTGCCGATGCGCGGGATCTTTTGATGCCTGCGTGCTGTACGTCTCCTCTTCTTCGGCTTCCGCCAGATTGCTCGGCCTTCCTTTTCGTTTTGCGCCACCTTTTTTTCCTCTGCTCTTCCTCCTCTCTTTCCTTGTGATGTGTTTCCAGGTGCAGCGTGCACCAGGAAGACCGGCGGCGTTTCTGGCTCCGCCCTCGTTTGGGTTGTCCCCTTCCTTCGCGCTTGCCTTGGCCATGTTTGCGTACAGGCGCCGTGCACCTTCCGGCTGCGTTCCGTTCCCCGGGGTATTGCGGGGCTCAGCAGTCTCCCTTTTGGGCGCAGAAGTACTTCGTCTTGTATTCCTGCTTTTTTTGGTTCACCCTGGCTTGGCTTTTTTCGTTGATTGAAAAACGTACGATCAGGGACAAAAGTAGTATACTCCACGCAGCGGGAGCCGGAGCAACGGAAGACTGCATCGTAACGCCATCTAGAGCGCGAAACATTAAAACGATCAAGCGACATGCCTGCATATAATAAAGGGCTCCCGTTGGCTGTCTCGATCGCAGGTGCCGCCTGTAGATGGCGCTACAATGCAGTTTTCCGTCGCTCCGGCTCCCGCTGCGTTGAGTGTGCCACTTTTGTCCCCGATAGTACGTGTTTTAGAGCGAGAGTTCGATGGTTCTCGGGGTACAGCTTCCGACTTTGATGCGGATGAGACAATGACCTTCAATACCTCACAAGGCCAAGCCGAGCTTAACTTCTTGGTGGTATGGCCCAAGCTATGGTAGTGGGATCACGTGACCATACGGCTATCACGATTGACATTTCACCTTGGCCTTGACATTTCATTTGAGACGGTGGAGACCATGCTTAACAAAGCTTTCGCTCGTGTAAGTAGGTGCAAGCCACGTTGAACACCGGCCATTTTTCTGTCTCTGTCGCTGTTGTGGCTGAAAGGATATACTCGCCTGCATGTTTTGTTGAGCATAGCGAAGGTAAGGATTGTGTGTAGTTTTCGGTCATTACGCGAGAGAGAATGAGGTGCAGCGTTTGTTGTGAAATGCTACTGTGGATAGAGCAGCTGCGCCGTTGCGCGCCTGGACGCGAAGCTTTGCTGCGTGGTGCGAGTTCTGCCAGAGCCGTGTGTCGGGGCTCCGGACGACCCAAGTAAAGCTTTCTGCTGCACGATCACGTGCGACACTGTTCACGTACTCTACGTGATTGACTTTTCTGGAAGCGAATCATGTTGTACTGAAACTGCATCCGCGATGCAGTATACCCAAGCACAGCATAGCTGTGTCGCTATGTTACGCCTAAAATGTACGTTGTCCCTTCTCAGCGAGAAGTAACCGCTATGGCATAACTGCACGGAAGTCTCTAAAGTACAAAGAAAATGACGTTAAACAAACAGGAGGGGAAGAGGTGCTTTCAAAGTTCGTCGTTCCTTTCCGGCGATGGCAGAATGCGGCTCGCCGTAAACAAATCCACCAGGATGCATGGAGCTGACTGTGGAGCTGTGGAAGTTGAAGGGAGGGCGGTTCTTTTCTCCATTTTGTTTTTTTCCAGCCCCTGGCTTCCTCAACCAAGGAGCAAGTGAGCGATGAGAGAGGGTCTCCTCTTCCCGTCTGTCGGCGGCTGTTTGAAAGAGGGCGAGGGACTTCCCCCCGGAGTTGACTCGTGCGGTTTTCCGCGGCGGCTCTTATAGCCTCGCTCTCGGTGACGCATCATGGTGTTTTCCTCCTCCTCCTCTTCTTGGTACACATGCCGCTGCTTTCATTAAAGGCTGCACGCGGTGTGTTTTGTGTTTTTCGGCCTATATTTCGCATCCATGCGGTGCACCTTGGTTGGCGTGCCGTTTTATTTTCACTGCCTTTTTAGTGGGCAAGCGTTCGGGCGGGGAAATGGGCCGCCCCTGCGGGAGTTGCGGTGTGGAGTCCGAAGAAAACGGAATGATGGCAGAGGACAAGCGAGAGTGGAGGCCCCGGGGTGCAGCGCAGTCTCGGGAGACCTGTTTGCCTCAGCTGTCTGTCGGATGTCTGGCGGTCCCGTTCTCCCCCATCTTTAAGGGAAACGAAACACAACAGTCTGGGGGAGGGGGGTCTGGCCAAAGTAATATGTCCTGTATGCGGCGGGTGGCTGTAAGCGACATTGATCCACCAGGGTGCTCCATTTCCTTTTACCTCTCTCATGTTCAACTTTTCGTCCTCTGTTTTTGAACTATTCGCCTGAATTTCACGAAAACTGCCCTCCCCGTTCCCGTTATTATTCGCAGTTGTTTTGTGTTTGTGCTGGAGGGGGATTCTGGTTTCTAGCCGCGTGTCAATTTTCTTTCTTTTCTTCTTTCTCGAGGGTTGAAAGTCATACGTAGGCTCTCAGATATGCATGGGCTGGAGCGGGGGTTGCCTCTGCCATCCTGTTCATTTTTTAGTAGTGTTACCGGCAGTCGCAGGAATAGCGTAGTGCTCGCACGTCATCCTCTTTCAAGCTTCTCTTTTGCAGCTGTCGATGCCGACTGTTCTCTCGTGCGCAATGTCTACCGCGTTGTCTCTTTTATATTTTCACTAGACATGGCTGACGTGTATCGTTCGGGTCCCGGTTGACAGTCCTCTGTTCGGTCAGAGCCTTCGTAAAATTCCCACTCGCCTCGGCATTCGCGCCCTATTGGGGAATCACTTCGTACTAGTGCCCCTAGCACTCTGTTGGTCGTGTCATTTGTACGGACGGCACATGTGGAACGACGGATGCAAGGGAGGAACGAGCGTCGCTTTGCGTTTCCACTTTTTGTGTCGGTCATCCGGCCCGCCTCGCGTTCTTAAATGTTGCGGTTGCCCTGGCAGAAGAGGCTACAGGGGCGGAGCCTCTGTAACTGTGTCACTCCGCCAATACTTGGGCTGCCTAAAAAGCTGCCCATTGCGCGGTTTTTCGCTCGCGGGTGGACGGGCGGACGGAAGTGGATGGATGGATGGATGGATGGATGGATGGATGGATGGAAGGTAGGAGCGTCTCCTTTGAAACGGGGCAGTGGTTTTTGTTTAACTCTGCTGTAGGCTGTTAATAAATTCGCCATTTTCTTTAAAAAACGTCTTCCTTCACTTTAAAACTTAGGTCACCTCTCTGCTTTTGTGCCACCAATCCTGCAATCGCTTTTTGCTAATTTCCACCGCATATTTATTTGCATGACTGTCGTTATCTCTAAACCCTAAGGCCTCAGGAAGAGTGACTGTGCCTGCATCGACATCGGGATGGATACCATCACATTTTAGGATGAGGCGTTCTCGGAGTGGCTGTCGCCATCTATTGTGGCTTCGTGGTACCAAACGCCCCTAAACAAGTCGTTCTAATGAAAGCTGACAGACTTTGCGCTCGACCATCTTCGATATATTAAAGAAAAAACAAAACAATCGTGGTTCACTGCGTTACTAGGAGAAGCATTGTCACAGTTTGTTTTTAGCAAGAAATATTTTTGCTTCCGTGGGCGCCACCTTCCTGCGCGCGCGATGCCGACACACGCTTTCCCGCTTGACCGAAGGTAAGAGGTCAAACCGTTAGCAAAACCCAGTCTAACGTTTATTTTAAATAACATTTTTCATCCATGACTGTGAAGTTGTGTGTGTGTGTGTTTGTGTAAATAAAAGGCATTGCGCTTTTATTCACAATAATTTACCATGAATTTGTTTTGTGTTTCTTGAGATATAAACAACGGAAAACGTACAAAACTATGCTGCTTTGAGAATTTTTATCAAAGTTCGTGATCTCACAGTAGTCATTCCAACCATTTTCGCGAGTTGTCCAGAAGGCTAAGAAGCCGATCAAAATGTTTCAGAGATCAGAAAATAAGAAAACGTTTATATATATATGCAGACAAGTTAAAGGAAATGAGGGGCCCGTTTTGACAAATTTTATGAAGGGAGCCAACAGTCACCGAAACCAAGGTGCATAGGGGAACGTTAATTTTTATTTAATGTGTTATGATTATCAGTGGGATAATAATACTTACATTAATAAATCGCTTAAAGAAAATTACTTATAAAGCAGCAGAAAAAACAACCATGCCGCCGATGGGATCCGAACCCACCACCTCCGAATATCGCGTCCGGTGCTCTTACCAACTGAGCTACGGCGACGGCTGTCCAATCTGCTGCTCTCGTGGGTATTTATTTTTACTGGGTGTAAGCAAGCCTTGAGAGTGTTCACCAGCGCCACCCTCGACCATAGCGGCGGACGTAGCACGTCCTGTAATACCGCGAGCGTGACGTAGAACGTCATCTAACGGCGAGGGCGGAAACTGTGCGAGAGCCCTCTTATGCTACCTATGGCATCAAGACTGCCAGAACCGAGACCCTCGTTATGTATATATATATATATATATATATATATATATATATATATATATATATATATATATATATATATATATATATGCGCGCTGTTTTCAGCCTCCACTTCCGTAGTGAGGTGGCCCTAGTAAAAATGTGAGAGATAGTGGGTTGCACAATACCACTCAAAGACATTTGTTTCAGGGCGTTTAATCGGAACGCTTTTTGTTTTAAGCAAAGAAATAATTTTTCTAGTCGAGTCACCACATCTAACCCCGGCGTTGCTCCGTGCTTGCTCTTCGTTGCTTTGCACGCAGCAGCCGTCGAAAGAATTTCATAGCCATGCGTAAAAAAAAAAAAATGGTCTCTTGGTTATACTGTGACAAGATGGTGACCACGCCCACGCCATGGATTTTTTTCTTCGCCAATAAGAGTCTGGGATGATGTTTGTCACAGTATAATGCGATGAGCCATGAAGCTGTGTTAAAAAGAAATCGAAGGTGGTCGAGCGCTAAGTCTGGATCAGTCGGCGCGGAATGGCCGTGAATGAAGTATTTTCTCCATGATTCTCTAAGACTGAAGGTTGCAGTAGCGTTAGAAATGCACATTGAGTAACGAATAATTACAGCTTGTGTGAAACGGAAGGTAATGACTTATAGTTTCCGCTCTATTGCCGGGCTAAGTTAAGTCGTTGCGATAAACTTGTAGATCTTTTGCCGTTCGCCGAATCATGGCCGCCGCCTCGCACGCCGCGCTTTTTTACAATAGCCTCGTCCGAGCGCTTTTCCTTCAGCGCCACGCGCAGCAACCTGCAACGCAATCAGCATCCGACATCCGATCATGCCGGTCGGTTTTTGTATACAGCAAGGCTGAATGGTGCGCCTGTTGGTATGGCTTGCTGAAGAGGATTTATTTCCAGGTAAAAACAAAAACAAAAAATAGACATACACGCAAGGGACAACAAAACAGGAAGAGGGCTGGACTAACGGCTGAATTTTTTACATTAAACATAGACCGCTCAGTAATAGCCAAGCATGCGCCAAGGCAGGACGGTTAATCTGAAAAAAAAAATCAAATTTCTTACATATGAACGCTAGAGATGGGGAACTGATCGATACACACATCGCCATGTTTCGGCATCTGGTAGGCCTCATCACGTGCCTTTCATGCTTATCCATGGCCTATAGAATAGAAACATCACCGAAACGTGGGGAACGTTTCACGGCTGGTCGAAGGTTGCGATAACTCGTGCACTCGTTGTTTGTCCTTTCGCGTTCAGTGGCCGCCTAGACAGCGACGCATAAACTCGTGTTGAGGGAAGCGCGTTGTGCTGTAAGGTGCGAAACGCAATTTACCGTCCCCGGGATGCCGTAGAGCGGCAGGCTGTGAGAAACAATGGCTGCACCGCTCGCAACGCTGTCTCTCACAGACACACGGCGACAAACAACGTCCACGAATGCCGACGGTGGGGAGCGCAGTCTCATACGGAGGGGTGTTGAGTGAACGAACGAACGAGCAACGCTTCGGGGCAGTGCTGCAGTCGCCTCGCAGGGCCAGATGCCAGCGTTCGCGGCCTTATGTTGTTGCGCATTTTCGGCGCAGCGCACTGGGGATGTCCGCGGGCGGCTTTCGGGATGACGCCGCGAGTTGCGGCCGGTGCGCCTCGTCGGGAGTCTGGGGAATGCGTGGGCGCTGCGGCGTCGAGCGCAGCTCCCGGTTGCGCGCCACCGCAGCTTTGCGCTTGCCTGCGCGGGAATGCGCCTCGTCGAGTCGCGCCGTAATGGTCCTCGCGCGTTGCGTGGCGAGTTGAGGTATGCGCGGCTGTACACGGCGTAGACGACGCAAGTGTGTCTGCATGCATATGCAGCGAGAAAGAAGTCTGAACGGCACAGCGGAATGCGCGCGACACAGTGTTCCCCCTGGTGGGGAGGAAAGTGTGAGTTGCGAGGGCGAAACTTTTTCCCGTGCCGAGCATGCGTGCATAGCAGGGATGACACCTGTTCTCTGCTTGCACTGTCCGCTCCGTTTTGGTTTATTGTCTGTGGCAGGTATGCCGCAGCAAGGCACGCGAGATATGTGAGAAGCCGAACACGCCAAGCTCCTGCTTGCCTCCTCGTAGGGTTGCATGGACTCTTCGTTTTTCGATGGCCTCATTCCAGACTCCTCGCGGAGGGAGGCGCATATGACAAGAGGTTTGCTTCCCTGATATGCCTTCAGCGTGCTGGCCTCGCTGAAGGAATGCCCGGTGTTCATCAAATCGTCAGGCGTCTTGAAGTATGCGCGTCGATAAAGTTCCAAAAGCAAAAAGCCCATCTCCTCCTTAAACATGACTGCTGGTACCCGTCGGCGAAGATTAGCACATTTCTTGCGTCGGCATGCGCGCTGCATCTTTTTGCGTCACTGTGGCGCCATCGAAAAATAGCGCGCAGTCGGCTGCCTCTATTGGACAGCACCCGCCCAGCTATGGCGGCCGAATGCGGGAACTCGAGAACACCGGGCGACGACGCGGAACACATGCACTCGATGGCGGTAGCCGGCGGGCAATGAAAACGCAACCATCCGGCGCCTGTCGTCACTCCAGGAATTCCTCATCAAGCGGCCCTTTTTTGTGCCAACCAGCGCGGTGTCCTCCGCGGTTCCTTATTTGTGTTGTTCCCGGCAGTGTGCAAGTTGCCGGTTGTAAGTGGTGACATTCTTCTTCTTTTCCCTCGTGTATTAACCGTAGCTGCCGTGGCAGCGCTCTAGCTGCGAGGCTGGGGAATTCGGTGATCAGCGAGCGACGCTTTCCACGGAGAGCTCCCTCTTGCGGCGTCCCTGCTCTCGAGTGCACGAAACGCTTTGGCACCGGTGAGAGCAGCACCTCGAGGAGTAAAGGGACGAACGAAAGGAGGCACGTAGCGCTACGCAGTGCGCTGCATATTGCAACAGTCACGATGCCGCACGCCGTCAACAGTGTACTACATCACCACCCTAATGACTGGGCAGGTGCCGTCGGCGATGAGGGGAAACGCGCAACTTTATGGCTTTGTGGCGAAACCCCAGTTGCTGAAGCCGTGTCTTTTCCGTGTATCGTGGACCTGCCACTTAGATTCGATTTATTTCACTGGGAGCATTTCATATATAGTGGATTCGTGCAGAATTTTTTTTCGTGTGTGTGCTTCAGTCTTTTCCGTACACTGAGGGTCTCAACGCAGCAGCAAATGAGCTGTCCAAGGCAGAGCGGTCCAAAAAAGAAGGAACAAAAGTTAACAGGGTGGTTTCCATGGCTTGCCAGACTAAGCGACAGCTGTTTGTACTGGCGAATATAGTACCCTTTGTTGATTATTGCCTGCCTTCTGTGGTAACGTGCGCGTGACGTCACTATGTTGTCTTTCGTGACGTCAGCGTGTTCGGAGTGCTCAGTGTGGTGCGTTGCAGTGGAGTCATGCGTGACGTCACGTGATCTTGCATCAGCGCAGTCCCTTGCGCCAATGCCGACGCTGCAGCAATGGAAAACGCGTAGTTGACAGCTGTCGCTGCAGAGCACTCCTCTGCGGCATTCGCCGCTGCTACCGGACATACGGGTCTCCCGTGCCGGCCGCCGGTGTCTGCGGTTCGGGCGCGAACAGTCCTGCCCGCGGTGGTCCGGAACGTGGCACGCTTCACGTGTGGCGCTGCAGGAGACGGCGCGAGGGCCGAACGCGGCGGTGAGGAGAAAAGGAGGACGATGCGGCAGCAGGAGGCGCCAGTGAAACGGGGCAGGAACAGGGCAGGTGGTGTCGGGTTCACTTCAGAGCTAGGCAGGAGGTCGCGGCCCGGCAATCCCCGCGTTTATCTCGTCCTGGTGCAGGACTAAGCTAGAAAATGAGGTGAGCCTTCGGTTTCTGTAGCAAGGAGAGCAGCCTGAGGTTGAGCGTCGGAGAGAGAGAGAGGCGACGGGTGAACCGAAAGGGAAGAGGAGTGAAGCGGAGACAAGACTGGCCCACGGTCAGCGACTGCCGGCGATGGGGCAGCCGATGTGCAGCGTCAAGCGGGCAACGGAACCGAGAGAAGCAAAACAAACCGCAGAGGCCGAGTAGGAAGCCGAAGATTAGGCGGCCCAGGGAGTGGCGGCGAGGCTCGGGAGCCGCCGGGCACCGCCAGGAACGCGGCTGGCCTCCCGAGCAGCCCGGGAGATGCGAAAGCGCTGCTGCTGCCTCCGTCGGCGGGTAGGAGGGAGAGGGCCGCGCGGACCTGCTGCTCTCGTGCCGGGGCGGGGCCCCGCGCAGGTAGCCCCCGCGCGTTCTTGTGCCGCCTTCTGCCCGGCGGAGAGGTTATTTCTTGCGTTGCTGCCCCCCTCCGCCCAGCCGTACCGCGGCCGGCTTGTGGAAGGCGTTGTCCCCCACCCTTGTCGACTGACCAAGTCTCTGGGCGCGTGGCCTCCATCGACTGCGGCGACAGCGGCGCCGACGGGAAAAACAGGTTCTGCTTGCAGCCACGGCAGAACAAGGCCCCATGAAGGCTGCCACCCCTCGCTCTGCTCCCGAAGCTGCTGCCAGGTTGCGAGGGCGCCCGCGGTGGACCGCTCGTCTCTCGCGTTCGCGACCCCGAAATCGAGCTCCGCACTTAGGGGCCGCCCGCCCACGCGCCGCACTGTCGGCACGCGTGCGCCCGGACACGTGGCGCTGTGGTCCAGAGGGATTCCTGGCGCCGGCTCCCGCGACCTGCTAGGGTTGCCGCTCGTCTAGGCGGCCAAACCTGTACCGAGGAAAGATTCTACGCGGCTTGTGCGAACGGTCAAGTGCGGCCTTCGGGACACTGAACTGCGCGAGGGACGCTAACAGTATCAGATGGGCCTTTACATGTGGTGCTGTTACTTCCACCAGTTGCACCTTAGCCTTACGGCAAGCAGAAGATAACTGTACGGACAGCCGTTTCTACGAAGCGTGTTTTATGCTTTCGTTGCCTTCCAAGGCTACCGGCCGTTTGCTTGCTGGCACGCTCGATATATCTGTGGCAAGTCTGTTGCTTGCATGCTGCTGCGCTCGAGCTTCAAGTCCATGGAAACGTTGAACGCGCAGCGGCACTGTTCGAAGAGCCGCGAACAGATCGAACTGCTGACTGGGCGTAACCCCCAAGACGAAACGTGACGGCGCGCGGAGATCGCTGAATCATTTTTTGACATTTCATGCGGGATCCTCGGAATCCAATCGCCTTGCACTGTGAGCGTCCATTCCTGCACCACTCTCGCGTGGTGTCGTGTTCCTTTCCACTCTGTTTTTAGTCTTGACCTGAAGAGAAACATCTCCGTTGGTTCCTTCTCTTAGCCGCTTTTCCCTGAGATTCTTCCCTCATGCTTGGATCCATCGCCGCCTGCAGGAATCTCTTGCCCTTATTTTTCCTTCCCTCTAGGGAACGGATGGTATCTCGAGTTGCTAGCACTTTACTCGAGTCCACCACCGGCCCCTTCTGTTATACAATTTTGCCTTGATCCTCCTTTTCCTCCAACTTCGCTTAGCGTGGAGGGAGGCCGCATCACGTTCCCTCGTCTTGGGCGATGAGGCCATCTGATACTAGGTGCACCTTTCTTTACGCTGATTCAATATCGCCATCAAACATATCTTTTTTTAGGTTGCTTCGCTGTGCGCGTGACGTTCCTCTGCAGCCCAGCTGAGTTCAGTGCGGCCGCCTTGGGAAAGCCGTCTTTTTCGGTGCCCTCATCGCCTTTGTGTATTTTCTCATTTCTCCTCCCCGAGACTCGCAGCTGCCCTTTTCGTTGGCCGTTTCGTTCATGTTCTAGGGCCTCTACCTTCGCAGCGCATAGTCTCCTCTCGCGTGTTCTCATGCCACGTCAATTCTTGTTTCGTTAAACGCTACGCACTTTCGCTCGAGTACCGGCCTCGCGACCTGCGCTATCGCAGCGCCGCGTCTTTGTCTTGCCGTTCGCGTGGACCATCTCTGTATTGATCTTACCTGGTGAGAGCGTGCTCAGGCGCCGCTCTCCCTGATCCTGTTTCCCCATTCGCGTTAGCTTCTGGCCTTCCTTCGGCTTTCGCGAGAGGTCCGTATTTTCTTCTTCCCGTTGGCCTCCCTGCTTTCTGCCGGGCGTAACCTGGCAGTGCCCACGTCGAGCGCTAATGGCGTTCCCGTGACCTCTCGGTGCCCTGCTGAGTGCGTGTCGGCGCGGACAGGCAGATTGAATAACGGCCAGGCCTCGGCAAACGCTATTTGCTCATCGCTCGGAGAGAGCGCCGTCCCCGATATAGAAGTTTGCCTAATGGACGACGGATACTCGGCCCTCCGGCGTGTACCGCCACTTGGGTGAATTGCTCCGGGCTGTCATCGCCAGAAGTGAGCGGACAAGAAAAAAATCGTTGCGCGAGGTTGCGAAGGCTCTTAAAAAGCATAACGCCACAAAATAGCCAGTGAATTCGTTAGTTCGCTTGCGAACACATAAGTTTCGTTTATTGTAGCAGCCGGGCATTGCTAACTTCAAAGTAGCAGGATGCAATGGCTACATGACTTCCAAAATTCTACGCTAGTTCGGCGTGTTTGTTTCCTACCTCTAACTGTTGCTTGTGAAGTGAACAAAGCAGAGAACGCAGCACAGCTGAAATTCCTGGCAATTGTGCGCTTTCCCCACATGTGTGATGCGTGGTCGGTTGCTCATTATTTCACTGACTTAGCCAGCTGACACTACGATTGAGAGTAACTGACCTGACGTGCCGGAGCCCTCAATTACAACTTCAAAAAGATCGACGAAAGGACCTCTCTTGAATACGTCCTACCTCCATCAGCTGAAACCTCGAAAGTACAGGTCTCTCCAATAGGAAAGATAACAAATATTTTGCACAAGAAAACGATTTTTTTGTTTTCCTTTTGTACTAAAGTTGAAAAATGGCTTATGGATACTGTACGCCAAGAGGAAAACTGGTTGTAAAAGTAGGAGGGGACACTTCACCTTCGCCTTGAGGGTATGACACGATAGCGTGGAAGGTCTCCCCTCGGCAGGCTTGCAATTTTTTATTTATTTTTATTTTTTGTTTTTAAGGGATTCACTATCGTCAGAAACGTTCCCCTTTGGTTTTCTATCGCAGTCTTACCAGCTCGATGCGAGCGATGGAAGAACTTCAAAAGCAAAAGAAATAATTTTCTACGCATAGAAATAATGAACCATTATATTCAGTATTTCCAAAGCAGAACCTTACAGTATTCCAAATTTTTGTCCAAGAATGCTGGAATTGTAAAAAAGTGGCTTGCGTGCAGATGTTGCGTGCATCCTCACTTTCCGGGAGGCTTTTTTTTGTTTGTTTCCGGTGTCTTGATATGGACAGAAGAAAGCAGGCATTTATAACGCCATTAAACAGTGCGATGCAGAAAACTCTTTACCAAGTTGCCGTTCATTGCTCCTCGTTAATTAAGGCTGAGAGACGATGAAGAGGAGGGGTTTTACTGACGCGGCTGTCAAACGCCACTCAGAGGGCCTTCAGAGGATGGAAAGCTTGGCGAAAAGCCGGCGGCGTGGAGAGGGAAGACGCGCTGAAAAGGAGTGCAGCCTTCCGGGCGGCGTGCTCGCCCGCAGCCGGCAGCGTGCGACGGGCGCACAAAAGTGTCTTTGTTCAGCGTGATGCCGGGCCCGATATCTACGCCGGTCGGCCCCGTAAACAAGCCACGCGAAGTCGTTGGTCCGAGAGGAGCAAGCAAAGCCGCCTCGTTGTCCTAACCGCGCGCCAGCCAGCTCCAAGATGTTAGGACTCGCCGGGTTTCCAAGAAAGCGAATTTCATGGAGGGAAATATAGAAGAAAAAAAAAACAGCCCCACGGGCGAGCGAGGATCGAATTAGCCGAGGGACGAAGCCTCTCCCAGCTGCCCCGGTGAAGTTTTCGGAGACCCGTACACACACAAAAGAGACGGCGGAACGAAGTTAGGCTCGATGACGCCGTAGCCGGTAGCGCACGCGGCCCGCTGTCCGGGAGCTCTGGCAGTTGATACGCTACCCAACGAGGGGTCGAAAGCGAAGCTGGGGAGTGAGAGATTGGGCGAATAATGAAAGAAAGAAAAAGAGCGAGGGGGAGGGAAAACGCCCGGGTGGCCGATTTCCAGCCGCGATAAGCTAACGACTGGCGCGCGCAGAATGAGCCGCTCTTGTTTCTCTTGCTGGCCGGAAACGTCGCGCGCACTGTGCCTGCTGACAGCGGCGAGGGAGGAAAAGACCAGTAGCGAGCAGCGCCGGGAAAAGTCCTCCCCGCGGAAGCGAAAGAAATGCGAAAGAGCGCACCCCGAAAGAAACAGAAGAGGCAAATGAGAAAAGAAAATACACTCCGAGGGGCAGTAACGACGACTGCCCGGCATCTGAGGCACGCTAGACAATCTGCCCTGAAGAAGAAGACACGGGAA
This sequence comes from Amblyomma americanum, assembly GCF_052857255.1. Taxonomy (NCBI): domain Eukaryota; kingdom Metazoa; phylum Arthropoda; class Arachnida; order Ixodida; family Ixodidae; genus Amblyomma; species Amblyomma americanum. Next base: position 101,657,535 of record NC_135507.1, on the reverse strand, counting down.
AGTGGAGGAGGTGTACTATATCTGAGCTAAAAGCGAAGGTGGGAGCAAAGAGAGACCAGGGAACGACGCGAAGTCGCGGCAGACAGTGGATGCGCAAGATTACGCGAGGCTACCGCTCCGCACGGAGCGGAGACATTAAGAAGGGGGCGCTCGCGTCTAATATTTCGCTTACGTCGGCGTGTGCGGGGACCGGGACGACGACGATCTTGAGCCCGGCGTGGAGGCTGGGGGAAAAAAAAAAAAGCAGGCCGCAGCATTGTCTCCCTAATGTGTGCGAGAGAGAGATTTGCTAAAAGAAGAAAAACAGAGACAAACGGCACCAGTGTGGTGTAATTTTAGTACGAAGTGAGAGCTATTAGTCTCCGTATAGCGAAAAGTGTCACTGAAGCAGAGAGTTCGCTTTTATGGAGGCCCGATGCGCAGAATAAAAGTTTAGGAAGTCAATAAGGGACTCAAAATGCCGGAGAAACCTAAGGGGAACACGTGACAGACATTCCGATCAAAATCGCATATAGCCTAAAAGCACACGTCGCTAAGCCTCGCTGTGTGCCCTCGCATGCGGTAAGCGTGGAAGCCGAGGGTACTGTTGGCTGAACTCTTGGCGGTGTAGAGCGTGTGCAAAACGGGATGTTCGGCTCGGAAGTCCCTGTTCCGCTGCTCTAACGACGCCGGCAACGCGAGCGCTGGAGGAGGCGGAGAGAGAGAGAGAAGAGGCATCGAGGCGGCGATAACTGTCGCGTTCGCGCTCGCCGCGATATTGATTGATTGTCGTTTAACGACCCCGACAGCGTCCTCTCCGAGAGTGTGTGCGTGTATGTTTCGGAAGCGGCGGCGAAACGCAGGAAAAATCCACCGTCTCTGTCGTTGCGGCTGCTTTAAATGCACAGCCCGCCGGCACCTGTCGCCTTCACGTTTTTTTTTTTTTGTCCGTCTTGGCAGCTGTTGCACTGTATCCATGTTTTTATGCTGAGCTCAGTGCTGGGAACGACGGTAGAGCATACCTAAACAGCGGCTATATGGGTTGTGTGTAGTTCCTGTAAACTTCCAATGTTTACTTCGACGCGTTGCTTCCAGCCGTGGGGCTTGTGCACGTGGCCCAACCTGTTGAAACCTGCAGCTAAAGAGGGAAATCATGCAACTGGAATTGTTGTACGAAAGACGCTAAAAACGTTGCGAACAGCGTGGCGAGCACTTCATGAGCTCAGCTCCGTTTCTGTTGCATACTGCCGACGGGAAGCTCGTGTAGCAAAACTGATATGTATAGCGACATACAGGATTTGTGCGGAGTCCACGCTGGCATAAATTTTTCGCTCTAGGGGGCCAGGAGTCGGGCTCACGTGAGCAGTTCTCCTGTTGTCGAGATGGGCGAGCCGACGCGGTGGAGTTTGCTGCTGAAGGGAAGGTTCATGCTTTGAGCGGCGAATTTCCAGGTATACGGGCTATGTAGTTGGCAAAGCCCTTGATTCGCGAAAGAAATCCTTGTATTTTGAAGTTGCAAACTATTCAAACTTGAATTTCACTTAAGTAGAGCTTAAAGACGCTCCCTCCCATTTTTTTTTTTTTACCCTTTGCTATCAGCCTTGTGGTCAAGTAGCTACATGTGCGTGTGGTGAGGAGTTTAAACCATCTGCTTATCATTCTTAACTCCCATATAGTCTCGTTTCCTCCGTGCGAGACATTTACTTTCCGGCGAGCTCGGGCTTCGTTCGAAGAGACATCGAGTCGCATGTGACGCGAAAGGTGAACCACCGCGTCGCCGGAGCGGCATCCTCTTCTGGGCCTTTATCGCTTCTACCCCGCAGGGTTAGGTGGCGAACTGGGCGAGTATACAAACGACCGCATTATTGAAATGCGACGGCGATCCTGGCCACTGCGTCGACCGGGCTTACGCCTCGGGCGTTGCCGGACGGCGCCGCGAGCGTGGGATAATCTCTGCGCGCTGGCCGTGGCGTTATCACTTTCTGCGGCGCCCCGGCGGCCCGCTTCTCCGCCGATCCGACGCCCTCTCCCGAGTCAGAAGGGCCACACGGCGCATGCCGGACTTTGAAAACCATTAGAGGGGCGTTTCGCGTGCAGCCATCGGCGAGAGCGGTCCGATCGCACACTCCGGCCTAACCAAGGACGCTCCTGAGCCCCCCTTTTCTCTGCTGACGTACGCTTGCTTGCGAGCGGCGCTGTTTTTGCTTCTTTCGGGGCCTCCCCGAGACGACGAGAGAAAACGTCGAGGAGTGAAAGGGGGGCCTGGGGGCAGTGGAGGCGAGGGGAGGCCTTCGGGTTTTGACCGTTTTGTTAGGTCTTTGTTCGCCAACGGGGGCCGTTTAATTAGACAGCCGATGTCGCTCGCCTTGTGGCGTCGTGACAGCGCCGTCAGGGTTGGGTCGAGGGAAGGGGGATGAAGTAATGAAAGGGAAGAGAAGGAGCACCGAAAATGGGGCCTTGCACTCAGCCTCCGGCGACTGTCGACCCTGGAATGTGAGCGGGCACGCCCGCTCGGGGCTGGTGCGTCTTTTTTTCCTCGCTGTCCAGGCAAAGTTTCGCAGATTGACGGCCGAGTTGGGCCACCGTTTGCGCGCTGTCCTACGTGAACTAGCCCCAGTGCGACACAGCGTCGAGAAATCGCGCTCATTGGCTGCGCGTCATCCCGCAGTGTACAAACCGGAGTGGCCTAGGTGTCGTGCTACCGGATTCATTCTCCCCGTGTACGATTCTCATGACTGCCCCACCAGAGGCCACTGCGTCCGCTGTGAAATCTTCTGACAGTGTTGCGGGTGAATGCCTGCAGGGAAGGGACGTAGAGATGAGACTGTTTGGAAGAACTGTGGTTGTGAGGTTTTTGGTGATGGAAGGGAAAAGGGGGGGGGGGGGGGGGGACAACGCGTGCAGTGATCTCTCTAAAAAAAAAATTTAATACCACTTTGTGATTCAGGTGTGCTTCGCTGCGTACTGGTCGACAGTGAAGTGGAAATTATACAAAATCATCGGAGCTGCAGGTGCAGTAAGGTTGATGGGATTCATGATGCAAGTGAGGACACAAGAAGGACGAAGAGCTCGTGTCGTCCTTCTTCTTGTATCGTTCGTCCTTAGCGTTGCTTCCGTCACGAAGTTCCAAGTGCATTATCATAGTAGTACCAGTTGTATTTAAGATAATGTCATGCAGTCTGCCGCACGTAGGGGATCGTGAAACGAGTGATGGCGTATATCCGGCTACGATTTAAGACAGGACACCAACCACTGGTACACATCTGTACTTAGTCCGCTATCAACGGTACCACAAGTTGCACAGAACGCCTGTTTCACAGGTATTCATGTAGTATGACAAATGATGATCTGCTCCAAACGGCCACCTTGGCAGTCTAAAGCATGAAACAACGCGCGCACGCACCCTCCCCCCCCCCCCACACACACACACACACACGCGCGCGCACACGAAATAGGCCGGCACTCAGGCATCTGCGTGCCTTTCGCTGCTGTCCTGCACTCAAAATGACGGAAAAGAAGTCTCTGGTTGGGGCAGTCGAGGTTCGTTCTCATTTCTGTCCAAATTGACGCGACAAAAATACGTGGGCCCAAATAGGCTTTCTGCATTTTCACCGTGTCCATTATTCGGAGAGGGAGTTTCCCTGCTAACGGGGCATCAGTTCATTTGAGAACTTTTGTCTGTCCAGTATTCCAGTCGGCCATTCGGGGTTCGTGTTAGCGAGGAACAACAGTGTATATCATTCGAGTCTTGCGCTGTAGCACGTGGCGTGAGCGGGGCACGCGGGTTTTTCCTCTCGCGAGCAATGATGGGCAACCAATCGAAATGAAATATCAGAGGTATCACTTTATTATATCCCGCTCGTAACTGGCACAATATAAGGAGAGCTTGCGTTTTGTTGATTGTAAGCATATGATAAATGCTTCTCGTGTCCCATTCTCTTTCCATCCGAGCACTACTTCCGTGACCGGCTGTAAACGTTATACAGGGAAAGCTGCAGGTTACAAATCCTACTTTGTGAAAAGTCGTATTTTTATACAGTCTGCCCTATATTCTTTATCGCTATCCCTCTCATCTGTGTTTCGTCTCCCAGTGTTGTCCCCTGTCTCCTCCATTTCTCGCGTAATCGGCTTTCCCATCAAGTTGACTTCAGCTCGCACAATTGGCCGGCGCATCGGCTATCGTCATAGATCCGACGCACCAGCCAATCGCGCGGACCCAAGTCACGATTGGCCGGCGCGCCGCCTCTGTGACCACAGCCGATGCGGCGGCCAATCGCGGGGGCCGAAGCCAACTGGTTGGGAAAGGCGATTACGCTAGAATCCGTCCCACTGGTGCTTAAGATAGCCGACAGCAGCTGCCGCAGCCGACCCCCGTGTTTCCCTTCCGCTTTTAGCAGCCTGAATTCAGTCGAAGTGAGTGTGCATGGGCGTACAGAGTGGATCACACTTGTCCAGAGCGCTCGAGAGGTGCCGTCCGCGGGAAGTAAGGGGGCATTCTAAAGCAGGTATTGACTTTCTATGATAATGCTTGCGCTGGAGAGCACCCGAATAGACACGTGAATCGCACAGGCGTCAGCGCTTTAACGCTAGCAAAGCAGTGTGATAAGATTTCACTCCGTCTGCCCCGCAGCACACCGCCCGAGCGCTCTAGACAAGTGTGATCGACTCTGTACTTTGTTTTCAGCCAGTTCACAGAGCCCATGCGCCGACCACGCCCCGCGCGATTGTATCCAAGTGCGTGTCTCTGTCTTTCGCACCGGCGTGCATCTATCTCGGGCGCTGTCTCTCCTCGTGGGCCGCCCGATTTGTCACTGCGCCGGAGCGCGGCGATTCGTGAGCAACCCACGACGCCCGCCGCTGCCCGCCAGGCTCGTGCACGCGTGCGGACGGTGCCCATGCGGACAAACGCGGCCGTGACGGCGGCGTGAAATTCCGGCGCCGACGGTAGCCACGTCCTAATGAGACAGGCAAAGGTGCGAACTTTATCTATCGCCCCGGCGGGCAGCTGCCAAGGTCTGCGCCGGGCGACGTCCTCTGGCAGCCTAAGCGGGGAACTCTGTTTGCCCTGGCGCGACTCGTAGCCGCGCGCTGCTGGCGCCTTGAAGCGCCGAAGTGGTTTTGTCGACGTAGTCTATAGGCTTATCTGATAATCAAACTCCGACACTGTTGAGGTAGGCGCCAATTGGCGCTCTCCGCACAATTCGTCGGTTGGGTTGTTTGCGGCCCTGTAACACGCTAGGACCTCAAGCAGTAAGTTAGGTCTGGCTCTGGTCAAGCTAAAGGAGATAGAGAAGGCTCGGAAATAAACTGCGTCGACATTAACGGGAGAGTGCTGTCGAGAAGTCGCTCGCGCGTAGGAATTCTCAGCGCGACAGGGCATCGGCTGTCGTCCGTTTTGTTTCGAATTCTTCATCTCTGCCAGGAATTATTAGAAGAAAGCCTATATTATTCCTGGAGAATTCGACGACATTCAAGGATTAGCATCTGTGAACCGTTTAAGTTAAGCATGACAACAATTTTCGCGCTAGCTCTTAAATTGGTCACGTAATGGTCGGTTATAGCCGCGACGACCTTTGGGCTTCTCCTCATTGGACCCGACAAGTGCGGAGGAGCTCGCTGATGAGGTCATTCCTGCTGAATCTTCGCGTTTCCGATGCCCACAGCTTGCAGCTTGTCATCCGACCCCGCCGAGCAATGCTTCGTGGGCTTTACCTTTGGTGGCGTTGCTTTTATTCCTTAAACCAGCCGTTATTCGTTTGAAAAGCACCGTTGCTGTGCACGTCGTCGTAAGAATCCTAGGCGGCGCGCTGTGCGCCGCTGAGAAGCCCGTCGCGGCTTTATTGGCCGATTGCGTCAACACATTAAATGCTAGCGCAAAAAAAAAAATGACAGGGCGATAGCAGCTGAATTCGCCCTCGACGGTTCCTTTGACGTTACATATTTTTATTGTAACCAATGCTTTTTACTCAAAGCCCAAGCTTCACACACTGGACACCATTTTTCTCGTGGATGAAGGTGGGCGAAGCTGGGATGAGCAGGTGGGCCGAGAGCGGTGGTGGGTGGATCTAAGGGAGGTGGCTGGTGCTTAAGGAGGGCAGCTGGCTTTCCCACTGCGCTTTTGAAATCGACTTCGGCTTTGCTTTTTCTCTTCACTCACTGAGGCACAGCCAACGCCGGCATTTTCGCAAAGTGCGAGCGCTGCCATCGTAGTAAAACACTTATCCTGCAGGTTTCACTCTGAGATTGGGGAGCGCTAGATTTTAGTCACGTGAACAACACCGATCAGTAGCCGGTCAGTTGTAAAACTCATGACTTGCGATGATAGTGCGTGTCTCGTTTGTATTACGATTGCTTAGCTATCTCGGCTGGTTTTAACGCTTTTATGTTTGTGTGTCCCATGATTAGATGCGTATAAATTTGCGCCATGTTGAAAGTAAACCCAGTTCAAAGCTTGCGCTCGTGTCTGGTGGTGTTCCTATGCGGCGTTGTTCCCGTGTCTTGAATCTAGCGCTCCCCAGTCTCAGTATGCACGACCGACAAGCCCCCTACAAAGCTTTACTGACGTTTCACTCATTCGACCCCTTTAAGGTGGTCCAATTCGAAAGCCTCATCGGTTGCACTTTGAACATTTGGACGAGAACGACGTGCCTCTGGAACAGCGCTTATGCATAAGAACCTGCAACGCCAAATGAGGTCCATCAAAAGTGGGTAGTCGTTGCGCCTAAAGTTCAATTAGAGTCTGCTTTTAGAACGTATTCCACCGGTGGTTGCGGTGTGACTGCTTCTTCCATGTGTCCCTTTTATACTGCCTGCTAAGAAACTCAAGCCGCAGTTTCCATTTTCAGACACGCAGGATGATATGCGCAGACGCGCCTCAAACGGCGGTGTAATCTTCCTTGCTTCCATTTTCTACGGCTCTCTCACTCTCGACATCCCATTGACTTCCATTGTGCCGGGCTGCCGCTACGCCTGGCGCCTCTGGCACAGCGGTCGCCAGCGCGGCGTCAGTGACGTTTCGCATCTCGAAAACTGCTCTCCTCTACCTCCCGCTGATCGCTCACAGCGGAAATAATGGCGACCGTGGCCGGCGGCCGGCTTTGTTTCCTGACTGGCCCTTCGGCTCTGTCCGCGGAGGGGAGAGATAAGATAGGCGAGGGGAAAACCTGATTTGCCTTTAACGCGGGTCTTCTGGGGCAGCGGCGGCATTCTCGTCTGCATTCGGCCCGGTCCTCGCCGCTTTGTGCGCAAGAGGTTGATCGCCTTGCACGTGGCTACTCCCCCCTCTCTCTCTTCCATCTCTCGCTGTTTCGCGCTTCTGTTGCGGTCAAGGCGGCGGCGGCGTTCCAGATGGGCGACGGGGTGCTGCGAACTGCACGGCTATGCCCCTAGTGCAAGGAACGGTTCGCAGTCGCCGCCGTGCACGCAGTCTTGCGAAGCAGCAGCTGAGCTGTGGGAGGGAGCAAACCCTAGTGTCATCTCTAGCTGATGACAGTAGGGGCATCAAGAAAACTCTGCAGCTGCCTCACCCTGGACAAGCTAAAGAAAGGCATGACAGCATGTGGTCCGAGGAACTGTCTCTGCCCCTTACACTCTGAACGCGAATGCGCCAATATGGAGGTAAAAAGGGCAATAAGCACTCCTCTGGCGCACACTTTTAACGAAAGGGATTGCACCAGAGGAGAGATCATTCCATTTTTACTCCTTTCATTTCAGAGTGCAGATTCATTTCTGCGTTTTCGAGTCCCCAGCCGAAAGTACCAGGAGGCATGGCAGGCGCTGATGTTTGTAACTGGCTGTTCAAAAGCCTTTGCTTGGCAGCAGTCGAACGCAAAATGGGTGATGCAGGGAAGAGCACGTGAATTGCGGAGGGTACGCCCAGTCCACCCATTCCGTGCCCGTCCTTCGCTCGCATTTCATTTCTCAGCTGTCGCCTCCTTTTCTTCACTTAGCTCATCCGTCACAGTAGTTCTAATGGATTCCTGTTTGTGACACTCGTTAGGACAGGTTACGAAACGACGCCTCTCGACGGTGGCAGGGGACAGGGACTTGGGAACTTGGCACGATTAAGGGACAAACTTCTGAACACTCTGTCCGTCTCGATTTCTTATGCCACTTCGTGGCGCGGTTACGTCTTTTTTTTTCGCATTAGTGTTTTAACTTCCATCACTGGCCTCGAATTATTGTCACTTATTAGCTCTGCCGCGAACAGCCATCTTGAAACGGCTCGAGAGTTTATTGCAATAAAGTTGGGCTAGATTAGATAGCGCGTCACTGGAAAAGATATCTTGACATGGCACCGTTGTGAGATGGACGCGCTGTCAGGACACCGTCAAAGCCCAATGGGAAAGCGCGCGTGCATACACTGCAGCTCATTCTGCTCCCTACAGTCCCGTCAGTCTTACGGATAGTTTGTTTTGCGAGAACGCCGCTAGCAAGGGGAGGCGCTATTGCAGTTTCCTTATGACCGATGTATACGACGCGGACGACCGTCACAACGCTGGGGCACTGAGCTCCTCTGTTAAGGCCCCCTCCTCGCTCCGCCCATTGCGCCACGAGCGGCGCCCCTGCGCGCCGACTCGCCAGACTCGTACATCATCGGGTTCGAGCCAAGCCGGGCCCAAAGCGGATGTCCCGCTGTGAGCGATGAGAAATGGCGGGATTTGCGCGAATCGCGCGCTTCACGACGCACGGCTTTCGCGAAGGCGTGCGCTACGCATCGAGAGAGACTGCGTGGTGTGGCGGCGCTTAGCGCTTTGGCGAGCCGCTCGCGAGGGTTGCTCGAGAGATGCGCCCTCACCGCTGGATTCGCCCGTTGCGGAAGTGACGCCAGGTGTTCGCGCGCCGTTCCCAGAATGAAGGTCTATTACAATGCAATATACAACAATTATTTTCCATTAAATGACGCACAGTAAGTGAAAGGCGCGTTTGAGAGAAAAAAAGGAAAACGTTCGAGATCACTGCGGTAACCCGCACTGGAGGAATGCGAAAGCATGGACGCCTCATCACCTCACTTGCATGAATCGCCCATTTTGAGTTTTCGAACTTGGCGCCACGCTTTGTTCCCAAATTTCGCGCCACGCTTGGCTCCGGCCGCACTTCCAGTTTTTAAAATTTGGCCCCACGCTTGGCTCCGCCCACTTCCGGTGTTTTCAAATTCGCCGATACTTACTCCGGCCCTGCCCACGTTTTGGACATTTTTGGCTCTAATTAACTAATTAACCTATCTCCACCCCCTCCGACTTCCCGCATGAGATTTTTTGATGCTCTATCCGATGGTATCATTCTTTTTCGCATAAACCCATTTGTTCAGACGTAATCATGTGTGGACAAGCTCGTGACGACAAGAAACCGCAAACATAGCCATACAATGCTGTCGAATTAAAAAAGCTGCGGAGAGCAGCTTGACTTGTCCTAAAACCCGATCATAGCAGCAGCAGCGCGGGAGCAATAGCGCTTTGGTGAAACAGAACAAAGGCATAAGCGAAAGCAATGCAACACAAAGAAAGCGAAACAAAAGCAGAAAAGCAAGGAGCAAGTTACACGAACTGGTGAAAATGGTAGTTTCTGGCTCTGGACTGCCGGCAAAGCGCACTCAAGGCCCTGCTGTATGCTCGGCGACTGACGGGAGATATATATATATATATATATATATATATATATATATATATATATATATATATATATATATATATATATATATATATATATATATATATATATATATATATATATATATACTTGATGGGCGCGTAACGTCAGTGCAGGGATTTGCTGATTTCCCTTGCCGTGATTCCAAGCAGTGGTGAAGAACCTCGCTTTGTGCGCAGCGCGTTGTTCCTAATGGCTGCTTGAGACACGATTGTCCGTTCTGCGTTGAGTTACGGTTAGGGAATGAGTGTCTAGAGTTACAAATACTGAAATGACGGCGTATTTCATGAATGGCCCGCACGTGGCGGGATCACGCGGAGTTTCGAGGAGCGTGCTGTGTAACCGCCGCCGACGGTCGTGGAGCTAAACCGCAGTTGAAACAGCCCTCGTATAACAGGGACAGCCTGACTGCGGCGCTTCCCAAGGCCCTCAGGAAAATGCTCCTTCACTCGAGGCCTGCCGATTTGGCGCGCCGTTGTCAACGTTGCAGAAGTGCAGCATCCGCTTGCGACTCCCGCAAGGTTCACGACAGATCGCCAAGTCAGCTAGTGATGAGCACTCTCGCCTCTTTCGCGCAGATGCCGAACCTTTCCCACCAGTTCGCCGTGTACAGGTGGCCACGCACCGTGCTTTGAAGCCCAGTTTATCCTCTTCCCTGCGGGCTCAGCCGTAGGCTTTGTCGAACGAGGAGAGGACAACATGCCCCCAGGGGCAACAGCTGCAACTGAGCGGCGCGCCGCTATGGTCGCGCAGCAGCACAGGCGCGAACTGCACACACCAGTTCCCGGCTGAATGCCGCGAATGCTAGCCGAGCGAGCTCACTATTTTTTCTTATTTGGTGCGTCGATCTGGCTTCTCCATTTTCCGGTACTGCTCATGCTGTTGACGTACAGGCACAAGCTGAATGCCAGGGTTCGTACTCAGGGCCCAAGCTTAATTTTATTTGTGCGTGCAAGTAGCCAAGTGCAATTGGAATGATCCGCGGAGAGAAAACTTACTTGCACCAGAAAGAAAAAAAAAGGCTTTCTTCTGACGCATTAAAAAGCACTCATAGGCTACACGTTGCTGCCGCTTGTGCTCTTCTTGCTGGATTTAGTGCAGTTTGTCTGTCCCTCAGGTAGCATGGGGCTGGCGGGGTTCTTCCGCCAGTACTTGTCGATAAACGATCTTGATCGATGTCGGTCACGTTGCGTGGGAGTATTGAGTATGCAAAACTTTCACCCTGTCGAGGGGCGGCGTCTTCGACTGGCCGCACAAGCTTTTTTTTTATTTTTTCTGCACGTAAACGATGCGCATGCTTTGAATAGAGACAAGCGATTACACGGAACAGGACGCATCGTTGTGTTTTCCCCCCAAATCTCCCCACTGAGGTGCAGGTGAAGCGGAACTCGTGCGCAGGAAATAAGGAAACAGTCCCGCCCTCTTCCTCTGCCCCCTTCCCCCTACAGCGCAGGAGCCTAATTTATCTGTTCCTTTCGTGCCACGTGGGCTGGCACCGCCAGGTTGCTTTCTCAAGTCGGTCCTCGTTTCCTTGTGGTGGTGTTTTCCCTCCGCAGCTGACTCCAGAAGCAGCTCACTTTCCACCTGCTCCGGAATGGCTCGAGCCCGCTTTTCACTCCGAGAGGGCATTAAAATCCGGGCGTGGCGTCTGCTGATAATTACCCGCGCTGAGGTGTGCCGCCTTCCTGGACTCGAGCAGAGCCGCACGGGGGAGCCCGCTGGGAGGATGTCGGCGAGCAAGAAGTTAAAAGGCGAACGCGAAAATGCAGTGTGCAGCGCATCGCGGAAGATAGATCACTGCGCAAGGCTGCGCACGGAGATGACAATCTTGGCTTTGCAATCAAGAGGACGAGCCGAGAAATATCTTGGGGTCAGCGCTCTCTGCTGGGCCTGGACATTTCTTCCGCTGCTGGACTTTGCTGTTGACATCCAGATTTGTCTACTCGTTTACTCGTACATACCTATCTTATACCGAGTATCTTGTCACAGCGCCCAGGCTTTCTCAAGCAGTCTTTTAAGGTCAACTCAGGCTTTTCTTTGTACCTCCACGGGTTTTGCTGAGACTTTCAGTTCAAGTTCGCAGTTTTCTGGTCATTCGTGCCAAATTTCACAGTCGTGTGACGTCCTGTTGCGCGGCGCAAACGAATTTTAACATTTTCAATTTCGTGGCCTCAGTCGGGGCAGTTCCTACGGGCAACCTTGCGCGTGTGACGTCACACTTCGCCATGCTCGATATTTGCTCTGCGTTTCCTCAAGGACAAAATTTCGGGATTGTTTTTGGTCACTCCAGACTGAAAATGACCCAAGCTGTCGCTTACAATCGTGAGTTTTCGCCAATCAACGCGCACACGATAAGTTTTGGAACAGTATCCGTGACGTCACAGTTTGGCCGAAGCCCAGTTTCGGTTCCCTGGTTTCTGCGTTTTTAAAAATTCTCGCTAATTTGAGGTTTCTTTTTGTACTACAGAGAACGCGTGTCCGGTAAAGAATGCGATGTGATTATGGACTCAAGATGTTCAGAAAAACTACAGGAGTTGTCCTTTAATTACGCACTCGTGAACTGAGCATGTGGGGTTAACGTCCCAAAGCGGCGCATTGGTTATGAGAGACGCCTGTGTAAGGGCGAAGGGACTAATTTCGAGCACCTACGGTGATATTTTTTTTCTTCTTTATTTAACGTGCGCCGACATCGCTCAGCACACGGGGTGCCTTTTCACTTGGCCTCCATGGAAATGCGGCCGCCGCATTCCGTCCCGTGACTTTGATTTGAGCAGCCGAACGCACTAGCCACCGACCCTCCTTAGCGTATCGTACTGTGTACAACTTACGGGCTCATCGATGCATTTTGCTTACCTTACCGCCGAGTTTCGCGGCAAATGAGGTACGGCAGCCTACAGCCGCGCAGTTCAACGGACCGTGCGCGTCCTGACGCGTGGTGCCACGCTGCACGCATTAGGCCCGTTTCACATGCATCGGATTTTCGCCTGCGACACTGCGAATTCCGACGGCTTGCGATCGAATTCCGTCGGGTTCAGTCGCAGCGTCGGTGCGTTCGCTCTGCGACTGACCAATGGGGAGCGCCGAGACGGCGTGCGACATGCGGTCACGTGGGAGCTGTTGCCGCGGCGGAAGCAAAACTGCTCATTTTTTTTTCATTTGATACTGTAAGCCCCATCAGGGACTGTAACAGGAAGGGCCGTGAATGATACAACCAAGTGTAGTGCACATACTGGTAAGTAAAACAACTTGAACAATAACATATGGCAAAAATAGGTACAAAATCGGTTAGAGAATTCAAGTTGAGGTACGAATAATAGGCTGCAAACATGGTGACAAGCATACCAATATAAAAGGAAATCGGCTGCAGTTAGTGCTGTAATTTCTGTCTAGGCACAAACAAGACGGTAAAAATAAACAGGGCAGAATAGGAAAGTGTGGAAAAGGAGAATACCTACTGGGAAACTAACAGGTGATCTATAACCAGGGCACTAAGCGCATCCAATGATGAGCTGTTTGTAATATCTCTGTTTAGATTGTTCCATACTCGTGTAGCTCGAGGAAAAAATGAGTATTTGAATACGTCAGTACGGAATGGAAACTCGTTTAATTTGTGTGTGAGATTGTGGCGGGTCGATCTAGTTTTTGTGGCTGTTATGTATTTTGCAGCGGGCACGATTAGTTGGTTGTGTATTAGCTGATACATAATTTTAAGTCTTGCAAATTTTCCTGTAGGGGAGTGTTTATTATGTGCACATCTTAGCGCCTTTCTCTGCACCCCTTGATGTTTTTTAATCCAAAGATGCGCAATAATGCTTTCCACCTAAATATACGCTGGTCATAACACCATAAACGCACATTTCGTGCAGCGTTTGTGTCGCGTTTAATGATGGGTTGCCTATGCAAGCATCAAGCAACCTTGCCTGTCCCTCCGACCGAATTCGCTAGGTGCGCGTTGCATGTGAAAGCACTCACCCAAAATCGCAGTGCAGCGTCACCGACTAGGCCGACTGTTTTCGTTCCAGTCGCAGCGTGTGAAACGGACCTTAGCCTGTATGGTCTGCAGCGCGTGTGTGGAGCCCGCTTTACAGGTGCTTCGTTGCAAGGCCGCGCCTCCACTTGTATAATGAAGGTGAACAGTTGGGCGTCCTTAGGTGTTCGGTATTGCTTATCACAGCCCCACTGAACAATGGATGCTGTCGGGGAATTGCACATCACGCACTGACCACGACCTTAAATGCTGGTTGCCGGCATGGCCTGTGTGTTAGCGAATCTGGGGTCGGCGTGAATGAACGGGGCGACCGGGCTGGCTCAGCTCTTTTCATTTGATGCAGACTTGAGTATGGGAAGTAACGTTATTTCCTGGGTTGTCGGTCGGCCAGGCTATCGTCGTGAAGACGCCCATTGCCTTGAATTCCTGCTTCGTTGCCGTGGGAATTTGCCCTCTCGAGGCACGTCAGATAGGTGCTGGGGCGGTCTCTGTGATCCTGTCTAGAGGCTGGCATTCACGAATCGCCGCCGCGCCACGTGGAAATGCATGCGAGGGCGTGGTCCGCTGTGTACGGGAATTGCGTTTTCCTCGCCCGTGCCGGACGCCGTTCCTCGGGCCCGATCGGTCAGGAGCGGAACAGCACATTGCGGCAGATTGGGCGACGCCGAAGCGTGCTCAGCAACGGGCTCTTCCCTCCCCCTTCCCCCTCGTCTCTGTCCCCCACAGTGCCGATCCGCATCGGGAGCATCCCGCGGAGTGATCGTGTTTTGGCGCAGTCGAGTCCGTTTCCGGCAACGCCGTCTCTCGTGGGCTGATGAATCGCGTCACGGGCTTCGCGCCCAGAGGTGGTGGCCCCGTGGGGAGCACCTGTTCCGCATAAGTCCCGTGGCAAATTCTTACCGCTACTGCAGAGATTAACGCCTCCGAGGAATTTGCGATACCCATACTGGTCTCTCACCTCCCTTATTCGCTCGTACATTCCGAGGCACATTCCTCCAAACATACTGTTTTTCATTCGGCAAAACGCACTGATTGGCGCTTACTGCGCTTTAAGCTGCCCTCTCGATTTTAGATGTCATCCTTGAGAGGGCATTACAGCGCCCCGTGTGCAAATGAGGACCCTGTTTCTGAGAGCGGGATTTAGCATACCGGAGACGTACTGTCGTAAACGTATACCGGCGTCCGGTAAGCCGGTACACGCCTACGGCAGTGTGGTAAATCTCGCTAATTATTTCCAATGAAATTTGTGGACGCTGCGACTCCGCTTGGGCGCTCGACTGCGACGTCTTCCGACGTCGAAGTGTTCCCGGAGATGATAACTGTGAGCTGCTTGTTATTGTACGTGTCTGTAGCTGGATAGTACCTGTATTTTCCGGGCGCGTCTCCGACGGCGCCTAAAATGATCAACAAGTTCGGAATGCTATTTTTAAACCTCGTGCTATCGTTCATTCCTTCGAAAACAGCGCGGCTAAACCGAGCGGGACACAAAGGCGTCGATCTTAATTTTAGATTCCGCGCGCGGGCCGCTCCACGTTTCCGAGGGCGTGCCATGCACGCGCCGTCCGTGCTCGATCAAGAACAGAGAAGCGAAAAAGGGATCGACGAGGAAACAGAAACTCGACTATCCGCGGGTGCCTATAGTCGTCGCCGCCGACGCGAGCGACCTAAAACGGAACCCGCTCTTTGTAACTGCGCGCTTCCGGAGTTCGTGATTCGCGCGTCCCCCATTGTTGGTAGTGGTCGTGTGCAGGTGCGCGCGTGCACGCTTTTCGGGGCCTACCGCGTCATCGTTTTAAGCTGCTCGGGCTAGCTGTCGCCTAGGCGCCGCCCTGATCTCGAAATGCGAGCGCAACCTGGTATGCCGGTCACCGGACAACGCGTGACGTCACGATTCGGGGTAGCAGGCTTGTAGGGGAGATTGCTTGGTGCGAATTGGCGCGCCGCTTCAACTCCTTGCCGGCGTTCTTCCTCACTTTGCCGCGGCGTATTGCGCACTTTTGTGCGTGTGTGTGTTGCTGGGAAACTGTGCATCTCGGGCAGCTATGAAAATGCAGCGTCTGCTGGGGTCTGCCACAAAAGTACGCTATCCGTAGCGCGTTGGCGCTAGTCCCGTCAACTGATAGGGCTCGCAAATGTTCCTCCGCGCGTCCCCCGCGGGCAGAGCAGCAGAGACGCCGAACCCTTTTCGGTGGTCCGGAGGGGCTGCGGGACGAGCCAGTCTCTCCCTGCCCCCCTCTGGAAAGGCTCGCGCCGGAAGTTCCGGTCGGCCCACCCCGGCGCCGACCGGAAGTGGACGCACTCCGCATCGCCACATCCTCGCCGTTGCTGCCGCGCGAACAGCGGGCGCAAACCCCGGCGCTGATAAGCCTTTCTGCGGGGGCGATTGTTATGCCCGCGTCGTCTGCCGCGGGTCTTTCCATCGCAGACGACAGCGTGCGAGGGGCCGTCTGCTCCGTGATTCAGCAGACGACGCGCTCTGCTTAGGCGGACGCAGCGGGTGGGCCTCTGGGCTGTCTTTCGAGCTCGCGGATAAGAGTGGTGAGAACAAACGTTTATATGCCGAGTAAACGCTCCAGGCGGCTTCTGCTATCGCGTCGAGCCCCTGTGTGGTTACGTTGGTAAGCGCACGAGTAAGGGTGAGCCTGTTTTGGCGTTTCTTGGCATGCACGCTAAGATGCTGTACTCTCATTTTTTTTTTTTTCGCGTGGCTGCTTCCTGAGACAGACGTTCCCCGGAGATAAAACCGGCTGGAATACGATTTAAGCTCGCAGGGTGGTACAGCGCACTCGAACCTTCCTTCCCCCTCATAGCGGTTACTCTTTTTTTCTCCTCAGCCCTCTGACTTTATCCACAGCTTCTAAATATATTAAAAGTAAGAGGCCTGACTGCAGAAGACAATGCAACATGCATCTAAATTCTCTTTTGCGATGCATCTGGATTTCGGAATACGTACCTGAATTGCGTTGCTTTTATTTTTATTGCTCTTTCGTGTCTGTGCCATTCGTCCCCAGAGCTCAACGCCGGCCCATTCCAGACCGTGTGCTGCCGTAGCCAGAGTCAATTCGAGCTGTCCGCGCCCAATGGCCTGGAATAATCACTCGAATCGGTTCGCGGGATGTCGCTTAAAAGCCGGACTTCGCCCTCCATTACGCCTGGCGGTGCGACGCGGTTTGCGCAAATGGAGCGTTCTCTTTAAAAAGTTCTTCGCGCACTACATGTCAGGAGCGAGGAAATAGGCTTCGTGTCACACGTTCGGGGGGGACTTACGAAATGCTGTTGGAAAGCCCGGGGCGCAAAGCCGTGCAGGGAGGAGGCTTGGTGAGTCCGTGCTTGATTACGCGGAAACTGTGAATCCTTCCGCTGTCCAGCTTCCGGCTGGCTGCCGGATCGCCGCACTGGGAGCTCAGACACAATTGTCTCGGCTGGGAAACACGGGCGGACATGGAGGTAGTCACTTTGTGTGCGGGAGAAAGAATAGCGCATTAACGAGAGAGGCCGTGAGTGGGTAGCACGGAGTGGCTGATTTGTAGCCGGAAATTGCGCGCAGGCAAGTTGAGTCCGACCGTCCCAAGGGCCTCTCTGTGGAGCCTCTGCTGATACAGCATGCGTGGTCAGATCCCGCTGATGTGCTTTGAGGCGTTTATCGAAAACCCAACGGTGGTGGATCGGGAATGAAAAAAAGGTCGTGGACTCCTTGGTACAGGACTCGGAAAGGGAACTGGCAAGAGAGCATCCAAAACTGAGGGTGGCCACGATCATATCGCTCCCAGAAGCGCTTGCTGATTAGATGACACTCGCATGACTACCGGGGAACTAGGGGCGGTTGTCGGACGTGAACAACTTTGAGAATTTGGCTTCAGATTTGCTGACGCCAGATGCAGCCTGGAGTAGCGTGAAATTATACTTGTGGAAACATGCGGTATATCTAGTGATGAAATTGCGCGGACGGTAGTGCTCGAGGTGCGGGAAAGAGCGCGACATTTATCTTCCACTGGACTTGCGGAGAGACAGCTTATGCTTGAGAAATGTGGCAGCGGGGTAGGGTTGGTGCACAGTGCCGTAAAGGAGCGCGCAGAACAACACAGTGGGTGAGTAGAGACATTCGCTGCGCTTGTCTCGTTTTTCTTTGCGCGCTATGAGCTACATCTTGGCATTTTCACACTCCAATATGAATGAATGGCTGTAAGAAGCGCCTTGCCTTGCTTTGCACTTGCGGTTGTGTTAAAGGCCAACTGCAGAGGCTGCAAGGTAGAATGTGTGAAACTAGCAGGTAAGGCATGCGAAGTCCTTTGTGGCTAACATTTCAAACGGTGAGGTAATCGCTGATTAAAATCGATATGGCCTTCTCTGCAGCGCTAAGTGGTGAGCGCAGGATGACGTCATCTACGGTACCGATACATGTCCAACTCATAAATGCTTAGTTGAAGAAAGAAAACCAACTCCACCTATGGCAAAGCCCGGTGTACCTTGTTTGGCATCATTCAACGACGCACAACTGGGTGTGGTTGACGGCAACGGGAATTTGAAATTTTACGCCCCTGACATCACATCGAGCTTCTCCGCACTCCTGCGGGGCTCTGAGGAGGAGCCTGAAATTTGATCCCCGTAATACATCATTTGAAATGCTAGTGCAAAAAAAAAAAATCTTTGCATGCTTTGCCCACAGCCTATATGCATTTGAATCTTTGAATGTCGTGGAATGTTCAAAAAGTGTTGCAATTGCCCTTTAAGGCAGAGTTGAGTTGAGATGTTGAATGCTACAGGTGGGGTTAGCCTTGCTTTGTATGCCGGCAATTGCTCCACCGCAGCGTCCCTTCGATATTACCAATGTCCTAAAGCCTGTCGCATCTACCCCGCTATGCGCACAGTCTCTTGTAATAGCACACATTCTCTCCCACCATCTATGCACACAATCAATCCACACAGTCCACTCCAGAAGTCACCGTCTATGCACATGTTCAGTCACAGTAGAACATAGGCCATTGTAGTGCCACAATCCATACACGCATTCATTCATTACGGCAGTCGCGCTTTATTTGCGTGAAGTGCGCCAGCGAGAAAGTGGCATCTCGTTGCGGACCGTTTGCAGCGCGAACAGTGTCAAGAGAGAACCGCCGGCGCTCCGCGTTTTTCCTTCCTCTTTTTCTCCTTTTGTTGGTGCGGGATAGCGCCGGGCATTGGACTGGCTGGCGGGGAGATCGCCCTCGACTTCGGTTTCGCTCGCGACGATTTTCAAGCTGGCGTCGACCGGAGCGGTGGCGAAATTGAGCGCCTCGAATCGGCTGCTCGCCTCTTATGTGTGCACGGAGCCGCGCTCACGCCTGAGGTGGCGCTAGGTGCGGGCGCGTCGCGGTCTTCGGTGTTTGGGCATGCGCAGAAGCCCGGAGCGTGCTGCACAACGCATCGAAAGGGAGACGCCGCGTAAAGGACTCCTCATTCGTCGCCTTTTCTGTGCCGCGTTCTTTCCGCTGAGGAAGCCGGAATGGCGGCGTATACGGAGCTGCTGTCTGACGAGAATTCGGGGTAAGCTTAGGTTAGAGCGGTGGACCACTTCCGTGTAGCTATGGCGTGGTGCATTACACCTCTGCGCCGTAATTGTTCCTCCAGGCAGGTACATGTTCTTCTGTGGACCGATTGGCTGCCATTCGCCTTTCCCGGCTTGCACAGGGCTACTCCTCACCTCACATATTTCTGGAGGAAGACTGCGGCGTCATCTCCGCGTCGCATATCTTTAAGGCCGTAGGAATTTTCCCCTTCGGACGAGGTAATAAAACAGAGGCAGCGGTGTGTTGTGCAAATTCCCGCGTTGCTGTCCGCATCATTCCGACCTTCACTTGTAAACATAGTGGCGAGAATCGAAAAAGAAGGTAGGAAAACACAAGAACCGAGCCATCGAGCCTTGTAGGCCGTTCTCAAGTCGCGGTGACTCTTTCGACCCCACATTCGGCAGCCCAGCTGCGTCTTACTTCGCTAACTCTGAAGACATGTCAAGCGCATACCCCAGAAGCAGTACCGCTGAAGCGGTTACATCGCTCTTTGTGTCTGGTTGCCCCGAAACCGGTGGGTAGCACTTCCGAAGATCTAAGGTCAACGCTTAATCCTAACTAGCCGCCGCGGTGGCTCATTGGTTGTGGTGCTCGACTGCTGTTCGGAAAGACGCGGGTTCGATCCCGGCCTTTCGATGGAGACTAAATTGTAGAGAACCTTGTACTTTGAGATGGCAGTGCAAGTTAAAAATCGCTTGAAACTATAAGGAGCCATTCACTACGGCACCCCTCATAGCCCGAGTCGCTTTGGGACGTTAAAACCCCATGAAACCTAACCTAATCCTAACAATAACTGGCCCTAACCCCAAGTGTGCGTTGTGTACGTAACTGCGGGACGTTTTCGACAATTGCCCTTGTATGCGGTTTTCCAGGCGCTGTAAGAAGCTGTGTGTGAAGGAACACCTTACTAGAACCAACCACTATTCCCAAGCACGGGGCAGGAGGGCCTTTTTTTTTTCTCTTGTGGTTATTGATCCTCGTGAAAAATTGTTAAAATTTTAAAATGCAAGCAGTCAGTTCCTCTCCTCATTCCTTGCACCTGCTCATTCTATAAAGCTGTTTTCTTTTTCTCAGCTCCCTTGAAATTACAGCGTCCTCGCAGCATTAGTCGGCTCCTCAGCGCCTACGTTGTTGTGCTTAATATATAAGCACGAGTTCGCCCTTCCTTTCCAGCCACGTAGGCCTCTAATCGTTTGAACTGAAAAGAGAGCGCTCGCGGGGCAAGACTTGGGTGCACTTTGATACTCCCGAGGTGTTCAGAACTAATCGGGAGCTACGAGAGTCTAATGGCGCCCCGCAGCGCCGGTATAATTTTGGGCGCAAGGGTTAGCTTTATTGCCTCATCTCTTCTAGTACTCTCCTGTGCGCAAAAAGCAAGTAGCCCGGGTGAGTTACGCCTACGTGCTCCTTTAGAAATTTTTCCTTCTTGTTCTGTGGTATGTGCGTACTTCTAACGATGCATTCAAAAAGTTCGAACGCTAGAACGATCATCGAGTTAAGCTTATTGAACGTGGTTCGATCTCAATAAGCGCCGCGTAAAATACGCACTCTAAGCACGAATACGCCGATGTGGGAGTGTAAAGAGAGTATAAGCTGCCCTCTAGCGCATTCCCTTTTATGAAAAGCAGTGCGCTTGGGGACAGCTCATTCATTTATTACTCCTTTCTGTCTGTAGTGTGCCTCAAGCCAGAATATGCACCTCTGCAACGTACTTTTTGTCATTGCACTTTGCTACTTTTTCTTCGCGGAGCTTGGTTTGTGAACCCAAGCAGGGGTTGTTTCATTTTTTTTTCTCCGTCCAACTTTAGTGGCGCGCCTCTCCGGCGTGCCCGTTTCTTTCGTTCTGGGCTCGCGCGCCTGGCGGGCCCCGGTTATCTCTGGCAACTATAGCCTCGCAGTATCTCCAACCTGGTGCGTGTTTGTTTTCAAGCGCGCAGCCGCGTCGCCGATGCAGAGAGTGGCCGCTTTTGATTAAAGACTGTCGACCGTCCGGGATCATTTGTTACGGGCGCCCGCACTGGGCTACACGGCCTCCTGTGTAGCCGGCCGCGACCACCATTACTCAAAAACCCGCCCGTCGCTGGCTCTTGTTTCTCATTTCGTGGGTTTTGTGTGCTATCTGTTGGGAAGTCAGCCGCCGCGACAGGAAGGGTGCAGCGGCGACTGTTGCGGCTCGCCGTGCGAGCGGTTCTGTTTGTGATACAAGCTTTGACGCGTCTTTTTTCCTTTTTTTTTTGGTTTCGCGAGTTTTTAACGACCGAAGTTGGAGCTTGAAATTCAGTGACTTCCGATGTACTGCCACGAAGTCTCTGAAACTCAGCTGGCCTGTTGTTTCAGTTCGGTCTTTGAAGAATGATATCCTGTACAGTTTTCGCACCCGCACAAAAAACAATGCAGAAGAAATTGAAGGGTTTGATACTGTCCTCTCTCTCTCTTTCTCTACACACACACGCACTCATATATATATATATATATATATATATATATATATATATATATATATATATATATATATATATATATATATATATATATATATATATATATGCACTGCTGTGTGCACCACCTGGCACGATTGAGAGGTGGAAAGAGGAAAGGACCCATTTCCACTTTTAGCGATGAGGGAAAGGCCGGAAGGTGGCTCCCACGGGAATAACCCTGTATGTGAACGTGTTAAAAAACAGCGCAGCGACGACGGACACGTACGAAGAAAGAAGACGGACAAGCGCTGACTAAAAACTGAGCTTTATTGGAAGAAACGCAGGTATTAATACACTCTAAAAGACAACCAGGATACATGCTTCTCCGGAAACACATCTAATCATGGGAATCGAGATACTTAATCTCACAATCATGCACAAGCACCGAAGCTGTGCTTACACATGTTTCACCCCTCACGTGGATGTGATATGCCTCACACAGTTCCCACGTGAGTTCCCACATCCACGTGAGGGGTGAAACATGTGTAAGCACAGCTTCGGTGCTTCTGCATGATTGTGAGATTAAGTATCTCGATTCCCATGATTAGATGTGTTTCCGAAGAAGCATGTATCCTGGTTGCCTTTTGGAGTGTATTAATACCTGCGTTTTTTCCAATAAAGCTCAGTTTTTAGTCAGCGCCTGCGCGTCTTCTTTCTTCGTACGTGTCCGTAGTCGCTGCGCTGTTTTTTGCCACGTCCATGATGCACCAACTCGCTCAGGTGTCGGTTCTTTCCGGTAGGTGACTACCGCGGAAGGTGGAGGGCCAATTCTCCAGTACCAATCACCTTTCGGTCAATAATGCCCTAAGCCACCTCGGAGTAACGTGGAAGATTTTACTAAGGTTCCAGCAGCACCGCTATTGTTCCAACAAACCCATTCCCTCGTTTACTGTCGGCGGCAAACGTGTACACCACGTGAGCAAATTCTATCCTGCCACCACACCACGGCCGCGTCTGATGACGGCCAAAAGGCGGAGCTTTTTGGTATTGTCAGTTGCCTCGTTTCGTTTCTTCGCACTCCTGATTCTCGAAAGTGGTGAAATCATGATTTGCGACGCAGTTTGTTAAAAGCCTTCGCGGAGTACACCACCGACGCTCCGGTCTCTATGCGTCCTGTTTCCGGCGCGATTCCGGGCCGAAGATGTTTTGGTTGAATCGAGAACACCTTTGTACTTATAGAACCACCGCTGGGCAGGTTTTGTTTTTACTAAACTAGAAATATAAATATGTAGCTCCACACGATATATACCTACCCTCACGAGCTTTGTGCTCCCTGTTGGCGCGCTGCCCCAACTATACACTATAGTGCGCTGCTACAGCACGCTCTCAGGCGAACTTACAAGCGCTGGTATACAATCTCCACGGGCACGGCGGGATGAGCGCGAGATATTCAGAGTCGTTGCGCAAACGCATTGTTTCCCCCGTTTTGGGTACGTTGCTCGCGAGAAAAAGAGCGAACAAAAGAAAATGAAAGAAGGTAGGCTTCCGATTCCTGCGCATGCTTGTTTGTAGCGTCGCCGTTCCGCCCCATGCTGTGCTCTTCGGATTTGGCTCGTTACTTCCGCTCGAGTGGAAATCTCGCCGACGTATGCTTACGATTCTCGGCGCCGTTGCGTCATGTGCGCGCACGTTGGCGAGATATCGAAAGAAAGAAAGAAAAAAGGGAGGAGGCACTGATGCCAGGCAGAGGCGCACGCGTCGTTGTACTGTACGTTGTCTGTCGGCAGAGCTCGTTGTCTGCGCTGCCTGCTCGCGCGTTGTTATCCACGCTCGGGTGGTTCGACGGCGACGACGCTCTCCCGTCTCGGCAACAGTGTTTCTTGGCTCCAGGCTGGCACTGCTCGCATGAAAAGGGGCAAAACATATGCGTCTATAGCATTGGAGAGCAGGGATTATTACGTAGGAGAGAGAGAGGAAAAAAGAAGAAAAAAAACAGCCGGGTACAGAGGAGGGAGGCGACGCCCGAGCGAAGCGGGTTGCGATCAAAGAGCGAAGCCCGTCGTCGCCTCGAGGCATGCCGGAGATGACGCGCAATCAAAAGCTCGTTTCCATTGTTTCAGCGCGTATCGCGATGCTCCCGGCACGTAGCACGTCGCGCGATGATGGCCGCTTGGACGGATGAATTTCTTCGGCCCCCTTCGGCTTTCTACATATATCGCGGTGCCGGACAACGCGTTCCGGCTTTGCCGCGTCATCTGCGAAACACTTCTCACTCTTTCCCCCATCGCTTTCCTCCGCTGTCGCCTGCGTTGTTTTGCTTCGTCTGACTCGAATGCTTTGTGCGCCCCCCCCCCCCTTTTTTTTTCCTGTTCATTCTGTCTGTTTCCCTGCGTTTTTTGTTTGATGTCGTCTGCTTTCGCTTTCTTATGCCCATCGCCTTTAGGTATCTATCTCTCCTCTTGTCTCTGTTTCTGCACGTTCGCGCCCTGCATTTGCTATCTCGTTTTTAAGCCGCTCGAACTGTGCTTTATTCTTTTTTTTCCTGGAAGTTTCTTCGGAGTTCCTATTCCGTCTGCTGCTACGTGATGGTGCAGACTCGTCCCAGCCGGCGATGCCCGCGCCATCTTGTGCCCGTCGTCTGCCCACGTCCGCGCCCTCTTTTCCTCGGACGCCGCCGACAGCGCTCTCGTCCATCATCGGCCTCGTCATCGGCCGCGTGATATGAGGCACGTGCGATAACCGCGGGAACAGAAGAAACAAGACCGGCGGGATCGGTCTTTCGCGGAACGGCTGCAACGGCCGTTGGCCGCATGCGCGATGACGATGGGTGGCCGCTCTCTGGAAGGGTTCAAGAGCGTGCGGAACTATTTCAGGAGGGACGCATCGAACGAGCGGTGCAAACGGCTGGCAGTTTTTTTTCAGGAACGGCCCACGGTTTCGCCTGGTTACCATCTTGTCGTTGCTCCTTGCGGGGTTGGTGCCCATTACCGACCTTCCGTGAACGCGATATGTGGCCATCACCTGGGACGCCGTTTTATGGAAGGAAACGGTCGTTGACCGTTTCGTCCTTGTAGTCGGAGCTCGTACGAGACTCGGAGGCTGCCCTCGGGTGGGTCGGCATTCCTGTTGCCTCTAGGATAGTGATGCAAAGCTCTCGGAAAAATTTACT
Source organism: Amblyomma americanum (assembly GCF_052857255.1). Classification (NCBI taxonomy): domain Eukaryota; kingdom Metazoa; phylum Arthropoda; class Arachnida; order Ixodida; family Ixodidae; genus Amblyomma; species Amblyomma americanum. Next base: position 101,632,785 of record NC_135507.1, on the reverse strand, counting down.
ATCGATAGAATCGAGTTTTTTTTTTTTTTTTTGAAGCTATCGATAGTGTTACAAACTATCGATAGTGAGATTATTAATAGTCAGAATGTCGACAGTAAGACTATCGATTGTAAGAGTGTCGATAGTAACACCATAGATAGGAACACTATCGATATTCTGCATTCGTTGCCCAGCGATATTGCCAAAATGGTTTTATGAGGCTTAATACCCGAAAGAGACTCAGGCTATGATGGGTGCGTTGTGCAGTTCTCCGATGATTTCGACCAGAATGCAACAAGACGACGAAAGAAGAAGAACGAACGTTAATTGCAATGCCTTATGTAGCATGGCACATGCACTGTGCAAGCCTAATGCATTTTTCCTCTTCACGCTCAGCTGCATACAAGTTAACCAATTTTTAAGATAATACTGTCGGGGCTGTTAGAGCCTTCAATAGTTAAAATAGTTGTAAAATGATTACCACTTTAAATTGAGACGCAAAGGCGGGAAAATTCAGCTTAAAAGGTAGCTGGGGCAGTTCCAAATTACTACCTATAGTGCTATATCGATATCACTATCGATATTACTATTGATAGTACTATCGATATTAATATCGATAGTACTGTCACCACTATCGATGTTTTTTTTTTGCTATCTATAGTTCGTTAGTGACACAGCTATCGATAGTACTATCGATAGTCTTGCATCACTAGTCTAGGACCGTTGTTATTCGCTTTTAGTTTTTTATTGGCGTCATGGGCATGTTTTCTAGTCGCTTCCACTCGCTGGGAGCATTTCTGCGCCGGTCGGAAATCGTTACTTTCAACTGAAATTGAAGAGGTAGTGACTGAAAGTGTGAGCTTTAGTAGCTGTAGGTATTGCAGTAATACACATTGAAGCGATCAATTTACACGGCTATGTTCGAGTTTTTTTTTTTTTTTTGTTCCTTGCTAGTGGCGGAGTGTTCGGTCTATAGCGTTCCCTTTTTATGGCCCGAAGCAATAAAGTCATTTTTAAAACTTACAAAAAGAGGCTGGTGTTTATCGTCGACGTCGTCTCAAGCGTGGATGTCATATGCACGCTGTGAGGCTGATATTGGAAGATCATGAGAGCTCAGCTCTAGCGCTTCACGTTCTGGTGATGAGCCTGTGAGTTTGGAAAGGCATGGGGACATATGTTTCTCGCGAAGCGCCCCTTTACATTGGGCCGGTCACGCTAGGATGAAGTCCCTTGATGTATTCTACCCGCCGCGGTGGCTCAGTGGTCGGCGCGATCGGCCGCGGCGTCTAAGAAAAAGCAAACTCTATACCGTGTGCTGTGGCCGGAATTATTCCGGAGCCCTCCACTATATGGCTCGTCTTTCTCATTCTTCTTTCGCTCCCTCCTTTATGCTTGGTTATCAGGAAATGAAACGCGCATTAACTGTCTCGGTAGACACCCGCAACGCGCCGTAAGGAAATAGAGGAAGGTGGGATTGAAAGAAGGAATAAAAAAAGAGAGGTCCTGTAGTGGAGAGCTCCGGAATAATTTAAATCACCTGGGGATCTTTGACGCGTAGACACAGGCGCTCTTTTGCGTTTCGCTCCAATCGAACACGGCCGCGTGGTACCGGAAGGGCCTTGGAGCATGCGCGAATGTCCGGACACCGTAGAGTATCTGTTATGGGTCCAATGGACTTATTTTTGGAAATGTGGCGGAGAGTTTGAAGGATGCTTCACTCCCGCCACCGGTTGGCCCGGTATTGCACTACCTCCGGGATCGGCCTTGTCATTAGCGCGGTCTGTACTATCCTGTCTTTCTATCCCCTCTTACAACTCTCCTATCTGCACGTGGTAGCGACTGTGGCTCGGGTAGAGCCAGTGAGCAGGCCTGTGCACTTTTCTTTCTTCCTGGCAAGAACAGATAGATAGATAGATAGATAGATAGATAGATAGATAGATAGATAGATAGATAGATAGATAGATAGATAGATAGATAGATAGATAGATAGATAGATAGATGGATGGATGGATGGATGGATGGATGGATGGATAGATCGATGGATGGATGGATGGATGGATGGATGGATGGATGGATGGATGGATGGATAGATAGATAGATAGATAGATGGATGGATGGATGGATGGATGGATGGATGGATGGATGGATGGATGGATGGATAGATAGATAGATAGATAGATAGATAGATAGATAGATAGATAGATAGACAGACAGACAGATAGATAGATAGATAGATAGATAGATAGATAGATAGATAGATGGATGGATGGATGGATGGATGGATGGATGGATGGATGGATGGATAGATAGATAGATAGATAGATAGATGGATGGATGGATGGATGGATGGATGGATGGATGGATGGATGGATGGATGGATGGATGGATGGATAGATAGATAGATAGATAGACAGACAGAGAGACAGACAGACAGACAGACAGACAGACAGATAGATAGATAGATAGATAGATAGATAGATAGATAGATAGATAGATAGATAGATAGATAGATAGATAGATAGATAGATAGATAGATAGATAGATAGATAGATAGATAGATAGATAGATAGATAGATAGATAGATAGATAGATAGATAGATAGATAGATAGATAGATAGATAGATAGATAGATAGATAGATAGATAGATAGATAGATAGATAGATAGATAGATAGATAGATAGATAGATAGATAGATAGATAGATAGATAGATAGATAGATAGATAGATAGATAGATAGATAGATAGATAGATAGATAGATAGATAGATAGATAGATAGATAGATAGATAGATAGATAGATAGATAGATAGATAGATAGATAGATAGATAGATAGATAGATAGATAGATAGATAGATAGATAGATAGATAGATAGATAGATAGATAGATAGATAGATAGATAGATAGATAGATAGATAGATAGATAGATAGATAGATAGATAGATAGATAGATAGATAGATAGATAGATAGATAGATAGATAGATAGATAGATAGATAGATAGATAGATAGATAGATAGATAGATAGATAGATAGATAGATAGATAGATAGATAGATAGATAGATAGATAGATAGATAGATAGATAGATAGATAGATAGATAGATAGATAGATAGATAGATAGATAGATAGATAGATAGATAGATAGATAGATAGATAGATAGATAGATAGATAGATAGATAGATAGATAGATAGATAGATAGATAGATAGATAGATAGATAGATAGATAGATAGATAGATAGATAGATAGATAGATAGATAGATAGATAGATAGATAGATAGATAGATAGATAGATAGATAGATAGATAGATAGATAGATAGATAGATAGATAGATAGATAGATAGATAGATAGATAGATAGATAGATAGATAGATAGATAGATAGATAGATAGATAGATAGATAGATAGATAGATAGATAGATAGATAGATAGATAGATAGATAGATAGATAGATAGATAGATAGATAGATAGATAGATAGATAGATAGATAGATAGATAGATAGATAGATAGATAGATAGATAGATACTGGGCCGCGCTTGGAGCTGTCAGAAGGTGGAGAAGGATGGTGTATGACGAGGGCAGAAGCGCATGGGTGGGTGCAGTTGCCTCGTTATGTGGGGTCTCAGTTAGTGCGACACCCGACACACACACTTATGATAACACCATGTGAAAAATGAATACTCCGGCCTAGCAGCTGTCGTCACGGCTTTTATTCGGGAATAGGGTGAAGCATTCAGTTTTTTTTTCTACTGTACACACTAATTCCGAGGCTATCGAAACCAAGACAGAAGCATGAATTGTGCCTTTGAGATGCGCTGCAAGACGTCCGGTCATAAACGCTCCCATAACACACGGTCAGCCTCGCTTTCCAGCGCAGCCTTCGTTAGCGCACGACCGGCTCTCACGATCATGACGCGTAATGTGCCCTGGGTGTACGTTGCACAATGGACTTCGATTTGCCTCTAATGTCGTACCCGCTCGCAGTAAAGGGAGCCGTTTGCCGCGGACATTTCATCAGAGGGCGATCAATATCGTATCGCCGCCGCCCTGATGAGTCGCGTGTGTGTACATTTCCCCGCGTCCAGCGTTGAAAGCGCGGCGCCCTCGTTGTTTAACTCATGGAGCGCACGAAAGGCGGAACCAAAGTTGTCGGTTTGAATTTCAAAACGCGGCCGTCCGCCTCTTTTGCAACTAGAGTGACGGAGGGGGGGGGGCACTGACATTGGTTTCCGCGTTGCAGCGGACAGTTCCACCATGACAATTCCCGCCAGAGACCCCGCCGGGAGAAAGAGCGCGTGGTCCTTGAACGCAAAGCTTGGAGATTTGTTCCGGCCGCGATATGTGGCGCTTTTTATTTTGTTCTCTTTTCTCCATTATTTCGTGCCCGTTTTTCGGTCATTCCGCGGATGAAGCAACGGAATACTAGGAGCATTAAGATTCCAAATCGGCCTGCTCGCGATCGACTACGGTAATGGGCTGTTGTTTGCTCTTTCGCTGCATGCCGATCGAAGAACGCATTTTTTTTTTTTTTGCGAAAGAGTTTGTCTCGCTCTGATCCCAGTCTTGCGGCTGTCCGTAAGGCGCCTGTGCACCGGCGAACGGAGCCGTCGTTCACCGCAGGATTTTCGTACACATATGGTGCATCCTAATGGTTCCTTACGGGTTGTGTTCCCTGCATCAGCTGCATCAACAACAACTGCCCAACACCACTCTAACTACTAAAGCTTTTTTCCAGTTTGTGATCTCAAATTCTTGAAAAAATTCCTCGTTTTTTTAGGGAAAGGAAATGGTGCAGTACCTGTCTGACATATCGGCGAACACCTGAACCGCGCCGTAAAATATATGTTTTCTTGATGTTTGCATTTCTCTCACTGAGATGCCTGTTCATTATTCCATGCAATGTGTGTGTTTCATAAAATTTGTGTCTTTCATGCATTATATTGTTATTTTGCTGTACAGCAACATATTTGCATTGTTCAGAGTTCTCGCTTGTACTACCTCGCAAGGGTTGCCGGGGCCTCGTCAAGCTGTTTGATTTCAGCTTTTAGCCCGGTAACCCTCCAGAATGTCTGGTAAATAAACTGCAATGGAAATGTCAATGAGTGGGGCAATAAGGAGGAATGTGAGATGAAGATATACGATTTTATTGTAGGACAGCAGGCAGCTTGAGATCCACAAACGCTGCTGCGCGTTGGGCTTCAGAATGGTGGAGGGTCAGGGCAAATGTCGCTGTTTTTTTTGTAGCACTATAACGTCCGGGCGGAGACGAAACGGTCGTTCATGTTGGAGGAAGCGAATGCAGCGTTTTAATTATTTGGAACCCGACGTTACCAGCTGACGCAAGCAGCGGTACCTGACACTACTTTCTTGCGTCTTGTCCGACTATCCGATGTCCTGTATGTTGAAAAAAAATTGTTTTTTTTTTCTGAGGAAAGGATATGACCCATTGTCTGTCTCACGTATCGGCGGACACCCGAACCGCGCCGTAAGGGTAAGGGATAAAGGAGGGAATGAGGGAAGAAAGGGAGAAAGATTATTGCTCGCTCCTGTATGTTCGCCAACCTGTTTTTGTTGAAAGAGAGGGCCCTATGACTACCGCGTAAGCATCTTCAGATTTAAAATAAAAGGATCAGTACCTAACCCGTCATTTTGTTTGCTTTTATTTTTACTCATGTGACGAATGTGGTGGGTGAAATTGAACACAGCCACGTAACATGTTCGTTGGTTCGGGAAACAATGCAAGAGTGACCGCTTGTGTTTGGCGGAAAAACAGAAGCAGATCGAGTCCAAGGTCGCGCGCGTCAAGTGGTTGAGATAGCGTGTGCGGCAGCTAATTATTGAACGCTTACAGTATTGCTCAAGGCAGTCATTAACCTTGAAAACAAAATTCAGCGCACACGGGCGAAGGACAGAGGAAGGGTCGCCCAACTCGCCATTCAGCTGCCGTTGTTAACGACGCCAATGAGCGAGCCGGCGGTGCGGAGGAACCTCGAAATCATTCATTTGAGACGTGCTGAGCTAACAGGTTGCAGTTTTACCTGCGCCTAATACTCTGTCTTTCAAGTGGCACGCATTTCGCCTCATCGGCACACACTGTTGTCGTCTGCGTGAAAGCGGTTGACTAAAGTGCGGAACATTCAATTCGTATCCAGTGTATCCGGTGTATCACGATTCTGATTGTAGCGCCCCTCGCGCTCGGCTCGCAAGCCATGCAGGGCACGCGGCGCCGGACAAGAAAGAGGAAGTGGGCTAGGCCGCCGCAGCGCGAGCGGCGCAAATAAAAACAGTTCGAACCTCAACGCTGTCGGAGCTGGTTCTTCCTCGCCTTAGCTCCGACAGATTTGGCGACCCGGCTTCGAACACGCAACCACATCATCCTACATGGATTCCGCTGTCTCTTGCGCCCTTCCTACCGGCGGCGACCCGTCCCAGAGCGCTCGGGACCTTGTCATAGTTCCAGCCTGTTTTTCTGCGGTTTTCTTGGTGCATTTCTAATGGCACTCCAAAGTAACGTCCTTTTTTAAGGGTTTTTTTTTCCTGTGTTTTAAAGAGCTTCTACAAAAAACAGTCCCCGGACTGAATTGCTGTCCTTTGTTTGAAGGTTCTACAAAGCCGCTTTCATCTGGGCAAAATGAAAAGCTCAGCTTTGCTATTAAAAGAGCTTCGCCATTTACACACACACACACACACGCACACGCACACAAATGAGAGTGAACCGATGAACGCGGAGGGCGCCTAATCGAAAGAACAAAGAAAAAAAAACGAAAGTAACTGCGGAGGGTATGAGAGCGAACCGCGGCTATTCCGGAAGTGTGGTCCCGAAAGGGAGGCCTATTCAAGGCAGTGTGTCTATGCGCCATATTCTTCTTCTCCTTGGCCGTTATAAAGTCAACGCCAAGAACGGGCTTGTATTTCGAGCCGGCCGCCGCTTTTGGTCGCTACATAAGAGTCCGGCCTATGTATCTGGCGCGGCGCAGTACATAACCCCACGTAAGTGATAGTGAGCCCCGGGGCCGGCTTTGTGTACCCGAGAGAAGGAACCCGTAAAGAATAAAGAAAAAGGCGAGGATGCAAAGAAGAGAAAGAGCCGATGGCTTTGTTCCTTATGTCGCGCCGCGATATCGACTGTCGGCATGCTCTCTTCCTCCCCATTGTTGGCGCGCGCGCCGTATTGCTGTCGCTTGGGTTTCTCTGGGCGGCGAGGGATCGGGCGGCGTTTGTGTTTCGTCCTCGGAGGGACAAGAATGCGTGTGGCGGCGCTGTTGTGGCGCGGATGCCAGGTGGAATGACGCTCGGATCACCACCCCCATTCCTCTGGTCTCCACTGCGCGCCGTTATGTGGCGCTGCAGGGCGAGGGAGGGGGACCGCATAGCGGAGCGGAGTTGCGGGAAGGAACTTGGCGCCCGTACGTACGAGGGCTCTGCAGGCGCGACAATAGCGAACCCGCGCCCGATGTATACAGCAGGTACCGCCGCGGCGATAACGGCAATCAATGGGGAAAACGGGCCGAACACACGGGAAAGAGAAAGGGGTGAGTGAGGAGGAGGAGAAGGGATGAATGAAAGAGGTGAGGAAGGGAATGACGGAGGAAAACGAACAGAAGAATGAAGAGGGAAGGAAGCAGCAAAGCGTTTTGCGTGCAAAGTAAATGTGGGACGGCGCGGTAACAATGAGGAGGAAGAGAACGGAGCCCGTGTTTCCTCCTGTTCGGATCGTGCATGCGTGGGCGGAGGGGGGGGGGGGGGGGGGGGGGCGCTATCAGCTGCGCCTCCGCCTGTCGCCGCGGGACACGACGCCACGCCGGGGGCATTGTTGCCGGGGCTTCCGAAGGGGAAGCCCGGGCTTTCTGGAAAAACAAAGCACCGCCGCGCATCCCCGGGGCGAGCGATTGACAAATCGACGTCTCCCAGGGGCTGGTGTGGTGTCTTTGCCGCTGGGCGACATGCGTGTTGCTTGTCTTGTCCCTCCATGCTGTCTCTGCCCTGGCTGTTGTTGTTGTTTATCGGGATCGTTTGTACGCTTTTTCGCTCGTCACAGTTTCCGCGTGCGTGCTCGCGCCTGCGGTGTCTTGGGTGCCTGTTCCGATCCCACCTTCTTTTGTACGGGGAATTCTGTCTCCCTCTCGGCCTGATGTTTATGCTTATGCGCAAGATGCAGCGCAGTAAATGCTGCTTACTCTGTGACCGCTGCTTTCGTAGTGCTTTTTTTTCTTTTCCGCCGTGCTCCTTTTTATTGTCACGAAGGCATATTGGATAACGATATCTGCCTGCTTTTCTTATCGTGCAGTGAAAAAGAACCGCAGGATGACCTGAACTCTAGCGCAATTTTCATAATCAGTTCGTTCACCCGGTACTTTTTAACCTGCATTTTGGCATTGCTATCGCTCGTTTTGTGGCAGCTTCCGTTCGTCGGGGTGCATTCTGCCTGGACGGCGCGTTCATAGCTTCTCATGCCGTCCTCTCGGTAACGATTTATATTGTTTTCGCCAGTTAGGGTCCACTGCAACATTAATAAGGAATGACCAGAAAAGCCTGACATTGTAGGAACACGAGATATGTCGTCTCTGCATCGCAATGTTCATGTCCTGCTTTCCTTACCTCGGTTTGGAATCGCTGGCTTATTCGTTCAAGCTCTTGACGCCAACGCACGGCTTTGCGAAGGAAAGAAACACCCAGGCGTGCAGGAGTACACAAGCGAGAAGAAAACGTACGGTTTTGCCGGTGAGAACCCTGAATGGGGGCACGTGGTGGCGCTGGTTTTTCAGGCTCTGATGCTTGGCGTCTTGTCATTGCGCTCTTGTCGTACTCGATCTGAGGCACCATGTACGATGCCGGTCGCTGGGCGGTAGCGTTGCCTTGTTCAGGTGTAACCGGCACGTCTGGTGTCTCGTTGTACCATGCCCCGCAAAAGACGCTGTCTGGTACAATAGCCCGAGTCCATACAGATAAATCTTGAGAGTTTTTTTTTTATTTTACCCTGATAAATATGTCCACGCATAAGCTTTATTGTTGCAGGACTCCCTGTAAGGCGTCAGGCAGAGTCTTGAACATGGCTCTGATTGAGTGGGATATAGTTGATGCGGCTCCGACCTACGGTGGTGGGCACAGCACACTGTCTGTCAGAGAGGAACAAGATGAGAAATAATGCAGTCAGTAAAGTGCGCCTTCACCGCCTGGAGACAGGAAAAGAACAAATGATGAAGCAGCGAGGAGTAATTCGTTCGTCTCTGCTTCCTGTTTATGCTTGCTTAATGATTTATTATGATAATGTAGGGCAAGCGTACTGTATACGTAATAGAAGGCTAGCATGTAGCAGGCGGCGGCATAATGTTATGTAGGCGGCTGAGTTTAGGAAGTTGCCGGGGATTAGGTGGCCGGAGCTGGTAAAAAACAGGGTTATTTGGAGAGACATGGGAGAGGCCTTTATCTTGCGGTGGGGCTCAGCTAGGCTGATGGCGATGATGGCTAATACAAGATTGCGTTGGCTTAAATCAGGAGCAGAGTAGAACATCAGCAGGACATATGTGATGCGCCTAACCGATTAGCGATTGTCTTTGGATTGCAGCGCGCACATGCTGCAAGTCAAAGCTATGCAGCATACGCTGCATAGCTGCATCTCTCGCTGGCGCGGGATATGGAGCCAATTGGAGATCAGTTGATTATGTATTTGTGTTGCATTGAAGTAGACCTGGCTGGTGAATGGTGTCGGATGGCCCGAGTTATTCTGACCATATTTTGGTGGCCTTATGTTTTGCTGCGTCTTTTATGCTATTTTAGTTATTTTATCGTTTCCTAATACCCGGTGATAGCGAAAGAACGAAAGCAATTGTTTTTCTTCTTTCTTTTCAATATGTCTGTATATTTCTAGCATTTCTTCGTGCCCCCCCCCCCCCCCCCCCCCAACTGTTTGTTACGTGGCAGCCTATCACGGGGGCATGTAGCGGTACTGAATAAATAACCATAAATGGACCGTGTCTAACCCTCTTTCTTTCGATTTCTTGCATTTTGCAGAGCTCGACATGGTCGCCCACTTTGCTCTCTGCTGAACCGGCCGCAGTCTTCGTTCATCGGTGAGTGGCTGTTGCGCACGGTCTGGCCGCGGAGCACTTCTCATAAGCAGCGATCCCTTTCGAAGCACTTATCTTGCGAGATCTCGACGCCTACCTACGCGGTCTGATTCATTCTTACGCGCAAGTTTGGACAAAGCGTGAACTCTGCTATGCGTACTCTTCCTACAGCTTCTAGAGCTCGCCTGTGCGCTAGCGCAGTTGGTTAGGGGTCAGAAGGTGGCTGGTTCGAATCCTCATGTCAGTAGAATTTTTCGTTTCTGTTTTCTTTTTCTTTTTTTGCTGCACATTTTGGCTCTTCTTTTGCTGTACTCATTCCAATATTTGCGTCAGGATTTACAACGGCCGGTAAGACATCAGCGAGTAAAGAACCAGTCATCAGAAAACCATTCATGACGGCCACACTATAGAAGCACGGTGGTGAAATTGTTTTTGAAAGCCACTAGGAATATATCAGGAAAAGGGACCAGAAAGCCATGAGAAAGGCATATGAGCCTAATGTTAAAACCGTTAGAGTTTCTAAAAAAGTCATTAGAAGCTTTCTTAAGGGGAACAGTGCTTCAGGGAGCTACCATAACCTGTTTGCAGCCTCCGGTAAGTTCCCTCAGTGCTTGTGTGGTTTGTTTAACTCGGTCTTCATTCAGCTGTCGGGAAACTGCATTTTTGCGGCTTCTGTTTTTATTCATGGAGGTGAGTGGTAGCTTAAGTTAGATTATCTTTTTGCTTTTAAAAGTGACAGTGTTAGAGCTCACATTCGGCGGAAAACCCTGGGACAGGAGAACGAAATTCTCATAAGTCCATGAGTGTGTCCCGTCACAGGCTGTGTACCTATTAACGAAGAGAATGACGTCACGCCAAGAGTGGCCACGTGAAGACTTATGTCGAGTGTGAAGCCACACATTAGTCTATACGGTCGCGACATCACACGGAATTGAAATTGACTAAAATACGAGATGAACTCAAACTATAAGGTTGCAGCATAGCTCCTTATGGCAAGTAAGAATGTAAAGAAAGTCAGCTGCGCTCAGAAGAAAATAGGGGTGAAACGGGAATCGAACCTGGGACCCTTGGGTCGGAACTCAGCCACGCCATCGGTGCATGTTCGATGGGCCCTGTGTATATCTGTTGGCGAATAAAAATAATTAAAAATGAAATAAAAATCTAAAATGGAAGTTATAGTAAGAATACGATATGAGAAAAACGCAGCCTAAATGTAAAGAACTGTATCCATGTCTGCGAAGTGATATGCAAAGAGGACCCCATGCCACCGAAAGAAGTCATATCGCGTGGCACTCATAAGGCGGAGCTTAATTCTTAAGTGTCCCGCCATACCTTCTTTAGCATATGTAATGCAGCGGTAAAAGGCCGCAAACTAAATGCAGTGGTGAACCGTGAGCTCTCTCTTATTCAGCATAAGTTAGTAAATAAACAGACGAATAGCGAGAGTCTCGTCCGAGACGGCACTTGGGACGTTTGCTGCGTGGCACTCTTGCGTAACGAGAGTGCATTTAGGGCGGCGCGTCTCGACTAAGTCACGCTGTTTATTATTGCGTTTAGTTTGACTCTTTTTTTTTTCGCCCGTAGCTGTGGTTGCACCGATTAAGTAAATCACCGCCGGAGGCGTCGCAAGAGGCGAATGCGGCGATGACACAAGCGTGCCTTGTCGGACGGGCTCCGGCGCTTTGCGGTGCCTGGCTTCTGTCCCTCCCTCGCCGTGAAACATTTCGCTCTTGTCCCTTCACTCACACGGGCGCGTTTTTCTGTTTATGCGAGGATGGACTCTTTATTCGTCGTTCGTGCCCCCTTGCGCTGGAGTCCTTTATTCAGGCAGGCGTAGTAGTGGAAAGAGCTGTGTAATAAAAGGGGAGAATGGCGTGACGGTTTAACCTGGGCGAGGTGGAGTGGCGCCGAGATCGTTCTCCGTTTCTTCCTTTGCCTCTAAATGGCTACGAAAAAAAAAAAGGGGGGGGGGGGGGAGCCTTTGGGATTCTCGCAGCCTGCGACTGTGTACGCCCAGCGGCCCGCCTGATAAAGAGACGGGCGCGTTCGCATCCTTTTATACGCCCTGCTCGGTGAGGCCGCTAATGTGCAGGGCGCGCCTCGTAAACGCGACTATAGCTTGTTAAAAATAAGCTGGCCCTTTTGAGGCACACTGTATGCTGGAGTGTGCTGTCTGTCCATTGTCGCGTCGAGTTGGCAGAGGCTGTCTTGTTTAGTAATTTAACCAATGAGTTTTCGAACCTGACGGTGACAGTCGGGCATTCATAGCACGCGTAAAGTCGGGCACTTTGCGCGTCGAGACACTGGTGATTCGTTTGGTTCGCTGTTTTCATCCTTTTGACTCGCACAGAAGAAGGCTAGAGTTCTGCGCTCTTTGGCAGTGGATGTGAGTAAATACTGCGGCCTCGGAAAAGAAACAAGGTATTTTTAGCTCTTCTCGCAGCACAGCCCTCTAAGAAGGATAACAATAAACGCGCCCAGCCCTTGGGTTGCGCCGTCTGCGGTAAAAAGGCGCAGTCGCTTAAAAAGCCGCATCCAACGCGTTCCCCTTCGTGTCTACCGAAACGGATACAGGAGCAGTGAAATTTGAAATTGTTTTTTTTTTTAGGAAAGGAAATGGCGCAGTATCTGTCTCACATCTCGGCGGACACCTGAACCGCGCCGCAGGGGAATGGATAAACAAGGGAGTGAAAGAAGAAAGGAAGAGAGAGGTGCCGTAGTGGAGGGCTCCGGAATAATTTCGACCACCCGGGGATCTCTAACGTGCACTGACATCCTGCACAGCTCACGGGCGCATTTTGCGTTTCGCCGCCATCGAAACGCGGCCGCCGCGGTCGGGTTCGTACCCGGGTACTCCGGATCAGTAGCCCTAACCACTGAGCCACCGCGGCGGGCACAGCAGTAAACGCTTCTAAAAGCTTTGAACCCTCAGCACAGACGCCGCGTTTAATTACGCTTGCGGGACTACCGGTTAACGGTGTAGTTAAACTGTAAACGAAAGAGCGCTGCCAAGGCATAGACGGTGGTGTATAGCTCAGGAAACCTTTAGCCTGGTGTGCAGAGCCATCGCAGTGAATTATAGCTCGCGGCTTCCTTTTCATACTGGAGCTTGCGGCGCACTTCAATGAGCGGGGAATTCCTTCCGGACGCGATAAGCCCGCGAGACCGCGACCACGCTGCCGAGGAAGAACCAGGGTCGAGCGGACGCGTCCGATTACGTCCGAGCGGATTATCGCCACTCGTCGCGGCCGGTCCTATTATCGCGCGCTTGGTGGCGCAATCGCTTCCTGCTGGCTGTTTTCATTTTTCCCCCTCCTTTATTTCGCGCGCATCGCTTGTTTATCCGTGCCTCTTGGCACGACTCGTCGTGCTCGGCTCGCAAATCGAATTATATAGCGGCCAGAGAGCGAAGGGAAGGCAAACTGGGCTGCAGCCCGCAGAGATTGCGGGCGTTGATTTAGCGGCCCCTCGCGTGCTAACACTGGCCAGAGCGGGGCGGGGTGACGCGACGCAACCCGAGAACGCGCCGCCCGATAGAGCCGCGGCGGTCGCTGCTCTGACCTCGGCGGAGGCGCGTGCGACTGCTTCTGTTTGCGAGAGGGCGGTTTGTCATCGCGCAACGAGAGCCGCCTCGGTGGAGTCGCTCGGTCTGTTATTCGCGCGTCGCGACATGCGCTCCGAGTTTGTACCGAGGTGCGTGCGCGTGTACCGTCGGCTGGAAACTGCACGACACGTTGCACGAAGTCCTGTAACGCGCGGACGCGGTTTCTGCGAACGTGAAACGCAGGTAGCGAAGGCTTATTCTTGTTTGAACGGAACGGGTTTCTCGATGTCGCGTCTACAGGATGCGGCCGGTTCTCGGCGTAAGTATGCGTGTATGCAAGAGCTTTGACGACATGGGTGCCACGTGTGTCTGGCCAGCACATATACCCACGGGTTCGAAACTCGGCGAATAACTAAAAGGCATGCAATTCAGTTGAGGGAAGTGTGTCGCATTATGGGGAGAAGAATGACACTTCGCAGACGGCTGCACTGAACGTCAGCGACTGGACGTGCACTGCAATCTGAAGCTGATCATATCCTCGCCGAAATGAGACGGAACAAATGGATTCTGGCTCTCACACTTGCGGGAGAGTGGAAGTAAAACGTATCCAGGCGCAGGACACATGAAGTCGTGTGCATCGCGACGAATTTTGCCAGGACGGCGTGGCCCCGGATTCCACCCGGAACCATCCTGAGATTTCTGCACAGGTCTTTGACCTGAACCGGATGTAGCTTGGATGCTGGTGGCCATGATAGGGGACTTCCTTTATCTGTGCATGTATATTGTAAAATGCATGCGCGGGGTTGCTTGCAATTTACAGCTATGGCCCCTACGCGTGGCATCGGTGCAGCATACCCTCGGCGCTGTGGCCGTACCAATTCTGACTACACCGTACCAAATACATGTGTTTTCGAGAAGCTTGCCGGCAAAGCAACCTCTCCAGTGCACGTAACTCGTCAAAATAGCCTAAATTTGTTGGGCCACAGCGCCGAGAGTAATCTCGTTTTCGAAATTCTAAAAACTGACATGGATAATACTTAAGCCCGCCGCGGTGGCTCAGTGGTTAGGGCGCTCGACTACTGATCCGGAGTTGCCGGGTTCGAACCCGACCGCGGCGGCTGCGTTTTTATGGAGGAAAAACGCTAAAGCGCCCGTGTGCTGTGCGATGTCAGTGCATGTTAAAGATCCCCAGGTGGTCGAAATTATTCCGGAGCCCTCCACTATGGCACCTCTCTCTTTCTTCTTTCACTCCCTCCTTTACCCTTTCCTTACGGCGCGGTTCAGGTGTCCAACGATATATGAGACAGATACTGCGCCATTTCCTTTCCCCCCCAAAACCAATTATTATTATTATTATTATTATTATTATTATTATTATTATTATTATTATTATTATTATTATTATTATTATTATTATTATTATTATTATTAATACTTAAGGGTGGGCCACACGCCTCCCAATAATTAGGCAGCCTAATAGTAATAGTTAAAAATCGAACCATTCAATATTATTTAAACAGCCTGTTATGTACTACAGCGCTGTCAGTGCTATCGGGCTCAGTACTGTCGGGCACAAAAGTCTCTGTCCCCCGTTTAAGTGCAACCTGATGATGCACGCCTGGTGTGGAGAGCAAGGCACTTGCGCGGGGCGAAGTGGGGTCAATGACTTTTGAGTCAGACAGTGCATATTTTCGAGATTTGACCAGCTGGGCCAGACTAGTGTATTAACGAGAACCGCGTTTGGGCCTCCATATGAGTGCTCGTGGTGGGCGGACGTTCATCGGCGAATCTCAGTCGGTCATCACATGTAGGGCGCTGTCCCCGGAGGCCCGTCAGGATCACCTGCAGGGCTGGACTCGATCCGGAGGGAGCGCGCGGATCGATGCTGTTCGGCTGCGCTGTTGCGCCTCGCAGCTGCATGCCGGGGTTGGTGCTGCGGTGTCGGGTTTTGCCCGTGTGTGACGTGATCGCGCGGCAGCCGAAGCACCTGGCGCTGCCGGATATTTCGGCGACGCTGCCGCCGCTGGAGAGGAGGAGGCTAGAGCGGGGCATCGCTAGCAGCCTAGGAAAGCAGGAGGGAATCTCCGGAGTCGGCGTGTTCGTGGTCGACAAAATCAGAGCGCAGAAAAGGTACGGGCAATTAAAGAAGGGGTACAACAGAGCGGCAAAAAAGCTCAGAGTTTTAACAGGGCCGGTTGGAAAGCACGCCGTATATCAATAAGCAGCGAGCACGTCTTCTCGTAGTCGCGGGGAAGCATGCGGAACTGAAAAAGAAAATGGACATTATGAAAATTTTAAAACCGCTTCCTCTCCTCAGAATTGCGCGAAAAGCGGGGAAAATAATGCAACACGGAAACGGTGCGAATTTCGCTCTGGAGTGGTGCTTCGTGAAATTGTCGACCTTATCTGGCCTCTTGGTGGCTTAGTTGGCCGCGTGAAGGTTGTGGGTGGAAGTTTGGCGTCGAGGGGGTTTGAGAAGGGACGGGCGACAAAAGGAAGAAAGGCAGCACGTGGGGTTCTACTGTACAGTAGCCAGAGAAACTTGGAGCGAGAGATGTAAACTGTGGGAAAGGGCAAGAGAAGCGCACGCAGAAACGAAAGCTGGTTCCTGAAGCGGAGAGACAAGGGAATGGGAAATGGGCGAGTGAAATACGATCCAAAACGGAACTCAAGCGGGAAAGGCAGCGACGACAGCGAATGGATAGCTGTGGGAGAAGTGCAAAAACAAGGACGCCGGTGGTGTTCCCCGCGAAGTCCGAGGGTCTTCTCTCGGCATTTGTTCGTGGCGCTTCTAGCCGTCACGCCAGCTCTGCGTCCCCCATCCTTCGCCCACCTGGGTTTGCGTGAAGTGCGTGCTGGAGACACACTGACACCTCGAAAGTGGTGGGGGGGCTGTCTTGTCGGTCTTCCGCCGCGCCTACCGCGCCCCGAGGCTGCTTCAGAGGCGCCCGCTCCCTGGCGAGTATAGCTCTACGTGATTGTAAGACATCGTTTGCTGCTGGCCGTTTCGAGTGGGTTTGTTGTTGTTGTTGCTGTTGACAGGCACTCTCGCAAGGAAGAGAGCAAGCAGGCAAGGGGTGGGGAGATGTGGGCGGCGCAGGTGTGATTTTCGTTTCTTGTCAAAGTTTTACCGGATCTATATTCGCTAAGCAAGGAGACGCTAGAAGGTCTACAGTTGGTCTAATATTATGCGTCACAAAAATGGGCTTCCCGGCGAGTTTTAGAGAATGGACATCTATTTCACCGCCTTGTTCAGTGCACTTTCCTTTCTATCCCTTGTCCCAGGAATGTGAAGTCGTTCTTTGGCGCTTTTACGAAGTTGAACGCACATGCATGTTAGGGATCTTCCGATTGCAAGCTAATGGTGTGTTTCATTGTTTTGGGCAATGGTAAAAAGAATACTGTGCCGGTTTTCATGAAGACGGGGACTTTCATGCGCGTACACAGAATTCTTTGGGCGTAGGCGCACTGTCTTCATGCTCTGTATTGATGATGGTGCATTTTTATGGCACAACGGTATCTGTGGCCAAAGAGCGCCATAGCACAAGGTGTTTTCATTTACTCAGAGTGGGCCCATGCACTACCCAAACATTTCACCTCGGAGTGTCCATAGTATCAGCGCTGCAGGTGTACATGGTGGCTCCCGGCATCGAATCCCGAACCTCTCCGCCCATGCGAGGCGTGTGCCCAAACCACCTGGCTATCGCTGCAGCCATCTGAAGCTACAGTAACATGAACGGGGCGCGGAGTCGGTACGGGTTTTGATATGGTTGCATGCAGCGTGATAGGACTGCTTCTGACAGCCGGGACGTGTTCTGGCAACGCGACGGGGTATCTTGCAGCAGAAAGAAGTTCGCGGGCGGCTGTTACAAGATGTGGGAATAGAGATCTAAACTATGGAATCAAAAGAACTCGCATACAGATCGTCTTTGTGGCACTTCGTGGAGTATTGAAGGCATTGAAAGTGGGCGCATGCTTCTCTGTGGCAATATGCAAGTGTCCGCCACACGCATTCGTTTATACCGTAAGCGGGTGATTGACGATAAGCACGACGACAACTGAGGCGTATACCTCTGGGGTGCCGCCTGGTCAGAGGGAGGCCATTTCAATCACCCCGCGCGTATACCTGCTGAGCGGCAGCCCTTGGAATGCCGGGAAGCGTGCTGCGTGGCTCCAGCAGTGAGGGTGCACAGTCCTCCGAAATCCGAGCGCGGGTTCCCGCGGTGCGCATTCAATCTTGTCCACTTTGCGCCGTAATCTGCGGAGACATCTGTGTCGGCCCCATCGGCAACCCTTTTAGCGCGCGCCGCTCAGGCCGGCCGTGAAATGTGGCGCGCCGGAGACGTAAATCTCGGCGACCCCTAATAGCGCGCTGCCTCCTCCGGACATTATCCGCGCCCATCAGGACCCTAAATCAGGCGACCCGACACTTGGCCACCTCATGCAGTGGCTGCGCCCGGAACCTTTCCTCTGGCAGCTCGCTTAATCCACTGAGGAGGGCTCGCGTCTTAATACCGCCGGCCTCCAGCCGTCTCGTTCGCTATTTCAAGATAGTGACACTGGAAAGCAACCGCGCACCGAAAGTCGGAAAGCGCTGGCTCGCGTCCGGGTATTTCGCAGGACGTAAATCGAGGGGGTGTCTTGCATGTGAATGGTCCACCACGGGACCGCCAGGTTTCCCGTGGTGGACCATTCACATGCAAGACAGTGAAGTCCTGCGGTAGTCGGATTGGGCCCGCTTAGAGCAGTGTAGAGGCACGATTTTTCAAACGCTTAACGCTGTTCTTCATGGCCTGATCAGATGTGCCGGGTGTCATCATCATCAACCTCACTGCACCCACAGCAGGGTAAAGGCCTCACGTCTCTCCAATTAACCCTGTCCTTTGCCTGCAAACTTCTTAATCTCATCCGCCCTACCCCTAACCTTGTGCCGCCCCCTGCTACGCGTGCCTTCTCTTGGAATCCACTCCGTTACCCTTAAGGACCAGTAGTTATATTGCCTTCGCATTACATGCCCTGCCCAAGCCCATTTCTTCCTCTTGATTTCGAATATAGGATGGCACTAACAAGCGCAGGGATAGCAGCCAAGAAACAGGGCGCTCAGCTTTCGGTCGAGTTCCTGGTGGAAGCATTACATATAGGTTAAGATTGGTGACGTGCCGGTAGCAGAGCTCCACCCCCAGTACCGCTGCGGTCTGTGCACAGCCATTCATTTCCGGGCTTATCCGTCCGACCCGTTGTCATTGGTCGCCGCTACGGCATCTGACGTCGGTGCTGAGAGGTATATACCACCAATTTCCGTCACCGTCTCAATTATCTGCTCGAGCAAGCTACGGCGCGGGGAGAAAAGAGGGTGTCCGGAGGAGATCAGTAGTTAATCAGTGCGGCCCGCTGACTCTGTGGGTGCTTCGAGCCGAAGAGAGCACAGCAATGCCCACAGGCAATGCTACACTTAACTCGCGCTCTTCAGCCGCACACTTCCGGTTCAGGTGGCCAGCTGTAGCCCCCCGCTGTACAGCCGCGTGTCTAGAGCGCAATAAGAGCTCCTTTTGAGTCGTAAATACGGCCTCCCTGCACGGAGCGAAGCTCTTACGGAGAGGCGAGCGCTAGGCTGGAACGTGAGCTGCGCAGCTTTCTATATCTTGTGTCTTGCCTAGCTCTTGACTAACAGCGAATGTACGCAACTGAGCGTCAGCATTTGTCAGCGTTTAACATTTATTGGGCCGTTGGTCGCCGCTTGTGTTGCCGTCACTCCCTTGCAGCGAGCGGCCCAACTTGTCCAATTTTCTTCTCGTAGGACGTGCTGCGAGCGTGGAACAGGCTGGCGCTGCAAGCAGCGATGATGAAGAATGGCGATGCGCCCAGCAAGGGCGAGAAGCAGCAGCGCTAATCCGGGCCATTTGCTCGCTGCCGATGCCGGTGCAGAGCGCCGTCGTCTTCTGGGCCCGCGTTGCCTTTAACTCTGCCCGTTCGTAGCAGGGCGGTCTCAGAGCAACCGGCCTGGACTGCTTCTCATCAGGGTGAAGTGTAGAATTGTGGAAATATATGTTATTGAAACTCCGGAGGAGGTTGAGCGGCGGTTGGAGTTCCCAGTCCGGAACTCCATTGGCGCAGGCTCTGCCCGGGCTCTTTGGACGAGTTCTTCTTGTGTCGTTTCATCCGTGCTGGTCAAAGCTGTCCCACCCCTCCTGAGTTGCCTGGTTATTGATATCCTTAGCACGATTTCGTTGACAGAATTTGCATTTCGAGTCATAAAACTCCGCATGTGCACATCCATCAGGCGCCAAGAAACGTCCGCGAAATGGCATTGATACGCCGCTATGGTACCATATGCGCGAAACGCTCGTTCGCTTGCTGAAGGAGCGTTGTCACTGGTTTGGTTTGTGGCGACAAAAGCGGTGCTAAACAGATTATACAAGCTGCGTCCGCGGAGTCTGTATTCGGGCTTTCACGTGTAGTACTTGGGATCTTTACCAAGGGATGCCAGCGGGGAGTACGCGCGGTTATACTTAAGCCTCGTCACACCATGCTTTCACGTCTCGCGCGACGCAGTGCATCATTTGGGGTCGTGCGCGTTGCGCCTTTCGAGCTCATCCAGCTGCGCAGGCACGGCCACTCCGTGACTGGCTCGTGCCTCCGAGCCGTCAGGACCAGCGCCGCGCCGCGAAGCGTCGTTGCGTGCGCTTCCAGGCGGGGGGCGATCTCGGCGAGCCGGTAATCCCCGCGCCGAGGATTATCGATGGGCAGCGTCTCGTCGCTCGCGAGAGTGCTTAGCTGGCGGGTCCCGCGGTGAGGCGGCCGGCACGTCGGCTCCGATCGGGTTCACTCGAGCGGACGAGACGCGTATATTACGCGCCGCGAGACGGGAATCTAGTGCGCCCGGATACCATCACGAGGAGGGAGGTGTGTCGCGTGCGGCGCCGCGAAGGAGAGACACGCGCACAAAAGAAAACGCCGTCGGGGCTTCAGACTTAGCGGCGTCTCAACTTTGGGCCGCTGAAGCCGCGCGGGCTCCCGTGCAGTGGCTGAGCAGTGGGCTTCGGCGGGCCGCATATGCTCGGGGGCTGTACGGTGAGCCTCCCGGTTTCCGCGGTCGTTGCGCGTTCGCTCTGCTCTGGGAAAATTAGGGGTGGCCTGGCGTGATTTTCAAACTGTTCGGTTTGGTTTGCTTGAAAAGGAGGTTTCGCCTCTCAAAGCGACTCAGGCTATGAAGGACACCGTAGTGAAGGGCTCCGGAAATGTTGGACCACCTGGGGTTGTTTAACGTGCACTGATATCGCACAGCACACGGGCCTCTAGAATTTCGCCTACATCGAAATTCGCGCCGTGGGCTGCTATGTCGCATCTCTATGTTGACCACTGTCGCTGGCTTCTTAGACTTTCGTTACTTGGAGGAATATGGCTGTAGATTTCTGGCTCTCTGCCAGTTCTGGCATTCATCGAAATGCCGTGCACCGGTAGGAAGCGAAGGCACGCCCTCTAAGCTGATGGACACTGCACGCCGCTTATTCCTCCTCGCCCTCGCAGTCGTCCATCAAGAAACGAGCTCTTGGGCTCCGCAATAATTTCGACCACCTGGGGATATTTAGCGTGCTGTGCGATGTCGGTGCGTGTTAAAAATTCCCAGGCGGCCGAAGTTATTCCGGAGCCTTGACTGCAGCTCTTTCTCTTTTTTCTCTCTCTCTGCTACCTTTCTCCCCTCGCAACCTGCAGCGTTGGCTCAGTGGTTAGCTCGCGTAGCTACCCCACTGCATGACAAAGACCTCTCACATATCTCTCCATTTACAGCTGTCCTTGTATTCATTTAGGGGACATTCATATAAGGGGGAGGGGGTTTGGTATTCATGGGGGGGGGGGGGGGGGGTGGCAGTGGTGACAGGAAGTTGTGGCCAAGTACTACTACACCGGGGTGGCAAAATCCGGTTATGGTGAGGGAGTGCTTGGCCGGCTCTGTTTCACCGAAACCAGGCCGCATCCCAGGCCTGGTTATGCAATTCCATCGACACGCGATTTTTTTTTTAATCCGGTGGAGAAATGCGCACCACCGGGATACGAACTCCGGTCTACTCGCACGCGAAGCGGATGCTATGGCGCTACGCCATCGCTGCAGAGGCGAAGTACCCAGGTTCGAATCCGACCGCTGCGGCCGTGTTTGGATGGACACAAAACGCAAGAGGCGCCCGCGTGCTTTACGAAGGCAGTGCTCGTTAAAGATCCCCAGGTGGTCGAAATCAATCTGCCGCTTCGGGACGTTAACCCCCACGTACCTCATACCGTATACACCGTCTTCTTTTCTCCCCTTCAGTCGCTCTCTCTTTATCGCAACTTCGGTGACGGCGCGGTTGCCACGACTACCGAGAGTGAGATAGTTACTGCACCTATCCTCCCTTCGTAACCTCTGTTCTTCTCGCCAGCTCTCGACGGTAGAACTGAAGCACTTGCCTGTGCGGCAGGAGCGCAAGATGATCGGCTCTGCGCACGCTGACAGAATGAGCCGGCCTCGATTCTGTGTCTGCCCTCTTCAAGTTAGGTGCGCCAGAGGCGCTCCGTGGGCCCTCTGCATCACTGAGCTAGCGGACGCGCCTTTCCCGGGCCCTGCAGGTCCGGAGGCCTTGAATCGCCAACTTGCGAGGGCGGCCTGCCTTCTGATCTGACGCGATAGAAACACGTCCGCGGCTCAACGGGCGCTGCAAGCGAATTTGCGATTGTTACAGGCCTTCACCTGATCTGATGGGTTGTTCCGGCGTGCGGAAATTATTTCAACGTTTCGCATTTGTTTGCAAGTTTTCCACGTTTCTATCTGCGTTTTGTGCCTAGCCTTGGTAACTGGGACGCAAGGCGCATTCACCACCTATTTCGTGTGCCGCTCGGACAGACTTTGCGCACAGCGCGTGTGCAGACTTCGTGCCGAAGGAGACCACGGCTAAAGTGGACCACCCACTGGTACTGGGCTGGTGTCTCCCTGCGCGGGCAGTGGTTGTCTGCGCATTCAAAAATCGTCCGATATCCCCTTTCCGATATCGATGCTCACAGCAGTGACCCTTCCTTAAGTCGCAGAATCGATCCTCATCCCCAACAACATAGTGTGCGGCTACACTTCGACCGCACATTAATTCGCTGTTCGTCTGGCGGTTGTTTCGTGGCGTTGCACGCGAGTGACGAGTGTGCCCCGCTGTGCAAACAGCTGTAGGAAATCCACGAGCATGACAGCTAGTGCGCCACTTGCGTGGCGGCTAAACTCCGAGGCGAGCAACGCTGTGCGGAGCACACACTGCACGCGACTCGCGGTGTAGCCCATCCCCTCGGGCAGCACCGTGTGTACGCGCCTTTCGAAGCGTGCCTCTCTGAGCGGCCGGGCGTTGCCAGCGTGGTGTCCGCGTGAGGCAGTCTCGATGTCGGCCCGCTGTCTCGGCCGCAACGCCCTCTCCTCTGACGTCTTCCCTGTTCCCAATCTGCCACTCTGCCGCCGCGATGACCCGCTAGAGCGAAGGGGGGGAATTAAAAAGAAAACGCACGGTTCCGCGGGTCCGGGATGAACTGGCGGGGGCCACGCTTTCGTGTACTCGTTCGTGTCGCCATGGGGCGGCTGTTGCAAGCGCACTGCTCGCGAGGTCGGTCGGTCCACTTACCGCTGCCTCCTGGTGGTCTGCGCGCTGGTTTTCGCGCGACGCCTCGACCTCGTCTTCCTCGGGAGGTCCTGTGGGGGCGGTCGTAGCTGTGAGGCGAGCCTTGCTCGACGTCGCTCTCCTATAGCTTGCACAACGCCCTGCGTTTTCCACCGGCATGACTGACGCTGTCGTATATAGAGTGGGCACTTGAGCCTACGTCTGCTTGAGTTTACATCGCAGCACAGGGCAGCATGCTGTGCGAATTTCAGACAACTTCGCCGTCATTAGAACACGTTAGAACACGCCTATCAGTGAGTTCCGCCGAGATGACTTCCGCTGGAATCGATTTGCAGGTATTCAGTCGATAGTGTGGAGTTCAGTCGAAGGAGGAAATGTCAGCAGCTTCCACGCGAGTGAACCCTCGCTGCTCAAACGCGAATGCGTACCCGCGGCGACAGGTAAGCATGTGGGCGAAGACGATAGGTGGCCAGACTACTGGCTTAAAACTGGAGAGAACTCTGTGACGTGCTGGCTTGCGTCCGAACAGGAAACGAAACAAAGTCGACGACACCGACAGAGGACTGAGTGAGTGAGTGAGAAACTTTATTGCCGCAAAGGGATATTTGCCTACAGAGGAGTTATAACGGGGCAGGCGTCGGCTAGCGAATCGTCATATCGCTGTCGGCCGCGCTCTGTTTGAAGATGTATTCGCCATAGTGGGGGGCGATCAGACCAGCTA
Organism: Amblyomma americanum; assembly: GCF_052857255.1. Lineage (NCBI taxonomy): Eukaryota > Metazoa > Arthropoda > Arachnida > Ixodida > Ixodidae > Amblyomma > Amblyomma americanum. The sequence continues at coordinate 101,608,844 of NC_135507.1, read as the reverse complement.
AAAACCTCGTGGCACTTGGTAAAGACCTTTACATTGTGACCAGGTCGCGTCTGACGTGCTTTCGGTCTGCGAACTGATTCGAATATAGCAAAGTCGTAGCCTAGCTGAGCCATGTTCTGGCTGCGATGAGGAAGTCACATGCCAGACAGAGACATAATAAAGTTTGACGCAGTTACTTCGGCTGACTGAACACTTATGCATATAACTCTACTATTGTTTCGCATTAATCAACGCCCTTCAATAATGATAATAATAATAACGAACGTTGGGAGACTTCTGTGTTGCGCTTATGAGTTGACGCGATGGCGCACGCCGTTTGGTACGTCATCTGATGCTGATGCGACTCTTCACGTTTTTTCAATTGTTTCAGTTCATTCAGTGATCAATCACGCGCGCTAGACTTTCTTAATTAGCATAATCGAGCATTGGCTTTTCATTCTGAGCATCTTGACACCTATGAACCCCCCTTTTCCTTTTTTTCATTTCATTAATTAATCAGTTACAGTTGTTCCTTAACTCTTCATCGCCTATCACACACCAATCAATAATCACCAAAATCACAAATTAACGTGATACGATTTTTTTTACGCAGCCCCATTTATTTCCGACACGCGGTGCCGACTACGCCGGCGGCCTTTCGACCGAACGAGCTGTATACGTCATCGCGTAAAAGAAAGCAGAAAAAATTCCGCTGTGCCCCTTGCTTTCGGTGACTGCTCGCTTCCTTCGAATATACGTCACAATGAGCCCCTCATTTCCTTTGCCTTGTCTGTTTTACAAACTCATCGATTCGACGAGTGCTGTACAGCTTTCAAGTGGGAGGCCTTATAGGTGCGTTCTTCCGACAACTAGAGTCACTGAATAAAGACTTAGAGTACCGTCACTGCAGCACGGCGGTAAGCAGAAGCGGCCATTTTGTTGTTTATCATTGTTGCCAGATTGCCGCTTCGGCGATCTCGCCGCTAACTTTGGCCCGGCCATTTTGTAAACAACGCTGTTAGCCACCCTGCGCTGCGGCGGGGATCGTAGCCGTACGGCATGGAGCCGCTCAGATGCAAACGGTACAGCTGTTGCCTTCAGTTTATGCTTTCGTCGTGCGGAGCTGAAATGCTGCGAGGCGCGGAATCCCTGGTCACAGAGTCGGTCACCGGCAGCACTAGGACTAGCACAGTTGCCCGACTGCAAACGCATAAGCCACAAAATGGCAGCCCCCATGAACCGTCGCAGTGTAAACAAATATCACGTGATGCAAACTGACCAATGATCGTGGCGGCGGCACAGAACAATAGGAGAAAAGAGTGCCGGTACTCTAAGTCTTTATTTAGTGACTCTACCGACAACCATTTCCTCGACCAAGTCGTCGTGACCCGCCGCGGTGGCTCAGTGTTTAGGGCACTCGGCTACTGATCCGGAGCTCCCGGGTTGGAACCCGACCGCGGCGTCTCCGTTTTTATGGAGGAAAAACGCCAAGGCTCCCGTGTGCTGTGCGATGTCAGTGCACGGTAGAGATCCCCAGGTGGTCGAAATTATTCCGCAGCCCCCCGCTACGGCACCTCTTTCTTCTTTCACTCCCTCCTTTATCCCTTCCCTTATGGCGCGGTTCACGTGTCCAACGATATATGAGACAGATGCTGCGCCATTTCCTTTCCTCCGAAACCAATTATTATTATTATTAAGTCGTCGCTGTCGCGCTGTGTGTTCCGATAGTGCGAGCACTCAGCTGGCGGTGTGTTGCCAGTGGCTGCTCCGGAATTCGTGGGCTCCTCTGCAGTGTTGGGGACGAGGGGTCCTTGAGTGAGCTGACTCTTTCAGCACCGCAGGTCCCTTCTCCGAATGACGTTGTCGGACTTGATTATGAAGGAAACTGTACAGGGGGTTTATTTTACATTATTTACGAGATTTTGGAACCCATTGGAGGGTGATGGGGGAAGGTCGGAGGATCTGAGAAGATCTGAGGATGATCGAGGATTCTTTCTCACGGCACTCGTCGTCCGGTTTAAAAAGGGTCCGGTCCCTAGGATTCCCCAGGCTCGAGGAAGTCTTCGCCAGGTTGGGCGTGGCCTAACTTGCGTTGTCGTACACACACACACACACACCACTTCACATAGGGACACGCCCCCGTCACATGCCTCGCCGGAGAAAGAGGGTGCCGCTGGACAATCGCCCCCACCAGAGAGAGCGTTGTCTTCGCGTCCGAACGACAGTTCTCACGCTCCAGCCGGACACGTCTTCCGGGAAGTCCGAATGGGCGAGGCGCCGGCGAGCAGGCATAGTTGAAGGGGTGAGTCACCCCTGCTCGGTTCTGGCGGTCGCTAACTGCCTCCGTGCCGCACGGTAGATCGTCCGGGAACAAGGTTTACAAACGGCAGTGGAATCCTCCGTCTCGAATCCAATAAACCTCGCGAGGACCGGCCATGGGAACCCAGATGCCGATCGCCGTGCAGGGACCCCGGCTGCAGGTGTCCTGGCCAAATACGCAGCTGAATCAGACCACCGGCTGTCGCCAGAAACCTTACAGCGCCTCCGCGGCCGGAAAAATCTCGAATGTCCAGCGTTGACGACCGCTGGGCAGGAAGAGATGAGATGGCGTCCGTGTTGGTCCCCTGGATTGCAATATCATCGCCCCCAAGGCAGAACCCAAAGCACCACCAACAAAGGAAAGCGCAGGTGGGACGTTCCAAAGAGCAAAGCACTGCCCCACCCGCAATCGCTCGGACTTCGCCAAAGAATCACCAGGCTTCTTCCATTGACAACAATACACTTTTAAAAAATTGTGTTCAAATTTGGGTTAATGTTGTGCCGACTGAGCGCGAAACATCTCCTTTTGAAACTGCCACAGCCGGATTACTCGGAACAAAGTAAAAAAAAACACTCACACAGGAGGAGATTCCTCTTAGTTCTCCCGCTTACATCAGTCTGCTCAAGCCATCAGCATTTCCGTGCAGTTTCCCCTTCTTATAACGCACCGAGAAATTGTACTGTTGGAGAGCCAGACTCCATCTGAGCAAGCGACCATTTTTGGGGGACATCTGTCGCAGCCACGTTAAAGGACAATGGTCAGTCTCAAATACAAACTTTGCTCCGTACAGGTAACACGACAACTTCTGCGCTGCCCAAACTAAACACGCTCACTCTTTTTCGGAAGCGCTCTACGCTTCCTCTCTACTGGTCAGTTTGCGGCTGATGTACAGAACTGGGTGTTCTTCATGGTCGTAGCCAACTTGGCTTAAGACAGCACCCAGCCCTCTATCGCTGGCATCACACTGGACTATGAACTCTTTCCCATAGTCAGGGGTCCTGAGCAAGGGTCGGGACACGAGTGCTTCCTTCAGGCTTTTGAAGGCGTTTTCTTTTTGGTTATCCCAACTTCAGTTAAGGGACTAGCCCGCTTTGAGTAGTTAGGAATGTATCGCTGGTAGTACCCAACTAATCCCAAAAATGAGCGAATGGCCGTTTTCGTCCGTGGTTGCGGAAATGCTGCGATCGGGGCAATCTTTAACTCGGATGGGCTCCTAGTTCCCTGGCCTACAACGTGGCCCAAGTACGTCACCTGTGCGCAACCAAATCTACACTTTTCTGCCTTCAGTGTCAGTCCAGCCTGTCGTAAACTAGAAAACACGGTCTTTAAAAGTTCTAGATGCTCTTGCCAGGTTTCCGAAAAAATTGCCACATCGTCTAAATAAGGGAGTGCAAAGCACTGCATGTCCTTCAGTACGATGTCCATGAGTTTCGAAAAGCTGTAGCGGGCATTCTTCAACCCAAAACTAAGCATTAAGGGTCGAAAGGTGCCCGCTGGGGAGATGAAAGCGGCATACCTGCTCGCGCTTTCTGAGAGGGGAACTTGCCAATATCCCCGTACGAGATCGAGGGTGGAAATGAATTTCGCGCCGCTCACCCTTTCTATCCTTTCCTCTATGTTGGGAATCGGGTATAGCTGATCCCTGGTAATTGCATTAAGCTTTCTATAATCCACGCAGGGACGAGGATCTTTCCCTGGGGCCTCAACAAGAATTAGCGGTGAGGTATAGTCACTTTCCGCTGGCTCTACAACCCCTAACTCCAACATGCGCTGAATTTCCGCGTCCATTATTTCTTTTTGCCGCGGTGATACCCTGTATGGTTTCGACCGTACCGGCTCATCAGAGGTGAGCTCGATTTCGTGTGTCAGGAGGTGTGTCTTTCCCGGGCGACTGCTAAATAGGTCAGCGAATTCGCTCAACAACTGCTTTAGCGTGTCGACCTGTGTCCCGCTTAGGAAATCTGCATTCACGGAGTGAGCCAGAATGTTTCCCGCGTTTTCACTAGCGTCCGCACCTCCCTTCCAACCCTGACTCTCGCTGTTCAGCTCTTCTGGTTCATTTAGAGTCAGATTGACGATCCCGCTGCGTTCCACGAACGGCTTCATCAGATTGCAATGATAGATTCTCACCTGCTTTCCCCTGCCTGGAACCATTAGCGCGTAATTCGTCTCCGAAAGTTTTTGCAACACTTCTACTGGACCATCCCAGTGAACTTCCAGCTTGTTTTTTCTCGATGGCCGGAGGATCATCACGCGATCGCCCGCGGTGAAACCTCGAAGGCGAGCGTTTCTGTCATAATAGACCTTGGCGGCCTCCTGGGCAGCTTTCATATTTGGATTTACTAATTCCCTCGTGTTGTTAAGGCGGTCCAGTAGCTTAAGCACGTACTCAACCACTGTCTGGTTCTCTCCTGTCCCTTCCCACATTTCTCTCAGCATTCGGAGGGGAGAGCGGAGGGCTCTTCCGTACACGAGTTCTGCTGGCGTAAACCCCGTAGCTTCGTGGGGGACTGTTCGTAAAGCGAAAAGTGTGGCCGGCAGACAATCCTCCCAGTCTGCTTTATGCTCATAACAAAGAGCGCGTAGCACCCGCTTCAGCACCGAATGCCATTTCTTTACACTGTTGGACTGCGGATGATACACCGAGCTGTGCAACAGTTTTATTCCGCATCTTTCTAGGAATGTGGTCGTCAAGGCGCTTGTAAAGACCGTCGCCTGATCGGCTTGGATTTCGGCCGGAAATCCTATTCTCGCGAACACTAACAAAAGGGCATCAACTATTTCTGTGGAGCTCAAGTCCTTCAACGGAATTGCTTCGGGAAATTTTGTGGCGGGACATAGCATAGTAAGCAAGTACTTATAGCCTGATTTCGTTTTAGGCAAAGGGCCTACTGTGTCTATTACAAGCCGGCGGAAAGGTTCCGAGATCAATGGAACAATTTTCATTGGAGCCTTCCATGTCTCTCCGGGCTTGCCCACGAGCTGGCACGCATCGCATGATTTTACGTAGCGTTCTGCATCTTTGAAACAACCCGGCCAATAATATTCCATTAATAGGCGCTCCTTTGTTTTATTGATTCCCAGATGTCCTGCCCAGCCATTTCCGTGGCAGAGACTCAGAATGTCCGCTCTGTATTTTTCGGGCACGACCAGCTGATCAAATGTTTTGCCTTTTCTGTCCTGGTAGTGTCGGTATAGTAAGCCTCCCTTCTCATGCATCGTTATGTTGCGTCTCGCGATGCCCTCTTTAGCTGTAAGGTGCAGTCTTTCCAAAGTGGGATCCTGCTTCTGTTCTTTTGTTAGGGACTCCCTGTTCACCTGCAGAAGGCGATCAAAACTACGCGATGTTGGAGATAAGACGGATCCTTCAGCGTTTTATGATTCCTCTACCGACTTAGTGTTTGAAGTCCCTCGTCGCTCATTTGCTCGGTCAGCTGTCTGGCTTTCATTCCTCGTTGGTTCACTTCCCTCCTCATTTGATTGCAACGATATGCTGGCTGGTGCGTCTCTGGCTACCTGAGGTTCGGAAATCTGACTTAGTTGAGATGCGAGCTGACGAGTTTTCGATCTTGTCAAAGCTTGTATCACCCCGCTTCCGAGTTTCTGGCCTCTCTCGCGTAGCAATTGGTCTGATCGATTCGAGAAGAGGTAAGGATATTGAAGTGGCACTGCCTTCGAAACTGCGGCCTCAGTGATTAGCTCTCCAAACGGTCCACAGATTATCGCTCCAGCTATGGGAAGGCATACACTGTGTTCTTCTACTGCCTGTTTTATCCACGAGACTTCTCCCGTAAAATCGTCCACTGACACGTAAGACGAGTGGACAACGTCCATCGTCGCGGCGCTATCACGAAGCACCCTGCACGGTTTCCCGTTAACGTGCAGCTCGTGCAGGTATGGCTTAAGGAGCTCTAGATTCTCGTCGTTATCCTCGACGCACGAGAACACCAAACGTTGCTTTGTACATTTGGCTGCAAAGTGCCCGACACCATTGCAGTTGTAGCAACGAAATGGCCTACTAGCCTCAAACTCTTTATCGCGGCTTTGTCTGCTCCCTGTCTCTTCGCCTGTTCTTCACGCTTTTCTGGCGCTACCTTCGTTGCCTCTGATTGCTCCGAACTTCTAGCACTTCGCGTCTTTCTGCTAGGCCCTTTATCTCGCATCGCGTTTCGAGCGTGTGACGCACCCTCTTCAGTGCTCAACCTTCTGCGCGAAACGTACTCCTCTGCTAGTTCAGCGGCCGATTTTTTCCCTGTCTTGAACCCACAGTTTCACCACTTGGGGAATGCTTCGGTAAAATTGCTCAAGGCAAAAAGACTCAATGATTTTGTCTCGGCTTTCATAAACCTCGGCTCCTTTTAGCCACTCTAGCAGATTCGTCTTTAGTCCATACGCGAAATCCGGATAGCCCTCGCTATCGTTTTTCATTGCGTTCCTGAAGCGCTGTCGGAAAGCTTCGGCTGACAGCCGGTACCTTTTTAGCAGGCTGGCTTTGACTTTTTCGTAGTCAGCTGCGTCTTGTGTGCTAAGTCTCGCTATGACTTCAGCTACTTCACATGGCAAGAGTGTCAGAAGCCGTTGAGGCCATGTACTGCGAGCAAAGTTCTCCCTTTCGCAAGTTCTCTCAAAGTTTCCCAGGTACAATCCTATGTCCCTTCCACTTTCATAGGGCTGCATGAATCTGTTCATTCTATATGATTGTACATCGCTTGCTCTTTCAGGAGACCCGGCTCTCGAACTGTCGCCTTTTTTTTTCGATTTTCGCTTTCAAGCTGCAATCGCTTTAGATTTCTTTCTTCTTTTTCAGCTTCCCACTTTTGCCGTTCTTTCTCTTTTTCCCATTCCGCTTCCCTTTTTCTTTTTTCTTCCTGTACCAAATTCCACGTATCTGCCAGCTGATCGTCATCTACGTGCTTTTGAATTGTCTTCCATATTTCAAGTTTTGTAATTTTTCCCTGTACTTCTATTGACAGTTCCTCGCATAACAACAGCAAGTCCGACTTTGACAATTTCATAAGGTCCATGACAATGCCTTCTCCGCTTTGGCAATGCTATCTTCAAAATGTCGTGAGATTACCCTTTCTCAATTGACATACACTTCCCAGTGATTCTAGATTATTCTCTCAAAATCTGAAGACTGGCGAATCCTATAGCAAAATGCCGAAACGCTTACCGGTTGAGAAATCACGATGTCGCACGGTCCATCCCAGCTGCTGCCAACCAGTTGTTGGGGACGAGGGGTCCTTGAGTGAGCTGACTCTTTCAGCACCGCAGGCCCCTTCTCCGAATGACGTTGTCGGACTTGGTTATGAAGGAAACTGTACAGGGGGTTTATTTTACATTATTTACAAGATTTTGGAACCCATTGGAGGGTGATGGGGGAAGGTCGGAGGATCTGAGAAGATCTGAGGATGATCGAGGATTCTTTCTCACGGCACTCGTCGTCCGGTTTAAAAAGGGTCCGGTCCCTAGGATTCCCCCAGGTTCGAGGAAGTATTCGCCAGGTTGGGCGTGGCCTAACTTGCGTTGTCGTACACACACACACACACACACACACACACACACACACACACACACACACACACACACACACACACACACACACACCACTTCACATAGGGACACGCCCCCGTCACATGCCTCGCCGGAGAAAGAGGGTGCCGCTCGACAATCGCCCCCACCAGAGAGAGCGTTGTCTTCGCGTCCGAACGACAGTTCTCACGCTCCAGCCGGACACGTCTTCCGGGAAGTCCGAATGGGCGAGGCGCCGGCGAGCAGACATAGTTGAAGGGGTGAGTCACCCCTGCTCGGTTCTGGCGGTCGCTAACTGCCTCCGTGCCGCACGGTAGATCGTCCGGGAACAAGGTTTACAAACGGCAGTGGAATCCTCCGTCTCGAATCCAATAAACCTCGCGAGGACCGGCCGTGGGAACCCAGATGCCTATCGCAGTGCAGGGACCCCGGCTGCAGGTGTCCTGGCCGAATACGCAGATGAATCAGACCACCGGCTGTCGCCAGAAACCTTACAGCAGCCAGGAGCGCGCTCAGTAACGGGCCACCTTGGAGGAAGCTTAGGCGGTGCCCGGACGAGGTGTGAAGTGTTTGTTGCAGGTCGAGGGAGGGGAACGCAGCGCTCTGCTTGGGAATGTCCCAGCGCCTTCGTGAGTTCCTCGCGGGCGCGCGTGTCCGATTCATTTCGCTCTGATGGCCACCGCCGCCGCCAGTGCTGCGAAAGAGGAGGAGGGGGGGTGGACTCGATCGCTCTCGGCTTTGTGTCTGGCCGACTTGATCAGCGGAAAGACAACGCCACCGCCTCGCTTTTCTGTGCTCTCTCGCTGCGCGCTGCTGGGCGTTGCTGAAGCGGTTCTGCTGCAGGGGCAGTCAGGAGAGGGTAAGCCCGAATAAATGAACAGTTCGTTTCACGTTCGGCTTTTCTCGGCGCCACTTCCATGGCTATTGTCAGTGGGGCGGAGGTGCGACAGAAGCCTTCGGCGCTGCATGCCCCGTTTGCTAGCCGTGCAGAACGAAATGCACTCTGGCGATATAATGAACGCGATGCAGTCCTCGCACTAGAGTCTTGATTGGCTGTGGCTGTGGCACACTACCCGCCAAGTCGCGGCATCGATCTCGGCACTGGCTACCGCATTTAGATGGAGGCGAAATGCCAAACTCGCTTGTGCTCTGCAGCTTCAGTGTGCGTCAAAGAGGCCCAGGGGTCGAAGTTAATCGGAAAGTTAATCCGAGGTTAATCCCCCTCATCTATGGCCTCCTGCACTGTCGATCTGCAGCTTCTGGATGTTAAACCCCAAATAGCATACCGAGCCTTGTGCCGAATTAACTGCTATAACTAAAGGAGCTGGTAGTTTTTCGTTCAATAGTTTACTCGGCTGCTGCCCCGAAAGACACGGGATCGATCCCGGCCGCGGCGGTCGAATTTCGATGGAGGCGAAATTCTAGAGGCCCGTGTGCTGTGCGATGTCAGTGCACGTTAAAGAACCCCAGGTGGTCGAAATTTCCGGAGCCCTTCACTACGGCGTCCCTCATAGCCTGAATTGCTTTGGGACGTTAAACCCCAATAAACCACTAAACCAGCAGTTTACTCGGCGGAGTGTTACGTGCAGTCGTTGGCCATGCTCATAGCGCATGCTCGGTTGTTGTTCGGCGTCATCGTGTCCGCGAACAAAAACGGTTAGTGCGGTCACATCGTCTCATTGCGGAATTTCGCTTTCGTTGTTACGCCTTGATTGTTCTGCACTCCGTCCCTGGCTAACGCGTCCCTTATGTCCCTGACTAAACATTGCCTCGAGCCTTCGAACAACGCCGTGCATTTCTTGGGCTATTTTCTTTTTTTCGGCGCAGCGGGGCTTAGAGAACAACAGTGCGTGTACGCCCCACTTCTGCCCCTCATACAACATCAATTATTCTTGGGCGTCCTTCCGACCACCAAAGTACGCCATGGAGTGCGTGAGTGCGCACGGCAAAATTAAACTCGGAAGCCCCGTGTCTCGGCGTTTTTCTTTTCCATCGTGTGCACAGCAGCAGCGAGGTTAATCGAGCAGCTCGTATCAACGTCCGCCTCTGTCGGCATCGGATAGCTTTCCATTTGTTCGGCCTCTCGTGATCAGCTCGGTGGGCAGAAATCGAGCGCCTTCTTCCCTGCGACTAACCGCCCCACCTAATGGGCCCAGCTCTTGTGTGTTCGGAACCGGCCGAAAAGGGCGTTGTTTTGATGTCGTTACACTGCTCGTGTTAGGTGCCTCGTCAAGTCGTAAGACCAGTAGACAGACCTGCCTTTCTTGTTCTTCGGTTCCTTTTTTTCTAGTTTTTTTTTAATTCCTGCATTTGAGGTTGCATGGGCGTTACAGGACGCTCGGGTCCGCTGTTACCGGGAAATGGGTGCCCTTGTTTCTCTTGCAAGTTGTGGTTAACGCACTGCGATTGCATCCTACCCCCTGCCTGAAATCACCACTTGTTACGCGACCCGCGTGTTCAGAATTACCGGCATCAATTCGTGGCTGCCCCGGTGTTTTTTTTTTTTTCATAATTCTGTATTCTGCTCTTCGCAAAAGTATTGCCATATAACGGTGACTTCGCAAAGTTGTTGGGGCATCCGGGAGCAGCGATGGTTCCAGTAGCGGTAGCATGCTTTACTCTCGCTCGCCTCACCTGACCAGGTTTCCTTAAAGGAGTATAGACACCTAATTTTGGTTACATGCTTTCTTGTCTACAATGATGCGGAAGGCTCTACTTAGCATGAATTACCGTGTGATATTCGCCTACAACCGCTAATTAATTTATATTGAATTTTTTTTCTGTCATGCTGTTTCGGTTTCGATTTCAACAGCCTATGATGATGATGATACCAACTTTATTTTCCACCAGATAAGGAGGCCCCCGACTCCCCGTTATATCCCCGTTCCCGGCACGCAGGCCCGGGTGACGAACGATGGCTGTGACGTCAAAGAGTGCTCTTGTGTCAAGGGAGGCATGGAAAAACGTCCATGTAATCGCTGCTTGATCGTTTTAATTTGCTGCAGCGCTGAAGCCAGCTTTCCTCAAGAGCGGGAATGCCAGTGAATATGGAAGCAGCGCTTATACTGCAGTTTTTCATGCCTCACGTGACCTTTAAGCACACGTCACAGTCCTCGTTCGGCTGTTGAAACCGAAACAGCACGAGAACGAAATGCGATTATAAATTATTTAGCCGTCGTGGGAGAATACCAGGTGGTAATCCGTGTATAATAAAGAAAACCTTACGCATCATTACAGACAAGAAAACGCGCACCCAAAATTTAGGTATATATACTTCTTTAACGCGTGCGTTTGGTCGCCATGTTAGCCACCTCTTGTTATGCTTATTAATAATAATGATGATAATTGGTTTTTGGGGGAAAGGAAATGGCGCAGTATCTGTCTCATATATCGTTGGACACCTGAACCGCGCCGTAAGGGAAGGGATAAAGGAGGGAGTGAAAGAAGACATGAAGAGAGAGGTGCCGTAGTGGAGGGCTCCGGAATAATTTCGACCACCTGGGGATCTTTAACGTGCAGTGACATCGCACAGCACACGGGCGCATTAGCGTTATTCCTCCATAAAAACGCAGCCGCCGCGGCCGGGTTCGAACTTATGCTTATTCTCGACTGGCGCATTTTGGACGCCGCTTGTAGACAGTCGAACTGCTTCGGGAATGGTTGAGCAAAGGGAAGCGCGGCGGCGTTTGGGAGCCTATTTTTTGGGGCTTGTTTCTGGGCCGCGTGACTTCCGCGCGTCACGCGTACACTCGGCTCCGCTTCGTATCCGTTCTGTTCGGGGACTCGCACTGGTGGGTCCGCGTCGCCCTGAGCGCGCACTCGATCCGGCCTAATGGAGCCGGTGAGCTGCTCGGGGATTACGCCGGATTTGCCGCCTCGGATCCCGGCGACGGCTGGAGTGTGTTTCGTGTCGGCCGCTCTCGGCTAAGCATCTTGCCAGGCGATGGCCATTAGCCAGTGTCATATGAGGCCAGCATAAAAGCGGCGCTCAGTGCCTTTTTCTTTTCTGACTGCGGGCTGACAAGTTTCTGTTGCGTTCAGTGGATTTCGCCGTGCTTCAGCTGCGTGAACTCTATTTTATGTCCGCGAGAAGAATCCGCTGTACGCTGCGAGGGAAAGCACAAATCCCGTCCTCATACCGCATGTGCACAACATGCAATGCGTTTTCGGCTTGACGGCGCTTACTTTCGGACGTCCCGATGTATGGCTAGCACGTTTATGAGCTCAATTGTGGACAGATAGAAAGGCACTGAATTACATTTTATTCTTTCGCGCTTTCTTTAGGCAGTGTGTAGACTGTGCATAGACTTCGGTCTATAAGGTGAATAGACTGCCTACAGACAAATCGTAGAGAATATTCTATCGGCAATACAAATCCCATAGACAGTCTGTAGACAATCTATAGATTTATAGCCGTACACATTTAGCGGACTTTTTTTTTCTATAGACTATGAATAGGGAAAAATATGTTAATGAAGATGAATTTTTATGGCGCAAGGGCATCTGTGGCCAAAGAGCACCATGGGACAAGGTTGTTTCTTCTACTCAAGGTGGGGTTAACTGCGCATTCCCCAAGCATTTCACTCTGAACAAGCCGAGCACCAGGCCAGGGGAAAGCTTGTATCCATTCTGTGACCGGTGGGTACCCGGCGGCACTGCGGATGGAACCCCACACCTCCCGCATGCAAGACGGATGCTCAAACGACTAGGCCACCGCTGCGGTTCGAATAGGGAAAAATAAATATCTATTGAAAGGCAATAGAGTTCATATGAAGTCTATAGACTGCCTCTATAGACCACTTTTATAGGGGGGGGGGGGGGGGGGGTGCCAAGGTGCAAACCTATCCAGAAGCAACAGCGAGTGAAGAAGGCGTCCGTAAACAAGTGGCACTCGAAGTTGTCTCAAACAGGCCGTGAGGCTTCGATTTCTAGAGCTTTATCGGCACTTGGGGCACTGCGTTGCGATGTCGCTCTCGCTGAAACAGGTACAACAGTGTGGAACGTGATGTAATTAAGGCACACGGCATGCATCCGCTTAGCGTGCACTTCCTCGTGTATACACAGCTCACCTGCTCGCGCCGCCGCGGGTGGTAATCCCGTTTGCGGTCATAACCAGTTTTTTTTTTATTTATTACTTACGTTATCCGCCAACCTGATACTCTGATGCCCCCTGCTACGCTTGCCCTTTCCAGTAGCGAAGTCGATGCTATAACTGTCGCAGCCTCCCATCTACACCGGTGATAATTGGTTTCCAAATTTGGTTTGTGGTTTATGGGGGTTTAACGCCCCAAAGCGACTCAGGCTATGCGGGACGCCGTAGCGAAGAGCTCCGGAAATTTCGACCACCTGGCGGTTCTTTAACGTGCGCTTACATCGCGCAGTACAAGGGCGCCTAGCATTTCGCCTCCGTCGAAATTCGACCGCCGCGGCAGGGATCGAGCCCGCGTCTTTCGGGTGAGCAGCGCACTGTGACCGCTCAGCCACCGCCGCGGCTTGATGTTCAAATTTAGCGGAACGCTGTGATTGGAGCCGTGCTGGTCAGGTGACATCTGTGACGTCTTCACTGTCTCGGCCAATCAGGGAATTTCGTCTCGGACATCGCGCTGTTTTTATTGTGACCAGAGCTCTACCGCTATCCCGATAAAAGAAATAGGCAGTGGTCCCAGACGTCGAATCGTAATTTCGCTTTCTACGTGTTGTGGCTCAGCGCTGCGTACGTAAACAAGTGGAAACACGTGGGCCGCCGCCGTCGTGGCTCGCTCCTCTTCTTCGGCCCGCACTGCTCGCAGCGCGGTGGCCCCCAAGCAAGGATCGAGTTGGGGCCGATCATGTTTTCGCAGCTGCGCTTTCTCACGTTCCGCTGTCGTCGGTCGCTCCTCCCGCGGCCCGCCCAAAACGAAGAGACAGTCCGGGTGTATACAGCAAGAGCTGGAGGAAGCGAAGAGGGAAAAAACTCCTGACTGATATTATTTGAAGTCTATTGCTTGGCTAGGAAATTGATCGCCGCTTCTGATCAGACGCAAAGGCGCGAAGACGCAGTGCTCCGAAAAGTTTGGATGAAGGGCGTAGTATCCGGTGTGTAGAAGCAATGTCGTCGTACCAAGCACGTCCCTGTGCTGCCTATACGAGGGCTCGTCTACCTGTAATTGTAATCGTTTGCCTGACCACACACCCGCACACTCATCCGTGCCCATTCACATCACCGCTCATCCGTGCACCGCCTTGCCCATTCAGTCGCCAGGGGTAGATTTAGGGTTCTCGGATTTCTTCCGTTGTAAAGATGAATCTCGTGATTTTCCGAACTGGAATTTCTCGTCCCCGCCCTTAATAAATGCGCTCCTAACGCTCACCCACCCATCTGTCCACTCAATCATCTACACTCTCCCCCACTCTCCTTACTCAGTGCAGGAGAGCGGAAATTTGGGACAGTTAGTGCATATTTTTCAGGAAAACCCGTCCAAAAAAGACGGAAGGACTGGAAGAGGAATGCACATAACTAAGGCTGGACTAACAAATGTGCTTTCAGATAAGCCTGTAGCCTTTTGCCATGCTGCATGAACCGCAAAATCGCAAGCCACCGCGACGCTCATGCGTGCTCCCGTAACATACCGATTCTATTCCATTTCTCTGTACACAAATGGCACAGTATCAGTTTCAGTATCGTCAAATTATGCAAGCACTGGTGTGGCCCCGCTTTAACAAGGCATCGAAAATGGCGTACACAAATACAAGATGGTGCAGCATACGGTGCTTGTTGAAAGCAGTGTCATTCACGCTGCCTCACTCACTCACCCTCGCTCAATCGCTCGCTCGCTGTACACTGGACGCAAGCCGGTCCACTCCCTCAAGATGGCAGGCGTGCTGAGAGGGGTTTCCTATACTGAACCCCCTCGGTGTTCGCAAGTCGCGCTGGAAACGCGGTGAGCGCCAAATGTGTATACTAAGACAAAGCAGCCTCAAGCAGAGCAACGTATGTGGTATGTACACCCATTCCGCAGCGCCTTGTTTCCTGGAAGGCGCGTAGCGCTGTCCCAGGCGAGCCTCTCAGCTCCCCATAACCTATACGCCTGCAGCAACATGTTCCCGGAATATATTCGGTGCAATAGAAGGACATACTTCGCCACAGGCGAATTCTGAAATTTATACCCAGCCCCTCTCTCTCCGCTTCGCCTATAGGCACGTGCGGCCCCCGGTTGTCGGACTTCGCCCTTCCCCCGTACACACGCTGCGCGGACAGACGCTGGTGCCTGCATAACGTATACGCCATTGCGAGCGGCATGATGAACGGCCCGCCTTGTTTTTCAATTTATCACCGGGGGATGCGAGCTGGATTCCTTCTCCGACCTCACGTGACCTTTCGAAACTCCCCTCCCCCTCCTCGCTTTCTCCCCTCCCCCTCCTCGCCGCCTTACGCGAGAAGAAGCCCCTCTTGCGGCTGCGGATGGCAGCGATTTATGGGACAGCGACGTTCGGATCTCGGTTTTTTCTCTTTCGTTTGCCCGCATGGAGGCACTGTTTACACGGTGTACTCGCCAAAGTGCAAGCGCTGAGTGCCGTAGGACATACTCAGCGGAAAAGAAACAAGCGGCCTCGGGCGGAAGGATGGGAACACTGTGTGGCTCTTCTTACGCAAGGGAAGCTGCGGTCTCAGAGTAATGCGGCCGCTTAGGGGTTGCTCACCAACCTGGCTGTTGGCAGCGAATGCTCATAAGGCGTCCACACCAAGCTGCCTGGTCGCCTTCTTGAAATGGGTGTTTTATTTTTTAGCAGGATAGCTTATCTTCTAAGGGATCTTATTCAAAATTCTGCAAGACCGCTTTTCACCGTTCACTCTACCGAGGTGACGAAGCTGTCTCATGGAACAACTGTAAAGTGTACAAAACCAACACCGAAGGCACCCATTGAAAATGACATCCAAACGCAATGAGGAGGAGGAGGAGGAAGAGGAGAAGGAAAGGCAGGTCAGAAGCAGAAACCGGTTTGCTCCCACCGGGGAGGGGGGGTGGGGGAATGATGGGATATAAAGGTGAAGGAGAAAAGTGAGTAGATTGTAATTGTTGGCGTTGTAATTGTTGGGTGGGGTCGGCCGTCTCGTTTGGGTCAAATGCGATACGTGGGAAAGCCACAGCGTTTGTAAGCTGAAGGAGCTGCTGCCAGCATCCAAGTAGTTGCCGAGGAAGACAGTTCGTTTAGAAGTGGAAGGACCTACTGGGACTTGGCTTTCTAGTATACTACGCCAAGTGTGCGATGCTATAATAATAATAATTGGTTTGGGGGGGGGGGGGGGGAGGAAATGGCGCAGTATCTGTCTCATATATCGGCGGACACCGGAACCGCGCCGTAAAGGAAGGGATAAAGGAGGGAATGAAAGAAGAAAGGAAGAGAGAGGTGCCGTTGTGGAGGGCTCCGGAATAATTTCGACCACCTGGGGATCTTTAACGTGCACTGACGTCGCACAGCACACGGGCGCCTTAGCGTTTTGCCTCCATCGAAACGCGGCCGCCGCGGACGGGTTCGAACCCGGGAACTCCGGATCAGTAGCTGAGCGCACTAACCACTGAGCTACCGCGGCATCCGCTGATTATTGCAGCTGGTCGAAATATTAGTGTTCAGGCGTGCACCGCACCCGCCGCGGTGGCTCAGTGGTTAGGGCGCTCGACTACTGATCCGGAGTTCCCGGGTTCGAACCCGACCGCGGCGGCTGCGTTTTTATGGAGGAAAAACGCTAAGGCGCCCGTGTGCTGTGCGATGTCAGTGCACGTTAAAGACCCCAGGTGGTCGAAATAATTCCGGAGCCCTCCACAACGGCACCTCTCTCTTCCTTTCTTCTTTCATTCCCTCCTTTATCCCTTCCTTTACGGCGCGGTTCAGGTGTCCGCCGATATATGAGACAGATACTGCGCCATTTCCTCCCCCCCAAAAAAAACAAAAAAACAGGCGTGCATCGCGGCAATTTCTTGTTTTCCTCCTTTCTTCCCTTCGTTCACGGCGCAGTGCTAGGGTCCATCCAGAGTGAGACAATTACTCCGCCTCTTGTTTCCTGCTTTCTACCATCCAACATGATATCGCGTCTTTGATTCTCTCCGTGGCGTGTTTGCCGACAAGCAGCCTCAACGTGTCTGCTAGGCCTCGTGCACATCATTGCATAACGTTGTTCGTGCCAGCGGTATTGCTGCGCGCGCATCGCTCATTACAGTTGGAGTCACTGGTTCCAGTGATTCTATTTATGTTTGCCCATGTAAATTACTTGGAGTTTTTGCAAATGATGACGTCATGTTTTTTTGTGAGGCCGGTGCCTCGATAATCTTTCTGGCGACTTGCCAAGGTCATTCACCGATCAGCCACCTTACTGAACGGACCGGTCTATGTGAAAAGTTCACTTTCCGGGCGTACCGTTTATCACGATGTCCTCTAAAATAAGGTGCTGGCTACGTCATAGAGTAATTAATTCATTCATAAAGCTTTCAAGTATTCGCCGGAAAATGTGACGCCTTGAAGAGCTTTTATTAGACGTGTTTAGTATACCGGAGACGTACTAGCCGTGACGTATACCGGTTCACCGGACCCCTCCTGCGCACGCGCAGTTGCTCTACCTGACTCCAACAGTGCCACTGCGCATGCGCAGGAGGGTTCCGGTGAACCGGTATACGTCACGGCTAGTACGTCTCCGGTATACTAAACACGTCTATTTTAGCCATCTGGTTCTGGGAAAACAGCGCAAAATACGAGGACAGCAAGGAAAGAAAACAACAGGACCAGCGCTTCCTTGCTGTCCTCGTATTCTGCGCTGTTTTCCCAGAAGTAGTATCACCAACTCGCCCGTCTTGCCATCTTGTTAGATATTTCTGCACTGCGTTTTTGCGTCGTCTCACCCGAGCTGTGCTTTCTTTCTCTCCCTCTCCGTGCAGGCACCATGGCGGTGCACAGTCACAGCGCGACCAAGGCGGACTACCATCCGCCAAGGGTGGCCCTCGTCCTCGGCTGCATCCTCCTCCTCTCGACGCCGACCTTCGCACGACGCGGGGGTGAGTTGTGCCGTTCCGTTCTCACTCGCGGCTAGCTAGCCCTGCTCAACTGCGCTGACCATAGCGGGGCCTTGTTCCTTCCATCTCGAATCCTTGACACCGAGTGCATCCCCATGGACGTCGTGGTGGGGGCAACGTCTCCTTAGTATTAGCAGTATTTATTTGGCCATATAATACAATATGCCCTCGAGGTGATGCTAAAGGAGGAAGACGAGGCAAGCCTCCTGACGAGGGCTATACACCACGAATAATACGGGATGTGCGGGCGGGATGTGGCGCTCTGCGATCGGGCGTTTTTTTTTTTTTTTTCGCGCAAGTGGAAATCGCCGTGGAGCGAATCTGAAACCGTGCTCTTTTCTCTGTGATGCCTCTATTGGTCGAATACTCCTTAACTGAACATTCAGGGAAAATGCAAGTTGGCCTGTACCGACGGATTGCCGTGTTCTAATGTAAAATATATTATTTACCTGACGAACGCTGCTTTCACTATAGAAAAATGGGCTTAGTGGTTACAGCATCCGCCTCGCTTGCGGCAGGTGCGGGGTTCGGACCTCAAGGCTATTCACTACCCGCCGGTGTTTAGATGGGCCTGGTGACCGGGTTATCTCTGTGTTAAAATGCTTGGGAAACGGGTCTTTGTCTCGATCGTGTGTAGATGAAGATACCTTGCGCCATGGCGCCCTTTGACCAAAGAAGCCCTTCCGCCGTAAAAAAATCATCATCATCTGAACTTGGGTTCACTGCATGGGCTGCCTTTGATCACCTTTTTTCCCAGTTGTCCCCCACAACGTTGCGTAGCCGCGTTTTTGGAAGTAAATTAAATCAAATCAGAAGGCAAAAAAAAAGAATGAAGTACAGGCATCGACTCCTGCGGACGTTTTGGCAAACAAACTGCGGTGGCGTCAATGTCTTTTTTTTTTTTACGGATCTCTGGCGCTAGGCTTTACCGCCCTTCACTTCAAGCGGTGATCATGGAGTCTTGTGTCAGAGAGTCTCAGTCGAGTGGCAGAAGTGGGAAATGTTTCATATTTATATCCAATTTTCTCGAAAGCAGGTAGTTTTGTTTCTCGAACAGCCATTAGCGTAGTTACAAACAACGAAACAGTCGGTTTCTACAGAGAAGAAAACTGGACGGAATTGTACTGAACGTACCACGAAGCTTCTTTCCTTTTCTTTTCCCTTGCAATAGAGCATTCATTCATTCTAAAGCCGCGAATACCACTGAACCCGTTGTGCCGCGGAGCCGTGCCAGCGTAACTCGCAGTGATGCAGTTCCTGTGTGCAGTGGCGTAGCACTGCCGATTCTTTTCTCTGGCGGTCCGCATAACCTCGAAGGTCAGACGGCTAACACGTCAGTAGAGGTACAGCGAACGGAAGAGGAAAGGGGAGGGGAAGGAAAGCAAGAGGAGGGGAAAAATAGCGCAAAAGGACCGTGAAAGCACATCCCGTGTGGCGTTGGTTCGGATGTTGCACGCCGAACGCAATTGTAACCCTATTCCCTAGAGTCCGGAGCCGTCTCGCCGAGTTACCGCGTACTGGGCGCCAGAGCGCGCAGTGGTGCTTTGAGTGAGGAGGATATCGGGACTGAGAGCGGGAAGAGCCAGGCGGGAGGAGGGGAAGCGAAGGGGATGCGACGCTCTGCTCTGGCGGGCGGTTTGACGGGCTGTCAGTCCGTGGGCCACGCAGCCGGGCCGTTTGATCGCGTAACCCGAGATCTCGGTTTCCTTTTCCGATTCCCTCTTCGGTGCCGTGTGGGACCCGCGGCGGCTGAGGACCGACCGCTGTGGGGAGCCGCGACCCAAGCCGTGGCTTCTTTTTCCCAACTTACCTTTTTCGCGTTTCTTTCGTTTATTTTTTGTTTACTCGTCTCCCGTTTCCGGTCGTGAACGCCAGTTCTTGGCAGCGAGTGCGCGGCTTTTCTGGCGCTTTTTCGCGCCTGCGTGGGAAAACTGAGCCGCGCGCTGTGCGCAAAAACAATCAGTGCGCTGCAGTGGGGCGGCGAGCGTTCGCGCGGACGCTTGGACGCGCCCGCCTTTCGCACTGAAAGGAGCCGTGATTGGAGCACCGGCCCCGCAGTTGCGTTCACGGTTGGTCTGTGCGCAACGCGTGGACGCGCTGTAGCGTTGAGTGAAGCACGCGAATAATCTGTGCGCGTTTCCTGCTCTGGCCACCTCTGTGTTCAGCGCGCAGCAGCGCACAATGACGCAGCTGGGCACGTCTGGCTCGAAACGCTAATGTTTTCTATTGCACACGGTACGTATGTTCCCGGGACAGCCCTCGGTGGGGGCAACGTGGAATTCCTCTGCCAGAGGTGTCCTCGGGTAGAGCGAGGCGTTGTACTGCTGACTTTGTGCGATGAGCAGCGCCCTTGTCGTCATCATTATCCGCCTGTATAGCAGAGTTGCGTCCGCGTTTCAGGTGGTATCTGAGCCGAGTATGCGTCAGCGTGTTCAGCGTTTGTGGCCGCGGATGTGTCGCTTGCGTCCAGAGGCCTTCACTGCGCAACCCTCTGTGCCCGATGGAAGACGAGAAGAGTTAGGGATGGCCTCCCAAGGGAATGTGGTGCGCGTGTGACAGCGAGTTGCGTGTCGGGGTCGAATCGCCGCTGTGACGACCGCCTCCTCCAGTCGAGCAGCAGGTGCGGAGAGAGTGTGGGCCCAGTAGGCCTCTCCTTTCGACGCACTCCGACCAGTGGTCCTTGTATATAAACCTCGTCGGTTGTTCTGAAACGTTTACCCTCTGCGTCACTGAAAAGTGAATATACTGGGACGGCAGGAAGGGCTTAAGGCCACCTACGCAACCACGGGACGGACGGCCGCATTGAACTGCGCTTTATTTGCTACGCTGGATAAGTGTTTAGTCACGACTACAACGCGCAGTACCAGGCGAGCAACGTAGAAGATGGTTCAGGGGGCGGAGGGAGTGGTTGAGTCTCCGCTCGGTGCTTTAAACCAAGACAAGCGCGTGTTGAGCGGCGCTTCGAAAGCTGGGGAGCAACGAAAGCAAAGACCAGAAGCACCGACGTGAAGAGGAGGAGGCAGCGTGGGAGCCGCTTGCTTCCCGCCGTCGAAGCCGGCGTCGATCATCGCGATCAGGTTTCGCTGTCGGGGACGTCGCGCGGCCGTCATGGCCAATCGGACGACGTTCAGCTGCGCCTCATGTCAGATGAGCTTGGTGCGTGTTTTCTTTTTCTGTGCTCTTTTATTTTGACCTCTCATTTTACTTCCTCCCCGTTCTAAAACTGTCTCGCGTGACGACTGTCGCCGTGAAAACTAGACGAGACGTGGGCCGGCGCTGTTGGGGTCCACGCATCGGAGGGCTTGCCTCTGCGTGCCCTGCCTTTTGTTTTTGTTGCATGAGCCGGCTGCTGGAATGCTTGAGAGCGCCCCCTCTGTTGTAGGGGCGCAGCGGTCCGTGCCTTACGCGCTGGAACGCCCGTGTGACACGTCTGATTACTGTTGCGACGCGGAAGCTTCCAGACACGCCGGGGGCGTGCTTGAGAAAGAGAACGACGGACCGGGACAGGTGAAGGCCACCGGCTATATTAGCGCAGTTACCGCCCGTTCGTGTCGGTTAGTTGTGCGCTGCCACAGTATCATTGGTATGACAGTCACGTGCACAGGCTGTGTGTAATGCTTCCTGAGCTCCGCTGACTGATTCGTTTGAAAGCCGTGAGCAGAAGTGTGAGTGTTTAGGAAGTGTAGTCCCTTAACTGCGACAGGTCTAGCGCAAGCTAAGAGAAAAAATAAAAAAAAAGCCTGCCTGGGACATGCTGCTCTGACGTCGGCGGATAACACCAGCTTTCGGCAGCAGAGCTTTCGCGGTCGTTACTGGGTGTGCGCGACGATGTGAACTACTCAGCGCTGTCGAAGCAGCGTCGGCTGACACCCTCTCAGTCCCTGTGGCCCCCTTGAATGTTCCTTATTGTTCTTCGGAGCAGCGCTCTTCGGTCTAGTCCCTGGTGCGGCCTTGAAGGGTCTGAGCATTTCGTAAATGCTGAAATCATCGAGCTCTGTCGGAGGACCCAGTCCAGGGTGAGGATCGCGAGCGGAAGGACACATCGGCATCGTCGACATGCACCGCTCTCGCCCTGCTGCTGTCGTCGTTCGGCTCAACGTTGTCTCGCCTACTTGCTCAAGGTTGCAGGGGCCTCGCTGCGGCGTCGTCAAAGAGCAGCGGCATCGCACCGGAACTACGGCCGCAGAGTGTTGCTGGTTGTGTGCGCGCCCTGCCTACGGTGGAGGCGGTCGGCAGCCGGTTTGCGTCGGCGCGCAATCATCTTAATGCACGGGGGCTGACGCGCAATTCTCTTACCGCGAGACGTCGGTCGGAAAAAGCGCGCGCCGAAACAGGAGAGTCGCGAGGCGGGCGTGTAGCAAACGGGTTCTGACACGTCGGCCTCCGCTCCCGTGCGCCGGTCAAGAGCGGCACGGACGTCAATCAGAGCGCCGCTCGGGGTGCCGTCATTATGTGGGCAGCCCGTGTCCGCGCTACTTGCCGCCGCCGCCGCTGCACCTGTCACTGGCTTTCGCCGTAATTTCGGGAAGGGCCGCCGCCCGATGGGAAAAGAGAGAATGGGAGCGGAATTTAAATAGACTGCTTCCGGCAAGCCGGCTTCCGCGACGGTTAATGCTTCTCCGCTCCTGCCAATAGCCGTACCCTTTAACTGCCTGCCACTCGCTGGTGAAGTACTACGCGTCAGCCGGAGCGATGGCTTGGACTGGATTTAGCGCTCCGCGTGTCATTTTGTTAGCGAGGTCCTTTGGAGAACGAAATGGCCAAGTGAAGAGAAAGAGCAGCGCCGTGTTTGAAATAGTGTGGGACGTGGCTGTATATAGAAGTCGTGAACGTAGCCACTGGGAATAGCAGAGGAGCCGGCACGTGTCAGCAGCGGTGTGACGGCAAATCAATGATAGAACGTACAGCACGCTTTTGTGCAGTGGCGCGCAGGAAGGGAAAGAAATAAGCGAGGCGGAGCTGCAAAACCAGCATCACAGACTCCCGGTTACCCTGGGGTGTCACTCGGGGCAGGTTTAGGTTTGCCAAAACTGCGTCAGGGCGGCTATAGAGCGGTCTAGACGGGCGCTCTGCGAGCACGTCGTTCAGGCAAGGGCATTTTGCTGACGCCTGCGTTCCATCCGCAGACTTGATCGCTGCTCTAGTTGGCATTCCTCCGCGCGCAAAAAACAAAAACAAAGAAAAAAGAAGGCAATGGAAGAAGAGGTTCGGGAAGTGCGTCGTTTGACAGAGCACACCGCTGAATGTAGAGAATGAGCAACTGGCAGCAAGGATTTTTTTTTTTTTTGCCGTGTTTTGGATTCCACAGGTGCAGCGGCACTACCGAGAGGCATTCTGACAAGAGGCAACTCGTAGAGATTAGCACGTGACAGGCAGTCCCTCAAGGTGTACAAGCCACTCTCGCAGCAGAGAAAGCATGTTTGGGATAGTCAAACGTGGGTAACGAAGAAGCCTCGATTAAGGGACGTTTTCAGAAACGTACAAGAGAGAGAACGAGGACCTCCGCTAAGGTGCAAGCCTTGCGAGAGAGCGGAAACAATGTTTGATTTATGTTGTTTTTCTCGGTACGGAAAGGCCGCTGTAATTGTCGCAGTTCTCGTTGGACAGCTCAACCGGGCCGTCAGTGAACGGATAAAGGAAAAGGAACCAATGCTGTGTAACGAAGCGAGAAAGAGTGGGGACAAGCCCGTATCGAACTGGCGCCGATAAAGACATCGGTAAACATTGAGGAGCGCTGAGCCAACCTTGGCTTCATCCGAGAGAACTGGCAGGAAGCGGAGATGGAAAACGTTTGACAAGAGACAGAGAAGAAAATAAGGAAAACTCGTTTTTATTCGAACTTCGAAACACACTTGCGCGCCCTACAGGCTGCGTTCGTTTAGGAGTGTGCATACAGGCTCGGGATTTCAGCTTCCGAGACTCCCCCGACAAGACGGCAACAAAGAAGATCGTCTTGTCGGCGAGCGATCGTATGCATACGTACAGGAGTCGGTGACAGAAAGCAGGAAATAACAGAAAGGAAGTTTCAGGCCGGCCGAACCCACTTCAATTTACAGTTCCCGAAACTATGCGGGCTCCCGGGAAAAAAGCCTGTCTGGCTGCATGTTCACTCCGCTTGTTTTCCCTTTCCCGGGCTCGAAGACGATCCGCAGCCGATAGCTTTTGCGAAGGAACCCTCGCCCTTTCGACTTGGGCAAAATCCAATATCGGAATCTTCTTGGGCGGTATCTGTTGCAAAGAGAGCGCGGCTGAGGGAAAAAAAGTAGAGGAAGAGGAGACGAAGCGGAGGACGCAGAGCGGATGTTGCTTGAAGGGGGCGCGCGGTGGAAAGGAGAAGAGAAAACCCGCGAACAGAAAAGAGAACAGGGCCGCTAGACAAAGAAACTAGTCGGCACACGGGAGCAGAAGGACGACTAGAACAACGCACCTTCCCGGCCCTATGTAGGCATGAAAAAACGAAACAGGCAGAGATTGGAGATCACAACTGCAAGAAGTGGGGAACGACAGGCAGAAGTGGAAGGTCGTCCTCACTGACAGGTGTACCTTCGGCAGCGAACGGGAAAAAGAAAGGCGACAGAACAAAAGTAATTAATGAAAATAAACTTAGAAAGAAAGAGAGAGAGAAAGGGTGACGTAGAAAGACAGAAAGAAAGAAGGAAAGAAAGAAGGCGAACTGGGGCCGCATCTCGGTTGTATAGCTGTCAGCGAAAGGGGTAAGAACGTCGAAACGCGGAAGCGACAACGACGGGAAGAAACGGGAAAAAGATTTGTCAACTGCAGCCCGATCGAGGCTCTGCTTCTTTTTTTTTTTTTTGCTGCCGCCGTTGGGAATGAAAGAACGCGCGCACGTGCAGAGGTGTGCGCGGCCAGTCGTAACTTCTTCGTACCGTGCACATATAGAGTGCTCCGATCCTTTCCCTCCCTCTTCTCTGCACTTCCCTGCTTGCCGGCTGAACTCCTTTTGAGTTGCGGGAACTTTGGGAAGTTTGTTAGGTCCCCTCTCTCCTTGGCCGGGCGAACAGAAGCCGCTCCGCTGATCTCTCGAATCGAGGAGCACCGGTGGAAGATCTTTCCGTTTTCCTCCGACGCCGAGGGCGTCCTTATTGAATCACGGCCTTCCTCCCTCCCCGCGGGCCTTGCTTTTCAGCGACCGCTTGCTTCGGCTGTTCCCAACTCGGCGCGTGTCTCTCCGGGCTGTGGACGCCGGGGAGGAGACGACGCGGAGCAGGTATACGCCCTAGGGTCTCTCTCTCTCTCTGTCCGGGGGCCACCGCGTGCGTCGAGGTGTGACATCGAGGCGACGGCTCTGCAAGTTTGTTTCTACCCCGAGGCACGTATCTCGAAAGTTCCAGGGCACTTTTTTATCTTTCGTTGGCCCTCCTGTGTAATATTTTTTTTCCTCGGCCGAACTTTCGCTCCCGATTCCGCCCATACTTGGGCGTTTTATCCTCAAGCGGCTGGGGCACTGTGCGGGGAAGGCTGTACGGCCGACTTTCCGTTGGGAGGTGGGTCGGTGGCTCCGCTTGTGAGCGTCCTACTAGGCACATCGTGTAATTCACGATGCGACTGAAAAAAAAAATGGCTGCACAGACCGATTCGAGTGCAACGTAGGAAGCCTCAGAAGTCAAGAATAATGAGCACTGGTGGTCAGCGTTTAAGTTGTCCTACTCATTCTTCGCTTTTTTTTTTCTTGCCGGTTGTTATGCGGTGGGATTCTCCTGACGTCGACTGGATCAGTGAAGAGCTGTTCGCAGCCTCCCCCATTTGAATCCGAAAACGCGTTGGCCGCTTCCAATCGTGTGAGTGCTCCCCATGAAGACGCTGCGCAGTGACGGCGATTCGGTTCTAGCGCATTTCGGGTCGTCGCTGTGCGCACGCCTTTGATCCAGTGGCTGTTAACGAAGCATCTATAAAATTGGAGGGGACATTTAGGCTCCGCCTTAACGGCATGACGGGATAGCTTTAGTGGGTTAATCTCCATGTATGCAGAATTGGTCATTCTCTACTTTACATTCATAAATCCCTGGTTGTCCTCATACCTCTCCTTGCGCAGTGGTGCAGCGGTTCAGCGGTTCAGCGATGTGCCACTGCCCTACGATGGCAGGTGCTCCCAACGGTGGGCCTTTGCTCTTCCCAAATGACCAATCATTAAATTAACTGCCACCTCCCACGTTGGGCAGTTTGCTCACTATCCCGCGGGCAGGTTGTGATGACTCCGCAAGGTCACGTGACCTAGGTGGTCCACGTGCCTCCTACGTTGCTCTCCGGGGACCACCTGCCTTAGCCATGCACGTGATTTTTCGCTCACAACGCCGACGCCGGATATTCTGGGGAACGGGGCCTTTAACGCCCTCGCGTTAGTATGGGACGGGCGCACAAAACACGAATGTGAGCAAAACAAGAGGGAACAATATGTCGGTGCGGGGGGCCAGAAATGGTGGCGTCATCTTGCGGCGGCAGCTGCAACCTACATCAGCGGCGCCCTGCTTTGTCTTTGTGGCGCTCTGTCACGCCAGAGGTGCTTTTCCGACGGCTGCAGTTTCCGGTCGTTGCTGTTTTCCATGGCTTGCTGTTCGCTCTTAGTCTAGCCCGAGTGTGTTCTCCGTCTTTTTCGGAAAACTAAAGCGGCGGATATCGACGTAATCGTTTCGCCAGCACCGGTGGTTATACTAAACGCATGGATGGAGTGATCCTTCGCACAAGATGTCGGCATCCCGTATATGGTTAGTTTTCCTTCTCTGCACATCTTTTAATGTGGCACAAGGAGAGGATGAACGCCATTGGCCTCAACTAACGACACTTCCCGAAATTTATGGCCGATAGTTGCCGCCTCGGGCGGTGGCAGCAAGGACAGTGTCACCAGCCAAAAACATGACCCGTATTGAATAAGAAGTTCGCCAACGTCAACAACAGCAGCATGTATGCCTTGGAGAGCTCCAGCAGTGTGTAATCAGAATTGCAATGTGCAGTCGCAACGGGTACGAAGTTGATCGATGGATTTTGCCCTGGTGGAATCAATTTCTGCCTTGCACGACGGTGGCTTGGTTTGTAGTAAGTATGACGATATGAGGAAGCAAGAGGTCTGCTGTGCACGCTCAGATGTTCTTGAAAAGATAAAAGATTAATACGCGCATGTTAATTAAACCTACGTGCTTAAGGTTAATTCGCGCGGTGCCAAGTAAGCGCCTGGCATCATTCTATCCTCATCTGTTGTTTCCAGGGCCTCTGTAATATAGCCCTTCTCTTTGTGTGGCTCGCCTACAGGCGTGTCTCAGCAATAGCGGGAGCCTGCCATGGCGCGAGCCGGTAACAAAGGAATCAGCGTGGAACAGAATCGTCGTATTATCCCTGACAGGCCGTAAAGGACGTCAAAGGGCGTAGCGCTTTCAGGCAACCGGCTCGCGTGCGTGCACATCCGCGGCGTCCCCGTCTGTCGTCAGTCCGTCTCGGTCGCTGAAGGGGTTTCTAAAGAGCCCCCCGCACTCGGCTCTTAATTAGGTCGTGCCCGCATACTATGTACACCGAGGCTGCCCGAAACCCGTGCGCGGCCGCCGCTCGCGCACCCGCATTGTTGACGGCTACCGACCGTTAACTCCGCCGCCTGCTGCCGCGGTGACCGCTAGGCGGCGCCGGCGGCCGGAGGTTGGGGAGGGAGCATCGTCATTAGGACGTCGTTAACCGATTCGCTCTAGCGGGGCGTAATGATGACGGAAACGCACCCTCACCGCCCTCGCCTCGGCGCTTTTTTTAGGGAAGAAGGAAAAGGAAAATACGCGCACGTAGCCGCCTTCGCCTCTTGCGAGGGGAACCCCAGGGCAGCGTCTCTCTCCCCCACCCTGCGTGCTTGCGCGGAACGCGAGCGGGCGTGAAGCGTCGCGGAAAGTCGTGAGAATCGCCAAGTTCGCGAGCCGTGGGAAAACCGCGTTGTTCAGGGTGTCGTCTTGGATTTGGAAGCGTATGCACGTATCGCTGTGCACCGATGTGCATTGAAGGCGCTGCGGCAACGTCTGGAGGCACCAAACGGGCGCTGAAGAGAACGCGCCTAGCGACAGTAAGCCGGACTGTCTAACCAGTTGTGACGATGAGGTTGCCTGCCATCCGAACGAAAATCGCGACAGGCGCTGGCGAGCTCCATTATATATGAGCACAGCAGCCGATTTGTGATTTGTCGCCGGGGGTACCAAAGGAGGAGAACCGTTTTTTTAGGGCGTTTCGCGTCGCAGTGCTTACCCACCGAGGTTAGCAGTGATAGTAATCACAGAGTTGACGCTTAAGCCGCCCCTAAGCGGACTTCGTTGCAGGTGTCAGCGTTCTTTTGTATACATTACGATAGCATTTCCAGCCTTCAGCGTGGTGGCTGGTCACGTGGTGCGGCGCAGCTGCCGGCAAAACCGAGTGGTGGGAGGGGAGAGAGTGAATCCACGTCCAGGGGCGAAGATGAAGAAGGAATTCGGCTGACCGAGTTTCACTGGGCCAGACGTAGTTATCGCGTCACTCCAGGTTTAACCAGAACTAAACCACAGTCAATTTTTTTTTTTTCAGCCTCTTTCGTTGGCAAGAAACATCTCGTCCAGATTGCGCTTAGTCCTGTTCTCTGCTTGACTCGTGCTTCATTGAACGGCGGTCTGCTGGTGCCTCTCACGTCACTCGCACGTATGTAATTTGTCGAGCTCCAAGGACTAAGTGACGTATAGCGTCGTTGCGGTTTCTCCTGCGTTAGGCCTCCCTTGCTTTCTAGCGCGCGGTGCGTCCTTGTTACAGCCGTTGTCGCAAAATGCATGAAATGAACGTGAACATTCCGGCAGATATCTGCCTGGTGGGGAGATGAATTAGAGAGAAAGAACTGTACCACACCGACCATAGTCTCCAGGGAGGACCGACGTTTCTGCGCCAACTGGGCACCTTCAGGGTTGACTGCGTCTCTTGGTTCCGCCCAGTCAACCCTGAAGAAGAGCCCAAAGTTGGCGCCAAAACGTCGGTTCTCCCTGGAGACTTGATTGCGGTATCAGACTCTCTTCTCTCCTTTTCTGTCTAAAATATATGACCAAAGGGGAAAACTGACACCTCAGACAACGCCACCCGTAGTGCGTGGAGCAGTGGAATGCAGTGAAACTTCACTTTGTTGGCACGGTTGAGGGAAGGTGCTATTGGTATGCACAAAAGTCTGGCTGTTGAGGTGAATCGTATCGAGTAATGTTAGTGAGTGACGAATGTGCGAGAGGGAAACCTAATGTTCAAATCCGAAGGCGCCCGCTCGAGGTCCCGTAATAAAAGTGAGGTGCAGCTAATGCCCATTCAGTTAATGAACGTTGAACGCAGTGTGGATCGGCCAGTGCCACAGGGCGGTTTTCACTGAACTCTGTCGGCATCGACTCAATGGAGGTTCGCGAATGGCCATTTGAATTATATGGAATCTCAAGGGCCCTGAGAACACTCTCGCATTCACCACATGATGAAAACATAAGACATAGAAACTCGAAATCATACAAACATCTCTCTTTGATATAATGAAAAATTTTAGACCACATTGGCCAGTTCATAAACCGATTTTTATTCGTTGTTAGAATGACAGCTCCTCAGGACGTCCGGCGGTCAGAAGTAAACAAACCGACGCTGTTTCTGTTCGGCACGGCGTACCGTTGCATTTGTGCCGTTCTCGCCTATCAGCGTGCTTTGCGACAGCTGAGACCAAGAAGTTCCCCAGAAATGCTGCAGCGATAGTGGTTGTGCAAACTAGAAAGACTGTCATTGAACTGTGACAGCTTCGCCGGCGAAAAGTCAGTGCTTCTGAAACGAAGAGCGCATCGTTCATCGATGCCCATCCGCACTCCGCCATTGCTGTCTGTAGATTGTGCCGAACTGTGAAGCATTTGAATAGCTTTTTCCGAACAAAGTTTGAATTAAGAATAGGTCGCTTTATTCTGCTTTTTACGGTTGCTACCGCTAGCGCCATCTGTCGAATGGCATGCTTACTACTAAATGATCACTGAAATTCGCCTTTTGCTGTGGTGCATCTGGATGGCCCTCGAAAATTTCCATTGCCTTTGACTCAGTGGGCATTGAGATTACTCGCGTGACAGATGGTAGTCTAGCATGCGGTTAGTGTATTTGTTGCCGGCTGGTGGCTTTGCCCTGCTAATCGAAAGCTATACGGCCAAGAGTTATCCGGCAAGGTGCCAAATTTATATCCCTGGGAATCGCCTGTACGTGATGTCTGTAAACGCTACGTTCGCGATTACATTCGTTAGGTTTGGGTTGGCGTCGGGTTATTCCTCGCTGCTCAACCGCTGTTTCATGTCGTTGCAGCACCGCCATTCACCCATTTACGTATATACTTGGTAGCTGCAGCTTTCTGTGGAAGCGGGCGTCGTCAGTCCAACGGCCGCTCCAAATGATGGATACGGGAGCTGGCATAAATCAACCCGCATCCCGATCGGAGCTCCAAAAAGGAAATCGTCCGAGGTTAATGCTTCGGGTCGTGTCGGGGGAAGAAGGCGGCTCGCAGCGCGCGTCGTATAATCTGCGTGCTCGTTGCCGCGGCGAGCTAGCTAGGGCCCTCTGTGTTCTGTGTGTGTTCCCCGCGCGCAATTTGGTCGGCGGCTGATTGCGTCGTGACCGCATCGACCGTTACGACGCGCGACCCCTTCTCGAGCATTGCAGCCAGTTGTGCATCAAACCGTGCCATTACTGCACGCTAAGTAATAACCGTGCTGCCCGGGCTCAAGGGGGCAGCGAGGAAATAAACGGCCAGGGAAAATCGCACGCTTTGGCCGCAGAAAGCTACGCGAGCACCTACATTACGCCCCTGTGTACCGCGGACGACGCCGACAAAGTATCGCAGAGAAAAACGGAGCCCGTGCCGCCGCCATTGTGTGCCGGCAGCAGCCTCGCGATAATGGTGGCCGCGGAGAACAATCATAATTAAGGAGGAAGCTGCAGCCTGGGTGCCCCGCGAGATTTTTATTCGCGCTGATGATAACTCCCGAGATTGTGCGCCCCGTGTAGTTGACCGCGCTCCGGGAAGCGGGAATCTGGAACAGCCGCGCTCGAGTCCAGGGCGCCGTGCAGCGCGAGCTAGCTGGATGATGCAGAAGCGCGCGAAAATTGCGGAGAAACTGTCGGCCCGATTTCGGGAGCCGCTGTTGGTGGTTGGTGCTGCCGTTCTCGAGTCGCGCAATAACGCTTACGGTTAGTCTCGGGGAAAAGGTCGCTCGGGGGGTGAGAGTATAGGTGAGCGCGCGCGGTCGGTGCTAAGAATCGTCCCCGGGCTGTCTCCCCGGTAGGCACCACCGTGGAAACTTGTGGCGCCCGTCGTTCCTTCGTTGGCTGCATTGTTCCGAGGCATGCGAGAGGCACTTCGCAGCTAGCACTCATCTACGAGGCCGCCTTTGGGGGCGCGAATACAGCGGTAGACGGCCCCGGTGGAAGCTTGTGCAGTAACTGAGCGAAGGGATCGCTCTGTGGATGGAGGCGTGCTTCTGAGCTAAATTTGCGCTACCGGAAATGCCATATTGAGGGTATATTGAAATTGGCTTGCATCGATAGGTTACTATACGGTGTAACGTCTGAAAGACGTACTCAAAACTGGGATTCTGTAAGTTATAGGAAAAGCAAAGAAAAAAATTCGGCAGAGACACTTAACACTGCTAAGGTGTGAGAATTCGAAATCATTAAAGTGCCGAGTCATTATACGTTGCAGAATGACGGTTAGTAATGACTATGACTTCGAGTCACGACTTTTACAGGTCATAGTACGTTATGTTTCATCATTGGTAGTCAGACTGCACATGATCGCTTACATGTATCGTGAAATCGTACACCGGCGTTCTGACATCTTGCGAATTTCATGCCATAGACAACAGACACAGGCTTTTGTGCTTGTGGGTCATATAATGATTTCGTATTAAAAATAAAACAACTGCAGGTACCGCCACGACCGGCATTCTTCGCAGGCAAACTGCGCCGGCACCAAGAAAGTTTCTTTAAACGCGGATCCCTGAGGCTACGCTATGCACGGCTTATTCACCTTACACGGCGATCACGGAGTCTTCTTGTGGTCTTTACGTCGCGAGATTGAACTCAGTGACGAAAAAAAAAAAACTGTTCTATTTTTAAATACAATTTTCTCAGCGCTAAATGTGTCTTTTGCTGCTGGACAGAAGTCTGAATAGGTGGCAGGAGCGTACATAGTCGATTTTTACCAACCAGAAAAATCGGGTGGAACAGCGTTTAGCGTCCATTTTAACGACATGAACAGAGGAGGGAAGGCATGGCGTCAATGTAAGTCAGAATTATATATGCCTCTCTGCGACCTACCGGCCCCGTTCGAACCGTACAGCTTTACCATGTCTGAAATGATGCAGTCGTAGCTTCGTTCCCTGCGGTAAGACGCACACGGAGTACTTTTTCTGCGTACCATCAGCCTTGCCTTTCAGCGACCACAACTTTAAAGGGAAGCTGAACCGGTCTCTGAACATTCCACGAGATTCAAGGGTTGGAAGCCTGAGGGTGAACCACGGCACGTTTTCTTTTCGTTTTTATTATTTGCGCTGGCATTTTAAAACGGTGACGTAATCCCCAATTATAGTTTATGCTTCGCCTCACAGCGTCAGAGAAGTGCAGAGAAGCTCGGTGGTGACGTCACGGACGGTGAGATTTTCGTTGGCCGCCCCCAAGCAAAGCTCAGCGGGCTTTGCCTTCGGTGTCGTTGCTTTTCTTCCATCGAAGAAAGAATTCATCCTAGATGACGTCATTAGGCGCCTCCCACATGTCGCTACGCGCTGTGCAGAACCATGAAAGCCGTTGGGGCATTATTCGCCGATTACGTGACCACCTCAGATAACAGACGTTTTTTAGCATGCCGGAGACGTACTAGCGGAGCCGTGTACCGGTTAACCGGACCCCCTCCTGCGCATGCGCAGTGGCGTTATTGGGGTGAGGGGAAGCCACTGCGCATGCGCAGGAGGGGGTCCGGTTAACCGGTACACGGCTCCGCTAGTACGTCTCCGGCACGCTAAAAAGTCTAATATAGGGCAGGATGCCTTTATGTACGTGTAGGTTTCACGCATTCGATCATTTTAAGCTTGTCGAATTGTAAAGTCGCAATTCTCCGCCACTGGTATTCCTTCGTACTTAGCACTGAGCGTGACATGCTGGCTGCCATGGCATACTACGAATGGCCTCCTCAATTAGCCCCTAATTTCCTTGCTGAGTTAACGAGGTGTAGCAAATTCGGTCGCGCATAGGTGGCTTGCGTTGCGTTTGGTAGAAGGTAGCACAGGAGAAACAAAACGTTATGGCGGGGCCAGGTTCGGGAACACAGCTTCGGTTTTACCGCCCCCGTGTGCCTGCTCCTTCCACGGGCAATCTCGGCAGTGTCGTGACATTCACGTGGCCAGGGTTCGGCCACACGCCACGGCCGATTAGCCGCACTTAATCGGGGAGCCTCTCTCGTCGTGCGTCTGCTCTCACAAGCTCCGAATGACGCGCAACAGATGGAGCAGTCTATTGACGGCGCAAAAATCGGTCTCGCTGTTTTTCTGTTCCCTCAGTGATGCTGCCTCCAGTGCACGGCGGCGAACATTCGCAGAGGGCAAGAGAGGGAAAGGGTGAGGCCGCTGTGAGGGAGGGGGTCAGTGCCTCGTTGCCATAACGACGCCATTAAACGCGCTGTTTCTGCGCTCGCTCATGCGTTTCCCTTATAAAGTCGTAGCCTGGAACGACTCACGGCGCGAGCGCCTGCGTGTATACCCTGCCCGGCACACGTCCCGCGAGACAATGAACACGGCCGGCGCCGAAAAGAAAAGAAAAAAAAGAAGGAAAGACCAGCGACAGGTTATAGTTTTACATTCTGGTCTTGCATCTTTATTTAGCCCCACAGTTCCTGTGGCATCACGTTTGGTTGGAGGAATCCCCCCCACACACCCGTTGTGAGTCGTCTGCTTGCTATATAGCTACGCGAGCTGCCCTTTTTCCTGTCTGCTGTTCTCTCCGACATTTCGTTTGTCATTAACCGCCCATAACATCCGTTTATCCGTCATTTAGTTCTTTCTCAAGTATACCTATATCCTTCGCCGGCCTTCATCGTTGAGTGTGCTGCATCTTTTCCTCGCAGTTTCAATATTGCAGTGTACGTGCCCGTCAAGCTGCTTCTGAAGGCGCTGTCTGCGATGCAGCTGAGCCCACGTCGACGAGAACAGAGCGTGGTTTGTTCCCTCGGGTGATCTTCCTTTGCGTGACGCAGCTTTTGACGGTGTGGCTGCTGCGCCTTCTGTTTGCCGTTAACCCGGCTGGCATCTTTCTTGAGTCATCCGTTAAACCATCGCCAGCGCTCTCCAGTCCTTGTCGTATACTGCCACACCAGTATGCAGGAACTGCAGGCGCTGTCTTTTTATAGTTCCCGTCTCTATAAATGTTGGAGAGTTCTCTGGAATTCGCAGCCTTCTCTCGCCCTGTTGCGTCGGGCTCTACCGCGCTCCATATATGTGTCACGTTCGGCTGACGCAACTTGATAGCTGTTTTTATATGTATACGGCGCAGGATATGGTCCTCTCCTACTGCGTTTTCTGTTTATTTTATTCTGCTTTTTTTCAGTGTCGTTAGTCCCAGAGCGGCATCTTTTCGTCGCCTTCAGGCTTGCCGCACGCTTGCCTCCCTCGTCGCCTTCTACAGCATGGACACTGCTTGGCGGCCGTGGCAACAAAATTTCCAGTCGTTTTTTTTATTTTCTTTATTTCACTCTTCCCCGAGCGAGGCTGCACTGCAGATTACAAGCGGCTTCGCTTAGGTGAAGCCGCCTTTACGTCGCAAGCCCTGGACTGCAACAGCTTTCGGCGGGAGTGCGTGCTCATGGAGCCGCGCAACCCTGCCTGCATAGCGTGGGCTGGCGCGATTAAAAAAAAGAAAACAAAGACTGAAGCGGGAGACAGGGGAGGGCAACCTTTAGAGGTGCTGCGTGGCCGCAATAAACTTGCGTGCCAGCCGCTGTTGCACGTCGCTCGCAGGCCCCCCGGTGACCACCGGTGGTGTCGTTAACCTGCGCCTGTGGCGGCGCCGCCTGCGCAGACAATCAGCCCCGGCCTAAGGTGGGCAACGAACACGTCGAGCGGTCGGGAAAACAAACAGGCTGCAAAGAGGGGCGTCGTGCGGGTAACCCTCGGGAGACAGCGCGCGTAAACAAATGGGCTGTCAGTGCCCGCCGGGGACGTTGTGCCCCTGCCTGTGGGCTCTGCCGTCGCTCCAGGCGTCGCCACGGCGGGAACCTACGGTCGAGTGAAGTTTGGTGAAGTAAAAAAAAAATAGAGCCAGCGATTCAGGCAGGATGAACTCGCGCTGTTTGCTCTCACGTCGAGCTCGACACCAAGTTTTTGTCCTTCGCCTTGTTTCTCTTTTTTTAAACACTCGCCTCTCAAAGTGAAGCAGTCAGCTAATAATACGCCTACTCATTTACCGCTGTTGCTTAAAAGATGTGCGTCTTCTGAAATCCGGGTCCCTTTCCTCGATTTCTACCAGTCATCAAAAGGAGCACATTTTGCTGGGCTTGGCTAGGGCTTATATAGATTTCCACTTTTCACCGACTCCGCGTGAGCAGGAGAAATTAAGCTCGCAGTGCTATCTCATAAGCAGCGATTTCAGTTTCGCTCGTAACTGCCGCTATTTAACGAGCAAATGGTTCTTTCATACTGCACAGCTGAATGCCGTCGCACCCCTAACGCATTCGAAGGTTACAAGCCTTGCAGATATATTCTTCCCATAAGATCGAATCTGGCTGATCTGCAAGGCGCCATTATCTCCTGAACCACGTTGCACATTGCTCGACATTTCCGAGGGCGCTTCAGGTTCCTACGTGAACTTTGCGCGGTAATACCCCGCGGTTGCTGCGTGCTGGTCTTTGCTGTGGTCCGCCCTGCATGTGCATTCGAGGCTGAATTTTTGGCGGACAACAATAAAGCGGTTACAACTTGCGGCTACGCCTGTTTACTGTTAATGCGAGGAACGGAGGTCGAGAAATACGAGGATGCATAGCACGTATCTGGCGACCGACGACATTACAACAACATGACTGTTGTGCGGCACCGCCGCCTCTTGGGCCTGATGCGACGGAAGTAGTAGTGATCATGTCTAGCGTCTCCGGCTTGGTGCCGTGCCAGAGGAAACAGGTGTGAAATTGCAGGACGAACTTGAAGAGCTCTACGTACAGGAAGAGCTTTACGTAATAAATGTTGCAGCTTGTGGATATAGGACAAGAGAAAAATAATACTTGTCGGTGTAAATAGGGGCAATGCTCCCAACGTCCCCTCACCTCGTCCAGTTGAATTCACCGTCCTGGCACAACAGCGACCCTAGCATGGAGCTCCCGGGCTACGTTTCGGATCGCACCGGCGACCGTCCTCAGCCCGGCCGAGGAGCGCGACGCGCCGAGGTGTCCGGCCAGCCCCGCAGGGTTCCTTAACCCCTTCTTTTCAACTTCGGCGAGTCCTTGCAGCTGTTCACTTTTTTTTTTTTTCTCTCGTCTGTGATCGCTCTTGCGTTTCATCTTCTTGATCCCTGCTTCGTGTCGAGTCATCGGTCGCTCAGGGGGGCGACCTTTTCCTCCTTTGCGAACTTCTTTTTTTCTTTCCGCTCGCGTAATTCCTCGTGTCGCGGGTTAATTACTCTTCTTTTTGCCTCCCACTGAGCAGTTTAAGCTCGCTCGGCTGCGGCGCTGTTTTGAGAAATTTTCTCTCGGCGTCCATTCTTTTTTTCTTATTTCTTCTCTCTTTCTCCAACTGCGTTCATGTCGCTGGCTGTCGACGCGTGCGTTCAGCTGCTGCTCGGCGTCCCGTGGAGAGGACCCGAGATTGGTGTCCCCGTTGGGCGCGGCGGGGCCTTAATTGGTTCCCTGATAATCCGGCCCTGTTTTTGCTCCGGCTTTCTCTCCTGGCTTCCTCTCCTGCATGCCATCTATACATTCTCCCTCGCGCTGCTGGCACGCTCTCACCCTCTTAGGCAAACTCTGCGACCCCCCCCCCCCTTTTTTTTTCTGTTTGCACGCGCCTGTCTCTTGGTTCTGATTTCAGGAACGAAACTCTGCGGACAACCCCGTCTCCACATCTTTTCTCTCTTCTTTTTTTC
Organism: Amblyomma americanum; assembly: GCF_052857255.1. Taxonomy (NCBI): domain Eukaryota; kingdom Metazoa; phylum Arthropoda; class Arachnida; order Ixodida; family Ixodidae; genus Amblyomma; species Amblyomma americanum. The sequence continues at coordinate 101,571,857 of NC_135507.1, read as the reverse complement.
TTCCTATTTGTAAACGCAGCATTTTTCCTTGAGAGCGGAATGGGTGGTACCTTTGCTTGTTCGGTATCACTGGCCCCTGCGAAAGGTATCGTGCGACTCGTTCCACGTGAAAGTGTTCTCTTGCGCAGAAGGTCCCTCCAGTCCCACCCACCCAGTATCTTGCGATAAGCAGGTGCTCTTCGGGGTTGAACCGTAACGCTAAATGGTGATCCGTCCTGTTCTCTCTTTGGAGTATTCAAACTGTGGCCCCAGCGCCTATGCTTTGCGTGTTTGACAGAGAGAAATCAGAAAACGTCTCAGCCGCTGTGATATATCGGTTTGCAGCCTTGTCCGGGCTTGCAACGACCAATTTTCGGCTAAAACGTAGCCGCATGTGCACACCTGCGTACGGTCTCACACGCTCCCAGGCGCATATGCAGGTATGCGGGGCAAGGCTCTCCTTCCGGTGCTTTTATGCATGATTTGATTTGATTTATTTGTTTTCTTTCCTAAACGGAAAGCAGTATCTGTGCGGAGTATCGAACGCATTTGTCTAGTAACGCGTTTTTCCTTTTTTCGTTTAGTAATTTTCCAATGGCTTACACTAAAGTAGCGTCGGTCTGTTTGCTAGCCTGGAGCCATTTTTACTGCATTTTTCAAAGAAACTTTTGCGCCCATAACTGTCCAGAGTGTGGCGCGTTGTGCTCGTTACAACGTTATGCACAAGGCGCCGTCTATAGGGAGACAGGGAGAGGTACGGATACAAGTAGCACATCTGCCCTTTAAGCGAATTATTATCTCCAACAGGTTTCGCCCCTCACGGCTGCGCGTGCGGGGGGCGCCATATTCGAGGTTTTCTTTATTCCATTACAGTTGGCCCGCATGCTAATACAGCACGTGCCGGTCGGCTCGTTAAACATTCAAGCGCGGACGTGCGGCCGGCGAGGAATAAGTGAATTATTATGTGGGCCGCCCGGCTTAATTCGATTTCGCGCTTCGCCATAAAACCTCAAACCGCCCGACGCCTCGGTGAACATTCGTCGTCCGGGAGGGGGGGCAAAATTAGGTCACGCTACCTCCGGCCGGAAAGCGAGTTCTTGGGAGTCATCATGCACTGCCCTCTGGCGCCCAACCTTGCGTTTCCTTCACTTTCCAGAGTTCGAACTTCATTAACGCACCGCCCGGGCGACGTTTATTCCGACGATGGTTTGCGGTTGTTTTATTTACTTTTAACTTGACCTGCTTCGAGGCGAAGCGGGCGAGAGCTTCGCGGCGACAAGAGCATTGTGTAAAATGTGCTGCCCCGCCCCGCCTCCTCCCCACCCCGCCCCTCGCAGCGGGTGACAGATGTTGTTGGCGCCTATAAAAGGAACGGAAACAAGAAAAGGGAGAGAGATGGGGGGGGGGGGGGGGGGGGCGATGTTTATCGCGCAGCAGGTATGCCGCAAGTATGAGGCAAAACCGTTACGGGCCCTCTGGTCTCGTCAAAATCACGGAAAACTAAATCTGTTTGCCTTTCACCTCGGAGACACGGTCCCCCTATAGGCTGATCTGTTCTTTTTTTTTTCCGTTTCCGATTGTGTACGGGGGCATAGATGAGATAGCAGCAGTAAAACAAAACAACAAAAAATTGCCTCACATTCGCTCTCGGTCACTGCCAACGGAAGACGGACAAGTGAATTAGGAACAGGCTTAAAGACGGGAAAGCAGAAAGGAAAAATATGCATGCGCCATTGGAGGGCTGTTGTCATGTCACGATCGCGCAGCGCGCGGCCGGGTGAATGCACGGGAGAAGACCTAACTCACGCAGTCTGCTGCTGATTTCGGTGATATAACGCATATCTGCTGGCGGAGATGGAGAGATGTCGAAGCCCTGCCTTACACGCGCGCGGCTGATTTCATGAATATATATTTCAGCGCGGGGTTTCGTGCGCTCCTATGTGGCTGCATTGAGGGTGAAGGGCACCCGCGTATTTCACGGCGGCGGCTGCTTGCGGAAGCCCACAATGCACCCTCGGGGAGGACTTCTTTTATCGGGAGACACATCGGCCGCGTTGTGGAGGGCCGGAAATCAGCGCCGCGTCAGTCCTAATGCGCCGCTGCTGCGTCTCCTGTACTCGCCGGCGCCTGTGATGTTTCCGGCCGCTACCGAAAGTTACCTCAATTAAGCCCAAACATCCCATTTTAAGGCAATTTTTTTTTTCACCAGATGCTCGACAAATTTGTCAATTTTGAAAAAGGGAGACGATTTCTGTTCTCAAAATATCCTGAAAGGTTGCAAAAATTATGTGCAAAATTGTGCAAAGTGCTGCTCGTAATAAATCAGCCGGCAGCTGTAGCATGCAGTCCGTGCTGCTTGGTGATTATGATGATGATGATGATTTTTTATGACGCAAGGGCATCTGTGGCCAAAGAGCGCCATGGCACAGGGTTCTTTCGTCTACTCAAGGCGGGGTCAACTACCCATTTCCCAGGCATTTCACCATAAAGAAGCCGAGCACCAGGCAGGGGAAAGCTTGTACTTGCTTGTGTACCCACTGTATCACCGGTGGGTACCTATTCTATCACCGGTGGGTACCAGGTGGCACTGGGGATCTAACCCCGCACCTACGGCATGCGAGGCGGATGCTCAAACGACTAGGCCACCGATGCTTGGGCTTGAGTGGTGCGCAGAAGCCTACCGAAAGAGACCGAAGCAGTCCGCCATGCAAGTCGGGGATGCTTTTCCTACTGTTGCCTCGTTTCGCAGGAGAACGATCTCTGCAGAACGATAGTGCGAGGCATATCGCACCTGCCCCTCCCCGCGCCTGGTGACCCGATCGGCAGATCGTGACTAGATGGCTTCCTCTTAGCGCCTGTGTCTCGCTTTTTTTTTTTTAATCTTTTTCCCCCGTCGTTCGATCGGCGGAGCATTTGATCCAGCCACGGTGCAGTACGGTACGCGCCGCCTCCGCTGGGGCTGGGAGTTCGACGAACCTGGGCCAAGCCAGATGTTAATTCGTACACGCTTCGTCTGGGCCCCGCACCCGGCCGGGGGGTGCCCGGCGATGCATTCGTGCCGACCGGAGCGTCCTGCGCTGCGGTCGGGGCCGCGTTCCGCTCAGTGCCTGTCTCTCTCGAGAGAGGCCTCACTCGGTCCCGGGTCTCTCTCTCACCGAGGGGGGACAGTCGTGAAGTCCGGCTCGGTCCGCCGCAGCACGCGCGACGCAGAAAATCGGAAATCGGACCGTTGTCACGCGGGCAACGTTGTGGCAAACGGAAGTTGGAAGGAAGCGCTTCTCTAGGCTGGAACCGCACGTATGCGCCTTGTGTCGGCTCGTCGCGGCGGGGAAGCCCGCGGTGGTTCCCGGCCCTTTGGGGCGGAAAACGCTCTCCAGAGGGCGAGGGAAACGAAGCGGCCTCCTCCATGGCGTGGCTATGCGTTCCAGGTATCGGCCGTCCGGCTTTGTGGGGAGGGGACTCGTGGCTCAGCACCGTATCGGTGCGCATTTTACAGAGCGTCCGCGATCTTTGCTCCGCACTGCGGGCAGGCCCCCGCCTCGCCCCGGACAAGGTGAAAGTGCAGTCGGCGGTAAAATCTTACGGGGTGCCCGATTATCGAAGAAATAGCGACTGCCCCGCACCCTCAGCAAGCAGCCTGCAATTTTGAGCGGTTCAGCGTTCACTTGTATGCGCGCCGCAGGTATTGCAGTCGTGAATGAGTCAGCATGTTTGCTCAGGATTCGCGGCCATTTAGACTTTGTGCGGAGCTGGTGTGCAGCGCATCTCTGGCGGACCCGGCGCGGTGGCTCAGTGGTTAGGGCGCTCGACTACTGATCCGGAGTACCCGGGTTCGAACCCGCCCGCGGCAGCCGCGTTTCGATGAAGGTGAAACGCAAAAGGCACCCGCGTGCTGTGCGATGCCAGTGCACGTTAAAGATCCCCAGGTGGTCTCTCTCCTACTTATTTCTTCTTTGACTTGCTCCTTTACCCGTTCCCTTACGGCGAAGTTGAGGTGTCCACTGATAAATTCGTGCCCCTTCCATTACTCGAAAAACATCTATCTCTAGCGCCGCTTGTATACGTATATTGCCCAAAGAAATGCCCAAAGCCCAAAGAAAAGCCCAAAGAAATGCACACGATGTGTGCCGCAGAGAGGATGCGTTCGCTGTGATATGCACAGGTCTGGAACAGTGTTGATGTTTCACCGCATCTCTCACCGCATAGATTTGCCTTCAAGAATGACACGCGTCACGTGTACTATTGCGGGCGCGACTGTGCTTTTGTGCTGCCATTGGCAGGCCGCCTTAGTGCCGTTAATGCCATCACAGCTAAGGAATGGTATTTTCTTCTCATTAGCGCTGCAAATCTCGTCAGCTACGTGCGAGGGCGTAGTCTTAATATGTAATATGCTTAATCTTCAGGTAATGCAAGCATTACGACATCGGAGACGAAATCCGAAAATCGTTGAGTTGGGAAAACTAGTCCGTTTGAACGCACGCATGGAACGCGACATGGGCAAGCAAGAATCCTTGTGTTAAGCGTCTCGTTCTCCGATGGCGTGCCCTGCAGAGGCAACCTCTTTCCCATCGGGGTCGTCCCGATATGGCCGCTATAAAAGCCCCATTAGCAGACCGAACGGAAAACAACGACGGAGCCCTGCAGTGTGGTTCGCCAGGGGTCTCCATCTGTGAGTGGTGCACCACTCGGGACGCGAGAGAGCCCTTCAGGCGCATCCGACCGCCTTAGCTTGGAGCCGCAGTTGGCGATCACTCCACCAGGGGGGCCACATGCATGATGCCACGAGCACTGGCTGGCGCCGAGGGGTTAAGTGGTTGGCGGGGCGGGATGGGGGAAGGCGGCCGGTGCCCGCGTTTATGCCCTCGGCTGATCTGCATAAGCTCTCTGCACGGGCCCTCTTCCTTCGTCGCTTTGTGCCCGTCGTGTCGAGCTGCGGGCAGGCGTCGCTGCTCGACCTTCGGCGGCTGCGCCGGTGTTGTCGTTGTTACTGGCTATTTATTGATAAAAAAAATAACAATGGAAGGAAACGATGTTGCTAGCCGGGGCACCTGCCGTCGAAACCTGAAGCACCTGAGCTGTGGCTAGCGGGAATGAAAGGACAGGGAGAGGGAAGGAAAGGGGGGAGCGATAGTGAGAAAGCAGAGGGATAGGGCGGCAATATACGCCATGTACAAACACAGGATATGGAATTAACTGCGCCAAACGCTGCACGAGCGGTTCGACGAGAGACCGATGACGCAGTTGAGGAATAGATGCGACAGGTTCAGTTCAGTTCAGATTAAACTTATTGTTTCAACCGCACCTCCCCCCCCCCCCCCTCACCTGCCCTCTCCGGCACCTCCGGGAGAGAAGTAGGGGGTAGGGGGTTTATTTACTACTAGACTAGCACTTAAATTTAAGTGATGCTGCAGCTGCCAGTTGGGTCAGTTCCTTTTGCACCCTGGCCGAAGTAATAGAAGGTGCAATTATGGACAGACATGTTAGAATAACATGGACCCCAGCGCATACTGGCGATCCAGGCAGTGAAACAGCAGACAGAATTGCTCGTCTGGTATTATCAAGACTAGCGCTCTACTGCGGTGGAGCAAGCAAGGTTTGGTAAACGATTTGCCACACTGGCTGCCTCGTGCCGCAGAGGCGAGCATTCCTGTCATTTCTTTTCCCGATTCGCAGTGTTCACCAAATAACACCGGACACTTCGTGTAGAACCGGGAATGGCTGTGGCTAGGAATATTCGCACAACTGTGCGTACCATAGGATCTCGTCCGGGGCTGTACGTGCTTGTATACATCCACAGCGATTGGTGGAGCTAGAGTGAAATAACGGCTGCTACGTGTTAGGTTCAACGGTCTGTCCCGAGCACACTTCTCTAGGAATGCATTCCTGTGGTGAATACCTATGTGGCTCCCCGGGTCCCTGCCGCGAAATGTGCAATGTGAGGAGAGGGAAGTACTAAGCGCTCCGAATCCCAAGTCTACGCTTTCGTTACAGAAGTTCTTTTGCAGAGAACGCAATCATTTGCCACACCAGGTCTGGGCGTCAGAGAATGTCCTCTGTCGGCCGCACCCTCAACAGTGAAAAAGCAAAGAACGGGTCCTGGGTGCTAGATATTGGATCTCGATGGCCGGTGGAGAGGGGGCGCCAGCATCGCTCAGTTTATACCGCGTGGAACCAGCCGTGTGGAGGAAGCTGCGCGCAGTTCCCCGGCAAATGCTGAAGTGCTCATTCGAGCCTACGAGGCTCCTTCCGCGAATCGCAGCCTCGTTCATTGTTCTGCAAATACAAGTTTCGGCCGAATGGAGAGGGAGACGTGCAAATGTGCAGGAGCAAAGCGAATGCGAGATGTGGGCAGAATGCGAGGAGAAAGGGGCCTTTCGACTGAACAAGCGCACAAGCAAGGATTATACGACTCGAGTGACAGCGAACAATGTGCTCTATCTCGTTCCCGGGAATGTTCCTTCTGCTTGTGCTCCCGCGCGAGCGCTTTTAATTCCCGGAGCCCGACACGCCGGTGCTCGGACCGACGTCTCCTCTTCGACGCCTCCGTGTTTAATCTGTCCGGCCGCTTCCTCCGCCGCCTCGCCCACGCCTGGCGTTCCATCGGAGCGATTGATTCCTCTCGTGCGGCGGATTTCTCGGCATTGCCCTTCGCGCTATACGTGTTCCTGCCGTCGACTGTTCAGCCTTTCTTTTCTGTTGAAACGGGGTGCCAGTGCCATGGCCCTACGTGGCATGGACACATGCGCGTAATGTGAGGGCTGTGCGGTGGCCCTGAGACCTTAAAGGGTCCATACTCGTTTGTTAATCAAGTTTTCCATCCATCCATATGTTGCTCAAACCAGCGCGCTGAGGGGGAGTGGAAGTCGCGCTTATTGTAACTATAGCAGGATCATACCCACCAATTCTGGACAAAAGCATTTTTGAGCGGGAAACATTGTATGAACGCAGTTTTTTCATATAATGTAATATTTCACTCGAACAACCAATATATACGCAGATCACCCGAATGCAGTGTTGAATTTTGTTTTCTACTGACATTTTCGCTATCGCCAAAAACACTCCCCGTTGGTTTTCTATAGAGGGGTCTTATTGTTTGATGCGATCGATGGAAACGCTTTAAAAGGAATATTTTGCTACATGCCAAAAGAATGGACCATTACCGACAATATATCCGTCAAGGTATCTTACAATTTTCCAGTTTTCAAAACTTTTATGCGAAATTGTTGTACATGACAACTTAGAAAAAAAAATCAGTTGCTAACACTAGGCCACGGTTCCTGGCGCAGTGTAGTAGTCCGCTGGCCAATCACAGTAGTAACCGAAATCAACTTTTTAGTGTTTCACTAGACTAAAAAAGCCAGGTGACAAAATTCTCGAGCTTATAATTTTTTTTCTTGCGACTATCTTCTTTTTTACGTAACAAGAAAAGTTTAAACAACGTACTACTTTGCTGTCGTCCATGGAGGAATTCTGTGTGGCGATCCTGACTCCTGAATGTTTGCGAAGCTTCAGTGGAGACTTAAATTTTGTCCGACTATAAAGCGGATCACCAGGGGAGGGAAATGTCTTGTCGCGCGAGTTGATGCTGTTCACAGAGTTAGCAAAGACGACGAATGTTTTTACATGGACAGCAGACGGCGGCAGCGTGACTGTGATGAGACGACAGCGCCCAGTGGTTAGCAGGTTTGCGCCCTGTCTCCCAACTTGCATATTTTGCTTGACAAACGGCCCCAGCTGAGCACGCCACGTCGTAATTAAAGCTGCTACAATTTTTTTAGTAATGGACAAAAGTGCTACGCGCGCAGGACAAGCGCAGACGCATCTACATATGAGCATTTTATCAAGACTAGTCGCTGGGACAGCTAAATCACTGTTGATGTAATGGAAAAGTGACGCCTAGTCATAATAATGCACTGTGTATACAACCTCATGCAGTTCCTATTCTGCGTAAGAATCAACTTTGGGGCTGTTTATAGCTTCAGTGATGCTTTTTGGCAAAACACCAAGTTCTTGCTGTGAAAATTGAATGTAGAATAGAACTATTCCTATCCGCGCCTCGACAGTCTATCGATGCAGGCTAATTTCAATTTGGAGCCGACGTCCCTTTAAAATCGGGCGGGAAAGCAGGTGTAATATCTGATCTTCTTCTGTCCGTGTTCCGCTTCAGTATTCGGTAGCTTCCACTGTGTGCATACATTCAACGCAGGGTAGTTCTAATCGCGAGCACGTTCATATATATCAGCCCCACGTACCCCTGCTTCTCCCCATCATCATCTTGACCGATCGTTGATGATGATCCCCTCGCCCGTCGCTGTCTCATCTTGCAGCGTTAGCTTTCCCCTCCAGCCTCCCCTCTCCGTCGTCCTCGCAATATTATTTGCCCTGCACTCTATACATCGGCGCACAGCGCGAAACGTGGGCTTCCAATTTCGATTTCCTCTTATCGCACAACGTCCCCTCCACTGCTCGCCTTGTTACCGAGTGCCGCGCTTAATTCCTTTCTCTTTTTGTGCCGTCTCGGTCACTTCCGGCCCGTTCCTCCCACTTTCACGTCAACGGTCCCTGATTGTCTCCCCAGCACCGCGTCGCCCGCTGTCTCACTGAGAGCGAGAAACAAACGGGAAAGAAAGCCACGACAGAGGCGAGAAGCGGAGGAGGACAAAGCGCGAATTAGGAAGTCTCGCGTGCTGCTCGAGGGCCACGCTCATGACCGGTTTCGACTGCCTTCTATATATATCAAGCTCATGCATGTGTAACGGCCCCCCCCCCCCCCCCCCCTCTTCTTCTTTCCGCTGTTGGTTTTTTTTTAAATCCAATTTCCGGCTATTGACAGTGTGGGAAGGAGCTGAGCATGTTCTGGCGGCCTCCTATAGCTATGATTCTTCGACGTAGGTGCTTAGTGTTATAATAGGGGGACCCTATCGGTCAGGGAAGCGGACAGGGGAATAGCTAGGCGTCCGTCCTCATGCACACAAAAATAACCAGAGGAGCATTATTGCTATCCCCATGTGCACTGGCTCCCCGCTGTTCCCCTGGGTTATTAGAGACCTTTAGAACAGGTTGACCCTATCGGTTAGGGACCCCTATTATTCGCATGCGCACCGGCGCCCCGATATTCACCTATCCTCCTAACAGATAGTGTCCCCCTATTTGATACCCCTGTCACACGAGCACCGCAAAGGCCTTTGAGAATCGGGTCCTTATATCCAAAGGCGTAAGGAGTGCAGCTACGCGGCACAAATGTTGCGCCTTCGCCGCTAAGGGCCTTGGCGCTCGTCAGAGACCATTGGAGCCCAAAGGCGCGGCCTTACAGAACTTACGATCGCAGTGCCATCCAACGTCAAAAATTTTAAAGCAATGAAAAAAATTAGATGCAACCAACAATGTTTGAAAACATCTTATAAAAATACGAAAGGTGTGTCTGGCTTTGCTTTTTGTACGGGTGTTTATATCTTATGCGCAGATTTTAAGTCAGAAAAGTGTTGCAGCAACTCCGAGTGGCCCTGCTGGCCAAGGCAGTACACAAAACCTGCTGCTGCTGATGAGAGTAGCTGTTGCAGTTCTTTTAAGGAAGCAGTTAGAATTTAAAAAAAAACGGCCTGAGCTAAACGAATGAACAGAATTCCCCACATTAATTTTAAAACACTCACTTCAGCCGCCTCGAGCACAGCAGCGGGTGCTAAGCCTCAACGTCTGCTTCACCTTTGGGCTGCTGCGTGTAGCTGCGTCGCTGCTCCTTTAATTTTTCGCTCCTTTGATGAAAAACGGGGTCTTTGCTGGACAGGCCTTAGAGGAATGCCGTGTGACAGCGGTAAAATTCCGCCTTCAACGTACGCGCCGCTAAAACTGCCCCTTGTTTCTCGATTGACACGGTTCGTTGCTACGCTTATATTGTTACCGCATTTTTGGACCATGTTTCAAGACAGCGAGCTTAGCTTACCGCACTTTCTAGCTTTGCGCGTTCTTTATACCTAACCTGTACAGAACTGCACTTTTTTAAAGCGCAGCACCAATTCCAGCCGTGTTGGCTGTTGGCGTTTATGCGACGCCGCGTGTCTACTGTTCTTCGATGGTCATCAGTTCGGAAGGACCGTAAGTTCTTTAGTGATTTGCCGAAAATTAATAATTAAAGTTAATATTTGACGCAAAACGTCACCCGTACAGGCAACCGTACTCTTTCCCACTTAGCCAGTTGTGAATGTAAGCAGAAACCGGACGCCAGTATTGGCGGAAAGCGAAATGTATCTTTGCGCGGTCCCGCTGCACAAAGTTAGTTCAGGCATTCCATGTGGAAGCCAATGGACGCCTTCCACACTTACAGCATGGCATACTGTCAGGAAGAAAAGTCAGCAGTTTGTGGGCTCTTATAATTGCAGGGTTATACATGATCTGGAGCCGTATTCAAAAGGACCCATTATAAATTTTGCATTTCTGGCCCATTTGGTTCTCTGGCATAGCGGCCGCTGTTGTTCGGTGACGTAGCCGCGGCTTTCACGAGTCCGTAGGACGCCAACAGACCAATGGCAGCCGAGCAGTTCCTTGCTGCACGACTGCGGTCGTGCCCACGCCACGCCAAATGAAATGGGTAATGGATCTTTATAGACTAATATTTTTTTTATTGTTTGTGCTCGCGTTGAAGTTGTTTTGTTCGGGTATCATTTGGCGCTGACGATACAGTGAGGTGAGTAGGTTAGAGCGCGTGTCACCGTTCCTCCGTACAACTGCTGTTGTGCATATAAAAAGACCCATGGTCTCGCCTCCGAAATCTGCCTGCAGCGGACGCGCGGCGGGTGGCGACGAAAACGCTGCGAGCAACGTTCATGTTACGAAAGAGGCGCGCACAACTCTCTCGAGCAAATTGAAAGAGGGAGAGAGTGCAGGGCGGGAGAGGAAGGCGCTGAGCACTGGAGATCAAACGGCAGCTGCCAGATACGTTCGGGGCCTCCTCGGCGGGCGAACCAAAAGAGTTGCTCCCGTCTCCCGACCGAAAAACCGTCGAGAAAACACATTCTCGCGGACCAGCACTTACATCGCTCTCCGCGCCAGGTGTTTTCTTCGGCGCGGGCGCTGCAGGCAAAGCAACCTATTCTCTTTTCTTCCTTTTTCTCGGCTTCCTTCGGCTCCTGAAAGTGCCTGTCGCTTTTGTGGTCCCCTCGAAAGTAAGTCTTCAAAAAGGGTGTCGGCGGCGTCCTTTCAATCTCGTGATAGACGAGTTCCCCCCTCCCTCCCTTTTCTGGAGGAGCGTTTTTCTTTCTTTGGGGCCTCTCCGCGGGGTTTGGGCGCCGCCACCGGCGCAGCAGACGGCAGAGGAAAGGAGGGAGCGGACGAAAAACGATTTCGGGGCCAGCAGACGATATATACGCGTTGCAGCAGCAGCGAACACGCGGTGGCTGAGGAAAGCGGGCCAGAGGAAGACGTATCCGAAGCCGGCGGGCGCGCATGGCTTCCTTCCCGGCGCGTCCTTTCACGAGCGAAGAAAACTCGGTCGCTGGCGCTGCATCCGAGCGTGTGCGTGCGTGTGTGGATGCGCGCGAGAGGCTAGAGTGGAGACAGCCTTCGGGAAAAAAGCGCGCGTACGTACCGTACGTTCTTTCGGCCCCGCGCTACAGAAACTGCCGACAGAGGGAGCGGCGTTCGTCGAAAGCGGGCGAGCGCAGTGTGTGGTGTGCGCGTCTCGAAAAGATTGAGTGTTCAGCTGGAGAACATTCGTACTGTCGCGGAACTCCGGCTGCGGGTTCCTTCGCCTGAGAGATATCTCCGGGAGTCTGCTTTCGGCAGGAAATAAGCGAGGAAGGTCGCGACAATTTCGCCCTCTGCTTTGAAGTTCCAGCACAGGGGCGTTGGTAATGTCACTCGTGTGTTTCACATCGCAGCGTCCTCGTTTTGGGCGCAGATGGGAAGGAGATGGTGTCTCTCCTGACAGTAATGTTCGTGCCGCCTCCAGAAACAGTCGAAGGTGTGGCGGTTTCGGTGCTTTGGGATTTTTCTGCTTGATACGACAGCTTGCTAGTGCGCTTTTGAGCAGCTTCGCGGCCCTGAAGTAGTACTCATACGTATACTTCTGCGCCTTCTTGAAGCACGCAAGCGTACTAAAGGAACGCTCGCACGCACTTAGATGCACTTTTTCGCTTCCGTTCGAAGCGGCCGCCTCAGCACATAGATGCATACTTGCAGCCGGGGAATACAGCTTCAAAGGCGCCCGAACTCCCCCATAACTAAAAGGAAAAAAAAAGCCCCCCCCCCCCCCCCCCCCTGTAATGGAGGTGTGCCGTCAGAATGAGTTGTTGCTTGAAAGCCAAGATGGCGGACGAATAGAAGCGGCATGGGAAGGGAGCATCGAGGGAGTAAAGAAAGCTTCATCAAGTTCCCTTTTACTCTCTCTCTCCCTTTCCTCTGTCCGGGCAGCCCTCGTCCGTTGATTTCTTCTTTTCACGCCTTCCTTTCTTTTCTGTCGATCCGGCCGTCTATCTCGCCGTGCCAGTCGCTCGGTTTTGAAAGCAGTTGTCCCACAGCGTGCTTTACGCTCGCCCACCGCGGAGGAGGGGTGAGGTGCCATGGCTCGTTGATTCCGGGGCTCCGCTGAGGGGGAGTGCATCGATTGTAGAACTGAAGAGGGAGGGTAGACGTGCTCGGGTCGTTTTTTTTTTCTTTCATATTTTCCCCCGTTCAGTTGTTTTTATTTTTTCTCTGACCCCTCCAGAGGGAGTAAGTTGCGAGCGAGGCGGAGTCAATTAGTGAGCGGCAGAGTTAATCGTTGGGCAATTCACCCGCAGTGCGGCTATAAGTGCTCAAGTTTACTGTAATTGTCTGCCGAGGTGCGTGACTGTCAATATCAGCGTTGCTGCGTATTGGGCTACACTGCATGAGCAAGGGAACTTCTGATACGAAGGCACAGAGAAGCGATGACGATGATGGCAGAGAGAGAGAGAGGGGGGGGGGGGAAGGGGCAACATACTGGAGCATCCATTTCAGCAGTGGCAAAGTGTACAGCATTTAGTCGTTGCCGGCATTTAGTGCAGGGCATTTTCTCCGTGAGGCGTTCGATCAGATCGGGCGCAGTTTCGACTCGCGATGTGACATCATGCAGGCAACGCGTGGTGCGTCCCTGCGCGGAGCTCACTGGGCCAGTGTTTCTGTGCTTACAACGAGAGATGTTTATGCGCCGCCTTCAGCTGTCTATCAAGCGTAGCTCCCGCCGTGGTGTTCCATTGGGGGAATTTTTGCCTTTTCGGGGGAATTTCGGGGATAAAATTGGGCGAAAACGGAATTTTTAAGAATCTAAATCTCTTTGTTTTACTTTTCCCCCCGAATCGCTGGCTAATCCGCTGCAGGGAGAATGACCATCTCTTGCTCCGGTAAAAAGAATTTCCTGTTGCGGCGTAGGTCATCGCTCAGCTACAGCCCGTACGTATCCCCTACGTGTGATGTGGGGTTCACCTGTCCCTTGCACGCATCGTGCAGCCTTCGCTCGTTGCCACGGGATGGGAGTGGTGTTAGACGCAACCACGGGCTTCCTTCTTAACGCCTCTCAGATGCCCCGTGCGCGTCGGTTAGTGCCTTTAAGTAGTTATAACGAAAGGCACGTTTCAGCCTCGCAGTGCTTGGGAACCTGGACCCTGCCGTGAAAGAAGGCATAAGAGAGCGGAGAAGAGGGTCGGAATTGAAATAAAAATTTGGGCAACACTTTTAATAATATTACTTGCGTGATGGGCAGCGTAGCGCCACTTTGTGTCTGAGCGCGACGAACTTCAGGTCTGGTGACGTCACTTCTCGTCTATGTCATGAGTCGTGACTTGTCATATATGACTCGTTCACGCACACAATCGCACAGTTGCCACACACACCATCTGTCATTTCCGGCCCGGGGAACTCACTTGCCATAAGAAGCTCTTTATGCACTGAGTCACCGATCACGACTGGTCATATCACTCGTACAAAAATACACAATTTCTACGCTCAGCGTCACGGCGCCCCCATATACCGAAACGCCACTGCATACTGCCCAGTCTCCGGTGTGACATCACGGCGTCAACGCGAAATGGAGGAGCTCCTTATTTATGCCGTCGCATAAATATGCAGACGACGCGTGCGCTTGCTCTCGTCGTCGAGTTTCGCATTAGGTATACGCGTAGTATGTGTTTTTTATCATGATTCATGTAGCCTCCACGTATGTGTCCCTGGAGCCCTGTTATTGATCCTGCGCGCTGCTTTTCCGCTATATCGTGGTCGCTTGCCAACGCACAGCGTAGACCACTAATTTTTGCGTGTGGCAATGCCTCCCAGAAACACGCTGTAGGTGTGTCGCCCTCTTGGTGATCCGCTCAGCCTTGCTTCCCTTGTAGTGTTCTGTTCCCTCGATGGCGGTTTATTTCCAGATGGCGCTGATGCTGCTTCCTATAGAGAATTTGTAAATGCCCGTAGTTCCATATTCAAAGAACATTTGCGCACGATAATAAGCACCAGATGCTTTAGAAAGTCATTGTTTAAAGTATCACACGCGCTTCCGAATGCGCACTCAAGGAACATTGGTCCGAAATTCGCTCAGACAAGTTGTTTATTTTGGTGGTATTTTGTTTTCTGTAGTTTCCAATCGGTGATGGACGCACAGACGGAAAAAAATTCGTGCACACGGCTTTTCCGCATTAAAATTTTCTCGTGTTTTATCTTGTGTACGTATGTGTGTGCGTGCGTGCGTGTGTGTGTCAAGCGCAATGGCAGGACGGCAGCAAATAATCCGCTGAACAGCTAATAATCATACAACGTTCATTGATGAAAGGTGTAAAAAGTACAGAAAAAAAAATTGCCAGTGACTGAAAGCTTTGTGTCGCGTTTAGCCCGCTCTTCCCTACGTGGGTGTCCAAGCGAGGCACTCGACGGCAACGCTTCGCGAAGCCTGGAAGCCACGCGGCCCCATGTTCCCTTTCATATTGCCGCTACATGTACGGTCGCACTGTCGATACCGTGACGCCCTTGAGTAAACACTGTCTCGGAGCTGCTGATGGTAAATGATGGTAGGCCGCCCAGGTGAAATCAGAGGCCGCATTTACAAAGTGCTTCGTGGGCAGGGCGAGAGTGGTCAGCGCCTTGCATACTCACGTGCCCACAATCGGGATTTAGTCGCACGGTATCGATGACGCGGATGCAACTTCAGTGCGTACGGGTGTTTGAGTACACCTCGGCAGGTGTCTATCACGGACCGCGTGGTGCTTATCCAGTTACACCTGACGGCGACAGAAGGCCAGACTAAATGGCGAGCCCTACATATATCTGACCAGCCAGGGTCACGGGCGGTACCTGCAGCCTGCCGCGAACGCACTGCGGCGCGCGCTCCAACTTCTTTCATTTCACTCCGCCGGGACGATGGCGACTTGGGCGATCCTTCGCCCCGATTGAATTTTCTTCCCGTGAGAGCGGCGCGCTTGTCGCCGTTCAAAATGGGCCTTAATTTGCACTCGCGGCCGCCCGTGGAGCGCTGGCGCGGCGCGCGCTTTTTACTGACGAGCGCCTTTCCGCTGTTTCCGCCGCGATGCACGACGAGAAAGTATACGCAGTGCACACGTGCTGGCGATCCCAGAAGCCGCCTGTATAACTACGTTACTATTCACCGGTTGGAAAAGAGCCAAGTCTCTGCGTTTGTTGCGAAACTGGCGAGTATTGCGCGGTGCGCAGAACGGCGAGATTCTGGGCGAGAGATCACCTTGTGGGCGGCGGTTCAATTCCTCCCCGCTGCGTGCCGATTATTTTTCCTCCGCACGCTCGCGTAGACGGGCGCCGTACACCGCGTTCCCGCTGCGATTTGGAAGTGGTATACCGAGGCGCGGGTTTCTCTGGATCGTTCGGACGCAATTTATGGCTCAGGACGTCGCAGTTGGGGCTGTGGCGGCAGTCGCGGCGGGGGGCATTGTGCACGGCGGCGGCCTCGTCGGGTGCACTCGGCATGCCTACTACCGCTCTCTTGGCAGCAGCCGCTGCTTATTAGTGCGGACGGCTCATTGGCGGCACTATGCCGAGCTGCCGCCGAGCGAGCCGTGTTTACGCTACGTTCCCGAAAAAAAAAAAACGACAGATCGCGATCCCCGGTCGCCGCAGTTGTGAGTGCTTCGTAGGGGGACGCGGCGGCCGCAGCTGTAGTCACCTACGAGGAGGTGGCGCGGCGCCTCACGCGCAACTTGAAAATATGTTCTGTTTGTGCAACCGCGCTTTCTTGCGGCGATTAAATTCGCGATTTGCGTGATTTTGGTTTTATGAATTAGAAACCTTGATTACGTGTTCAGCTGCAACCTTACAGACACACGGCGGGCAAGGTGGAATTTAGCCCGCATTTGAAGCTGCTCGTTAGAAAAGGCGTTACCACGTATTCACAAAGACGCAACTTTTACTGAAAACGGACCTTTTGTTTTTAAGTAAATAAATATTCGAATCGTTTTTGTTTTGTTTCTTTTCCCCCTGAAATATAGACCTCTGTCATGGGCTTAGGCGCACCCTCAGAGTTGAGGCGTTTGGAGCGAGAGTTAGAAGCTGCATTGCGAAAGAATCGAAAATAATTTTTTTTTATATAAACTCAGCTCTCTGTAAGCTGTCGAATACTGGCAAATTGAAGACTGGCATCGTCACCACAGGCCGTTTCCGCGCTGAAAGTGTGTTGACTGTAGGGTTGATTTTGAGGGGAATGGCTCACAGAGTGTCGTGAAGGACAAAAGGAAGAATTCCGACCCTGAATGTCAAGGCATGTTTTATTTCGTATCCACCAGGACGCGTTGATGGCGCCAAGAGTTCGAAATGAGGAGCGACTGAAACCCCGCGTCCGGCGGCACAGCGTTGGCCACTTCTAATTTGGTTCTCAAACTCATTGCGCTCTACTGGGCTCATGCCGCCAAAGTTCGGCCCGCAGTTTTCAGCGAGGATTTCATTCTCGCCATCACGAACAAGATTCATAATGAAAGCAGAGTGAGTTCATACAAGCTATTCCTCCGATACGCACGCCTGCAACTCCCGGCTGGCGGTTGTTTTCACTTCCTTTGCTGCTAGAACGCACCGATCGCCTCTTCTCGTCCCGTGACGCACTCTCAATCACCGCCAACGTCATTGGCAACGTCACAATTTTCACTGGCCATCTTGTCGCCTGGCTACCGAACAAACTTCGAGAAACGGCCAACTGTCGAATATTAGCTTGAATAGAAACTATACGTGTGGTTGCCTTGAGTGTGCCTTTATCGCGAGCCCACGGAAGCAGCGTTTAGAGACTCGATTATTATGGCTTGCCTGGGCACTCTGTCGAGCCTGAGGGACTGCATCGACTTTACCCACTCGATTGGGTTGAGGAGTTTTGCACCAGGAAAAGACGGGGGCAGCATCGCGTGTATATACCGTCGCGCTGTCGTATTTCTTTCACAGAGGTATAGGACTACTATGGGAGCGCGTAGTCCCAGTGTCTGGGCCGGCGTGCGCACCTGTCAAAAAGAA